>NC_143060.1:2145000-2478125 GCF_052426305.1 Pelodiscus sinensis
TCTCCCCCTAGCCCAGCTGCCTCTGTGTGCAGGGAGAGGGGCTGAGTCCCTGGTGAACTCCAAGTGGTGCCGGGCACAGCAGTGCCCTGGGGTCGGCTGTGCCAGGGGGTGGGTGCAGGCCTGGTCTAGCCACCTCTTTGCCAGCTGCTAACATCTGCCTTTCCACCCCCTCCCACTCAGCCCCGTAGCACACCTGGGCCGTGGCTGGAGAGAGCTGTGCCTGCCGCCAAGGCTGGGCAGTGCAATAACCCAGCAAAGAGGGCTACAGGGCTGGGGGCATTGGAGAGATGCCTGCTCCCGCACTGGCAGCCCTGGGCAGAAACTGGCGGCCTACCGAGGTTCCCAGCGCAGACCAGGGCTCGTAGCCCGGCCGCCGTTACTGCGGGACGGTTCCTGCCAGGCTGGCGTCGCCATGGGGCCGTGCTGGGGAATTGCCCCCGAGTCCGACCCGCAGGCAGGCAAGCTCGACCTCGCGTTCCTCCTTCGGAGCTGGCAGGACCCGCGCTGCGCAGCGCCCCAGCTGCTGAGCACACAGACAGCGAGCCACAGGGCACTGGCTGTCTGCAGACAGCGCCCAGACCTGCAGCCCCGCGGGTGAGTTCCGCTGCCCAGTCCCGCTTTCCTCCCGGTTTGAAAGGCAAGCGCCCGTAGCCTGGGGACGTAACAGTGTCGTCGATGAACCGCGTGGGGCGACAGGCATTTAAAACTCCACATTCAAAGTGCATTATGGGCCAGGCTGGCAGGGAGCCCGGCTCTGTTCCAGCTTGCGCCGGGTCCAGGAGCTTAGCCCCCCCCCTCGAGACAGGGGCTGCTGCCACCCCACACTGCTGCCTCTGTATCAGAGGGAGCAGCAGGGGGCAACAGGCAGCCGGTCCACGAGGGGAGCTGGTTTTTGAACTGGCTCCCCTCGCAGACAGCTCCCGCCTTGCACCCTGCACTGATCCAGAGGCAGCCGTGCGGAGTGGCAGGGGGCTTCTCAGGGGTGGGGCCAGAGCGCACTGGCTGCTGGCCCCGCCCCCTGGGGGTAGAGACTAGTCGAGTAACCGATAAGAATTCGATAGTTAACATCCCTAGACCAGCCCTGAGTATTTCTGGTGTTTACAAACGGAGACAGTCCTGCAGGTGTAGTTCTGGCTCCCAGAGCTGCCGAGCCAGGCTGGCTGCTCAGAATACCACAGTTAAAAGCCACGGCAGCGACACTGTCCAATACGTCTGCTAGGGTCACTGTTACTCCAGCTAAGTAGCACCTTACTCTGGGAGAAAGAGAGAGGGCGTTCAAAGAGGGTGACAAGAATGCTGGGCGTGGAGTACCTCATCCAAAGGGGACAGAACATTTGGGAGGCAAAGTGAGGGAGGGGTGAGCAAGAGGGGACAAGAACAGTTCAGGGACAACGACATGGGACAAGCTCAACACGAAAAGGAAACACGCAGATACCCTGTGGAACTCACTGCCACTGGATGCAATGAAGGCCATAATTTAGCAGGGTTTGAAAAATGACCAGACCTCTGGAGAGTGAGACCGAGTTAAAATCGAGTTAAAATCGCAGATACTAAATAACAGCCCAGAGTTTTAGAAGGAACATATTCCCCCGCCCCCCAAAGGGACCATTACTCCATCTAGTCTGACCTTCGGGGTAGCGTGGGCCAGAGAATTTCATCAGGAGACGGAGAAGCCAGCCCTGCCCTTGGTGGTGTGCCCCGGTGGTTAATCCCCCTCGCTGCTCGAAACTTGTCTATGGCCCCTTTGTGCACTGTTGACGGAGCCCTTTGCTCAGAGGGTCGGGAGCAAAGGACCAATCCCAGGAATTACGCACGCAGGCACACAGCAGAAAGCAGCCCCAGAGGCCGATGACATCGTATTATTTCTACCTAAACAAAATAGTTCCCTGCTGACAGGTTCCAGAGAAATCCAGGGCTTGGGGGACGCATCTGGACTGCAAGGGAATGATGCCAAATCGGAATGCTAGCGACACCCTTGCCAGGCTGGGGAAAAGGCTTCTGGGATGCAAAGGGGGCGAGGTGGGACTCCAGCTGCCCGGGGGCCGGGGATTGCTCTACGACGTCAATGGCTTGGCCAAGGGGCAGGGTGGGGGGTGCAGGGGGAAGCCGGCGATGTCTGGGTTGGGAAGAAGAGCCCCAAGAACAGTTGTCTTGGGTCCCACCTCTCTGGTGTGGCCCCCACAAGCCCCGGCAGGCACGTGGGGCGGGCTTAGAATGCATGCGGAAAGGGAGATCAGGAAAGAGACCCGAGTCTTTGTACGGGCCCTTTCCATGGGAGGGGCCTGCTGTTCCCAACCGTCTCTGGCGCTCTCCAGCCACCTGGCACAGAGCTGTCCTGGGGGCGCGTCCAACCCAGGGGAATCCAGGGTCTGGACGGGACCAGAAAGGCGCGACAGTATGAGCGTTGTCGCACAAAGTTCTCAGTCGTTCGCACGCTCGAGGGCTTCCTGGACCCGCCTTTAGGGGCTCAGGTGCACCCTTGTCCCTCTGCGGGCTTGCGGGGTCATTTACCAGGGACGAGCCTCACAGCAGAATCCCCACGTCCCCTCGCTAGCGACAGCCCCCCGCACGGCGCGTCCACGCTGGCACCCAGGGCTCCCCGCTCCCCACAGGGCTTGTCTCGCTGGCCAGGCAGGATCAGGGCCGTCGGGGAGGCTCCAGTTTCTGCCCCGTGTCATCGGCACAGGGCTGTGGCCGGGCAGCGCTGAGGGGGGCCGGTCCCCAAGAACTTCCAGTGGGACCCCGGTTCACAGAGTGGCTCTCGTGTCCTGAGTAGCTAGAACGGAACCAGTTCCTGCACTAACATTTTATGAACCAACTTTTCTAGCCCATTGGGACGGGGGCTGCTCCTCGCCAGCCTGGCGGGACACAGGGACTGCGAGGAGGGGACCGGCCAGTCTGGCTGCAGATGGAGGCCGTAGGCTCTGGCCTCCCATGCTGGCTCCAGAAACAGGCCACATCCGTACACCATGGATTAATAAAAACCCAGCCCCCCACCATAAATGTACACGCCTCCCTCAGCACAGCTGCTCTGTGGGTTTGGGGGAGAGCTAGACATCGGGTCACCTCCCCCCCATGACACCCAATGGAAATGATCCAGCTCTGAGCCCAAATCGGGCAGTGGAGAGGTCAAAGGTCAGCAGAGACGGCCCTTCGGTAAGGTCACAATGCACTGTAACTGGTCCCACTTTGCACTGGTTCAGGCTTCGGGTTTCTCCGCCGTCTGGAGAGCCAGGCCGGCCGCTCCCATGAACAGAAGCCTCGGCGGCCGGTCAGTGAGGAGAGACGCAACACCTCGTTGAAACCCACCTTTGCGGCACTGCGGGGCGAGGGGGTGGGGAGACAAGTCACACTCGGAGCGGCCTGTGCTGGAGAGACGGGGCGACCGGCGGGTGTGTGCCTCGCGGGGGGACACGCCGTCAGAGAGGCGCGGGGTGCAGGCCAGACCCAAACACCACAAACGGTCGGGGGGCGCCAAGCCACCCTGACAACGGGGACCCCAAACCTCAGCTGCCAGGGCTGCTGGCCACTGGGGGCCCTCGCTGGAAAAAGAAACCGGCCCGCGCATCGAGGACTGGTTCCAAAGACACAGGGGGCTGGGGGTAGGGAAACATCCCCAGCAGCAGAGGTGCAGGCATTTGGGGCCCTGTATTCAGGAGGCAGTGAAAGTGCATTCACCGGCCAGGGGTTTGCTCCGCTCTCCGGGCAGTTTGGGCACCTCCTCATTTTCTCAATGTCCTTTCAAATCCTGGCCCCCCAGGACTGGGATCCGTCTCCCCAGACACAGAGGTAACCCCCCTCCCTAGTCCCACTCTCCTGTCTGTGCCCCCACGGATCAGCTCCACTCTTGGGCTCCCCGCCAGGAGATTTCTGGCCACTCGGACCCCTGGATCCCCCCAGGACGGGCCCGGCCTGCCAGGCCCATGTTCCGACACCAGCAGCCCCCGGCAGATTGGGCACAATGTGGGGTTGAATTCCCCACCTCCACAGGTAATTGACGGATGTTTTGATGCACCAGACGCCCCAGGGCCCTGCTTTCCCAGGATGTCTGCAGGGCTCTGAAGCCCAGTCCCCAGGAGGCAGAGGGGGCCACAGTCAGTAGCTTCCAACTCCTCTGCAGAGTGAAAGGAAGAAGGCGGGGGGCTGGCATTAACCTGGCTCCAGCTGTTGGTCAGTGACTGCAAGCTAGAGTCTAGGTGCCCCCCCTAGTGCCAGGTGCGGGGCCCAGGGCTGAGGCACAACCTGGTTCACACTCAATGGGGAGCAAGTTTGTTTCCATCTCGGTGGCAGAAGATACTCCTGTGCCAGGATGGGGTCACAGAAGACCCCTTGGGATTGTTCCCCAGTGTGCTGATCCTGCCACTGACACCCATCTTTCCGCTCTCTGGGGCTCCCCACCATCCTGGCCTGGGCCGGATCCTCTGGTTTCCCCCTGCTAAGGCACAGAGTTGGGGTTATCGACACAGACACTGAACCAGCTCAGCTCTGGGAGGACTCAGTTCTAAGGGCTCAGCACCCAAGAATCCGACCCCCAAACGGGCCAGAACCCCCCTATGAACCCATCTTTGTCCGTGGAAAAGTTTTCCACAGTGAAAGCTCATCATGGTCTGCCCCTGTTATCCATGAAAGAGAGATATGCACAGTGGTTGATCCCCCTGGGGAGCCGTTATTGACACTGGACCTGATAGTAAATAAAAGTGTTTGTGTTAGGGCCCAGCAGTACGACTTCAATGGCTGCAAGTGAAACCAGCCAGATCAACGTAATTTACTAAATTAAAATGAAAAGAAATCGCAGAGCTAGCTCTGATCCACTAAGAAACGTACGGCAAGCAGATTCTTACCCTAACGCGCTGCTCTTATTTCAGGCATAATCTTCAAGTCAGGAACAAACTCTTTTATTCTGACTTGGGTCTCCAGCCTTCTTTGTAGCCTTTCAGGGTGTGCCAGACTGTTCCCCAGGCCAGCCAAAGACCCAGGCCGACGGCTTTCCATTGCTTAAAGAGATCCTCCTCCAAGGAGGGAATCTTGTTTTGCATCCCCCCTTCCGAGGAAATATGCCAGGTTCAAGATGGATCCTAGCACCAGGTGGTATGGTCACATGTCCCTCCAGATCAACCCTCGCTCCGACTTACAGGACAAACCAGGCTGTTTATAAGTCGCTAAGTTGATTACCCAGTGATGTGCTAATGATTAGGGTCCTTAGCACATTTAAAACTATAAACCGGCTCCCACGACACACTTCTGGCCCTCTGACTACTACCCCATGCTACTCATCCACGTGGGCACAAATGATACTGCCAGGTGTGACACTGAGCGGATCAAGTGTGACTACAGGGCTTTGGGAGTACGGGTGAAGGAGTTTGGAGCGCAGGTGGTATTCTCTTCTATCCTTCCTGTCAAAGGTAGGGGCCCGGGCAGAGAGAGGTGCATCCTGGAGGTGAATGCCTGGCTGCGACGATGGTGTCGCCAGGAGGGATTCGGCTTCCTTGATCACGGGGTGCTCTTCCAGGAAGGACTGCTTGGCGGAGATGGAGTTCACCTTTCCAGGAGCGGGAAGGCCTTGTTTGGACACAGACTGGCTAACCTTGTGAGGAGGGCTTTAAACTAGGTTTGTCGGGGGCAGGTGAGCAAAGCCCACAGGTAAGTGCTGAATGTGCGGGACTGGGAGATGGGTTGGAAATGGGGGGGACTACGGCCTATAATGGCAAGGAGAAAGGAGGGTCAGGGCACAACAGGGAGGCAAGATCAAATCAGTATCTTAGATGCCTATATACAAATGCGAGAAGTATGGGTAATAAGCAGGAAGAACTGGAATTGCTAACCAATAAATACAACTATGATATCATTGGTATTACAGAAACCTGGTGGGATGGGACGCATGATTGGAATATTGGTATGGAAGGGTACGGCTTGCTCAGGAAGGACAGACAGGGAAAAAAGGGAGGAGGGGTTGCCTTGTATATTAAAAATGTACACACTTGGACTGAAGTGGAGATGAACGTAGGAGATAGCTGTGTAGAGAATCTCTGGGTTAAGCTAAAAGGGGTAAAAAACGAGGGTGATATCATGCTAGGAGTCTACTACAGGCCACCTAGCCAGGTGGAAGAGGTGGATGAGGCCTTTTTTAAACAATTAACAAAACTATCCAAAGCCCAAGATTTGGTGGTGATGGGGGACTTCAACTATCCAGACATATGTTGGGAAACTAACACAGCGAGGCACAGGCTATCCAATAAGTTTCTGGACTGCATTGGAGACAACTTTCTGTTTCAGAAGGTTGAAAAAGCTACCAGAGGAGAAGCTGTTCTGGATTTGGTTTTAACAAATAGGGAGGAACTAGTTGAGAACTTGAAAGTGGAAGACAGTATAGGGGACAGTGATCACGAAATAATAGAGTTCATGATCTTAAGGAAAGGTAGAAGGGAGACCAGCACAATTGAGGTTATGGATTTCAGGAAGGCAGATTTTGATAAGCTCAGAGAACTTGTAGGTAAGGTCCCATGGGAAGCAAGACTGAAGGGAAAAACAACTGAGGAGAGTTGGAAGTATTTCAAAGGGACGTTGTTAAGGGCCCAAAAGCAAACAATTCCGCTGTGTAGGAAAGATAGAAAATATGGCAAAAGACCAGCTTGGCTTAACAAGGAGATCTTGCATGATCTCAAAATTAAAAAGGAGTCATATAAAAAATGGAAACTAGGACAACTAACAAAGGATGAATATAGGCAAGCAACACGGGAATGCAGGGGCAAGATTAGAAAGGCAAAGGCACAAAATGAGATCAAACTAGCTACAGGCATAAAGGGAAACAAGAAGACCTTTTATAAATACATTAAAAGCAAGAGGAAGACCAAGGACAGGGTAGGCCCACTGCTTAGCGAGGAGGGAGAAGCAGTAACAGGGAACTTGGAAATGGCGGAGATGCTCAATGACTTCTTTGTTTCGGTCTTCACCGAGAAGTCTGGAGGTGTGCCTAACGTAGTGAATACAAGCAGAGAGAGGGTAAGTTTAGAAGATAGGATACACAAAGAACAAGTTAAAAATCACTTAGGAAAGTTAGATGTCAGCAAGTCACCAGGTCCTGATGAAATGCATCCCAGGATACTCAAGGAGCTGATAGAGGAGGTATCTGAGCCTTTAGCTATGATCTTTGAAAAATCATGGCAGACAGGGGAGATTCCAGAAGACTGGAAAAGGGCAAATATTGTGCCCATCTATAAAAAGGGGAATAAGAACAACCCAGGAAATTATAGACCGGTCAGTTTAACGTCTGTCCCAGGGAAGATAATGGAGCAGGTAATTAAGGAAATCGTATGCAAACACTTGGAAAGTAATAAAGTGATAGGGAATAGCCAGCATGGGTTTGTGAAGAACAAGTCATGTCAAACTAATCTGATAGCTTTCTTTGATAAGATAACGAGCCTTGTGGATAAGGGAGAAGCGGTGGATGTCATATACCTAGACTTTAGTAAGGCATTTGATACGGTCTCGCATGATATTCTTATTGATAAACTAGGCAAATATAACTTAGATAGGGCCACGATAAGGTGGGTGCATAATTGGCTGGATAACCGTAGTCAGAGAGTTGTTGTTAACGGTTCTAAATCCTGCTGGAAAGGGATAACAAGTGGAGTTCCTCAAGGGTCTGTTTTGGGACCCGTACTGTTCAATATCTTCATCAATGATGTAGATATTGGGATAGAGAGTACTCTTATTAAGTTTGCAGATGATACCAAACTGGGTGGGGTTGCAACTTCTTTGGAGGATAGGGACATAATTCAAAATGACCTTAGCAAGTTAGAGAAATGGTCAGAGGTAAACAGGATGAGGTTTAATAAAGAGAAATGCAAAGTGCTCCACTTAGGAAGGAACAATCAGTTCCATACATACAAGATGGGAAGCGACTGTCTAGGAAGGAGCATGGCAGAAAGGGATCTAGGGGTCATAGTGGACCACAAGTTGAATATGAGTCAACAGTGTGATGCTGTTGCAAAAAAAGCAAATATGATTCTAGGTTGTATCAACAGGTGTGTTGTAAGCAAAACTCGTGAAGTCATTCTGCCGCTCTACTCTGCACTAGTTAGACCTCAGCTGGAGTACTGTGTCCAGTTCTGGGCGCCACATTTCAAGAAAGATGTGGAGAAATTGGAAAGGGTACAGAGAAGAGCGACAAGAATGATTAAAGGTCTAGAGAACATGACCTATGAAGCCAGGCTTCATGAACTGGGCTTGTTTAGTTTGGAAAAAAGAAGATTAAGGGGGGACATGATAGCAGTTTTCAAATATCTAAAAGGGTGTCACAAGGAGGAAGGCGAAAATTTGTTCCTCTTGGTTTCTGAGGACAGGACAAGGAGTAATGGGCTTAAAGTGCAGCAGGGGAGGTTTAGATTGGACATTAGGAAAAAATTCCTAACTGTCAGGGTGGTCAAATATTGGAATAAATTGCCAAGGGAGGTGGTGGAATCTCCCTCTCTGGAGATATTTAAGAACAGGTTAGATAGACATCTGTCAGGGATGGTGTAGACGGAGCTTGATCCTGCCTTGAGGGCGGGGGGCTGGACTCGATGACCTCTCGAGGTCCCTTCCAGTCCTATTATTCTATGATTCTATGATTCTATGATTCTAACTTCTCATCCAAGGACGATACATGCTCCGGAATCGGCTAGCCAGACCCAGCAGCCGGTAGCATTAAAATCGATAGGTTACATGGGGGTTTTGTCTAAAGCACCTTTGAGTTAGGCATATTTGTATTCATAAGCCGAGTTCCATAAAGCATGGGGGGGGCCGTCACAGAGCCCTTCCCCGCAGCCCTCGCAGACTCCAGAACCCGCCCCCCAGTACCCTCCCGAGCGTGGCCAGACGAGCCTGTCACAGCCAATGTTCTTGCTGCCACGTCTTGCCGCCCGCTGACGAGTGCCACGGACCAGCATGCGGCCATCTGGGGATGACAGGCGGCTCTGAGACATCCAGGCCACGCGCACTACTCACGAGACGCAGCGCCCTGCCCGCAGCACCCAGGCAAGGCTGCCATGTGCCCCCATCCCACGTGCCCCCCAGTGTCCTCCACGTGAGCTCCCTGGGGCGCCCTCCCCCCCTCCATTTCCAGAGCTGCCCCAGGACCCCCAGCCCTCCCAAGCCCATGCCCAAGCCAGGCCCTCCTGTGCCGACTGCCTCCTGAACCCCCCAGGACCCTGCGTCCCATCCACGATGGGTGGCCCACGCCCTGGCCCCTGAGGAGAAGCCTGGGAAGGGGGCTGGTTGGCTTGGAGAGTTTGTCCCCAGCTGGATGGAGCGTCTGTGAGGCAGCAGCATAGCCAGGCTGGGTCCCCTGGAAGCAGCAGTGACCTTGCATCCCTCCCCCACCTGCTGTTGCACCCCACAGCATACTGCACCCTGCTGCATGCTGCCCCACATTGCACACTGCCACCCACTGCACACTGCTTCCCCTGCACACTGCTTCCCACTGCATGCTGCCCTACACTGCATGAAGCTCCCTACTGCACCCTGCCACCCACTGCACGCTGCCCCCTACTGGACCCTGCTATCCACTGCACGCTGCCCCCTACTGCACACTGTCCCCTACTGCATGCTGCCACCCACTGCACGCTGCCCCCTACTTCATGCTGCCACGCACTGCACGCTGCACCCAGCAGGGAAGCTTTCGATGGACATTCCCTGGAAGAGATGCTAAGGGCCTGTCTCCATACTGGTGTGAGCCATGAAAAAGCCCCAGCAGGCCAAAGCCATGGCTTGGTCCCAGCCACTGGGCCTGCCCCTGAGGGCAAAGCGGTGCCAGGGGGGCTCTGAGGCACCAGGGGCAGGTCAGGCTGCAGCACATGCCCAACTCCTCTGCCCTTGTTGGCTTTGTCTCAGCTCTGCAGCGCTGGTGTCCCCGGGCACCAGGCTGGGGGCACCCCCGTGGGAAGCAGCCACTCCATGGGGGGAGCCCAGCTAGGGCAGGCCAAGGACTGGCCCTCAGCGGCTGCCTGGAGGGGGGTGATTGACCCCAAAGGGTTACCCACTCCATCTCCTCTCCGGGGCGGGTGGCTGTGATGCTGGGGGGGGGCAGGGGAAATGGGGGGTAACCCTTTGGGGTCAATACACCGTGCCCAGCGAGGAACGGGGGCTACGGGATGACATGGCGTTGCCATGACAGCAACGGCTGCAGCGGCTCCCGCGGGGGGGCGCGGACCCTGTGGGCCAGGGAAGGCACGCCAGGCTCCAGCAATGCTCCACTCCTGCCCCACGCCCGCCCTGCACAGCCCTGCCATGGGGAGAGGGCGGGCGCAGGCCCAGGAGCCAGCCGACAGCGGCCCTCTGTGCCGGGCCGTCCCCCCCCCCCCTTGCACGGAGCCCTGTGCCGCGTCTCTTGCTCTGACGGCCTTTTGTGCCAGCTTGCTGGTCGCCTAGGAAACCGCTGCGGGGGGGGGGGGTTTCAGCTGGCCCCGAGTGCCTGCTGGGGATGACGGGGGGGGGCTGCGGGGCGAAGCCCAGAAAGCCCCGGGGGCAGCAGTGGGGCTGAAGGAGCCTTGTGCCTCGCCCAGGGCTGGCGTGCCCCGGGCACAGGCCATCATGTCAGGTGCCCTGCTTGGCCTCAGCCCTCGGCACGGGGGCCAGTTTCCCCTTGTGGGCTAGCACCCCCCCCTCCTGGTTTGGGGCGCCAGGCTCCCAGGCAGCCACGCCAGCCCTGCCTGGCCTTTCAGGGCCTTGTGGGCGCTGGGCTCCGGTGCCGGGCAGCAGGGTGAGCCGCACCCGCTGCCTTTTCCCCCACTTCCCCGGCAGAGCTGGGGCAGGGGCAGGTGCCGTGAGAGACGCCCGCCCTGCAGCTCCTCCCAGGAATGTCGGTTCCTCTCCCCACCCCTGGGTGCAGCGGGATGTAGTGGGGCAGGGGTAAACGGGGCTGGCTTCCCAGTGCAGCCGGAGTCTGGGGCCGGGGGGAGGGAGAGGGGAAGGGCTGGGGCAGGGGGGAGCCGGTAGAAATCCTCCCCCAGTCCCAGCGTCTGAGGGTGCCCCCCAGGCCAGCGCCCCCAATGCTGCCCCCCTCCCCCGGGCCAGGGCAGCCCCAGCTCCAGGCCTCCGAAAGCGGCAGAGCCAGTTTGCCGGCTGTTCCCTCCCTTTGGGGAACGGGGCCCCAGGCCGCCAGAGGCAGCTGCAGGAAAGCCCCTGGTTGGGGGGGTCAGTCCCTTGTCCTGTTGGGGCTCTGGGGTCGCATTCTCCAGAGGACAGTGCAGGGGGCGAGGGGGACGAGCCGTGGCCGCCAGGCCGGCAGGGGCGCTGGTTTGGGTGCCTGCTCCCAGCCCCCTAGCTCTCCTGGGGGGGGGCGCGTTCCCAGTGCCCAGGCCAGGCCGCCTGGCAGGTCCCCGTTAGCGCCTCTCCCCTCCCCCTCCATTCCTGGCCCCCCAGGGTAAGTGAGGGCACGACCCCGCTTCTCAAGGCGGCTCTCTGAAGTAACAGCCCCTGGCTGTGCCCGGCTCCGAGCCCAGGGCTCTGCATGAGACAGGACGTCCGGCCCGGCCCGGCTCAGCAGCCCCCCGCGGCCGCACGGATTATTTCCTGCATTTCTCCCCCCTCCCGCTGGTTTGCTGGCCTGCCCGACCCCGGCCCACGCGGGGCCCCGAGCCGAGCGCCTGCAGGGGCAGCTTCTCTGACCCCGGCCCGGCACGGCCGCTCAGCCAACGCTCAGGGCTCAGCTGTGCCGGCTGGGGCTCGCACAGGGAGCGCGAGAGGATACCACGTCAGTGCTGCCTAGGCTGGGGACGCGGGGCGTGAATTTCCCTCCTCGGCTCCCCAGCCCCGAGATCCAACAGAGCCCAGCTGGCTTTGATCTCTTCCAGTCAGAGCCTTAGCTCCCTCCCCTCCCTGTTTGTTAATAACCCTCATTACAGCACAAGCCAGGTACAGAATATGGGGGCGGATACAGAACATCAGGGCTTGGGAGAGAACATCAGGGTGGATACGGTTAATCAGGGCCCAGAACAGAACGCTGGGGCCGATACGGGACATCAGGGCCTGGTACAGAACACAGGGGTGGATACAATTAATCAGGGCCCGGTACAGAACCCCAGGGCCGATACGGTTCATCAGGGCCCGGTACAGAACCCCAGGGCCGATACAGTTCATCAGAGCCCGGTACAGAACCCCAGGGCCGACACGGTTCATCAGAGCCCGGTACAGAACCCCAGGGCCGATACGGTTCATCAGAGCCCGGTACAGAACCCCAGGGCCGATACGGTTCATCAGAGCCCGGTACAGAACCCCAGGACCAATACGGTTCATGAGGACCCGGTACAGAACCCCAGGGCCGATGCGGTTAATCAGAGCCTGGTACAGAACCCCAGGGCCGATACGATTAGTCCGGGCCCGGTACAGAACCCCAGGGCCGATATGGTTCATCAGGGCCCGGTACAGAACCCCAGGACCAATACGGTTCATGAGGGCCCGGTACAGAACCCCAGGGCCGATACGGTTAATCAGAGCCTGGTACAGAACCCCAGGGCCGATACGATTAGTCCGGGCCCGGTACAGAACCCCAGGGCCGATATGGTTCATCAGGGCCCGGTACAGAACCCCAGGGCCGGTACGGTTAATCCAGGCCCGGTACAGAACCCCAGGGCCGATATGGTTCATCAGGGCCCGGTACAGAACCCCAGGGCCGGTACGGTTAATCCAGGCCCGGTACAGAACCCCAGGGCCGATATGGTTCATCAGGGCCCGGTACAGAACCCCAGGGCCGATACGATTCATCAGGGCCCGGTACAGAACCCCAGGGCCGATACGATTCATCAGGGCCCGGTACAGAACCCCAGGGCCGATACGATTCATCAGGGCCCGGTACAGAACCCCAGGGCCAATACGGTTAATCAGGGCCCGGTACAGACCCCAGGGCTGATACGGTTAATTAGGGCCCGGTACAGACCCCAGGGCTGATACGGTTAATCAGGGCCCGGTACAGAACCCCAGGGCCGATACGGTTAATCAGGGCCCGGTACAGACCCCAGGGCTGATACGGTTAATCAGGGCCCGGTACAGAACCCCAGGGCCGATGCAGGACACCATGTCCTCTGTCACCCTGTGTTTTGTCCCCGGCCGGTTTCAGGCCCCCAACCACACGTGCTGCCCTGTTCGCCCAGTAGCCGCTCCTGGGGGCTCAGTCAAAGGCTCTTTGGAAGCCCCCGGACGCTGCATCTGGCGGCTCCCACGTACGCGGCCGAAGCCAGGAATCGCTGTAGCGCGCAGCGACGCCCTGGGTTGTCCCAGGTGTATCATGATCGTGGGGGGCTGTGAATTGCTCCTGTAATGTCGGCTCTGCTCAGCTTAAGCGCTGGCCCACCCGTGGTCACCAGTGGTCACCAACCAGTCGATCGGGATCTACCGGTAGATCCTGGCACCTCTGACGGGTGATCCCGACTGGTTTGGCCGGGAAGCTGTCAAGTGCTGGCACTTCAGTTGCCCTCCACCCACTGTCATGCTGCTCCTTCCCTCTGCCTTGGGGCTGCCCTCCTGGAGCCTCCTGCTTGCTGTGCAGGGTGTGGGAGGGAGAAGGGGGAGCGCTGATGTCAGGGTGTCCCTCCCCCCTTCTGTACCCTGTCTCCACACGGGGGGGGGGGGATGGAGGGAGCTTAGCAGTGCAAATCTCTGCCAGAGACACACGGGTGTGTCTAGACTACAGCCTCTGCCAAGAGAGGCATGTAAATTAGCCAAACCAACAGTCACTGAGGCAGGGATTTAAATAGCCCCCACGTCATTACAATAAAAATGGCCGCCGCGCGGTGCCAGCTCCGCGGCTTGTCGGCACAGCGCGGCAGTGAAGACGCGGCTCGGTCGGCAAGGGGAGCATGTAGTCTAGACATGCCCACAGCGTGTGCGCGACACCCTCACCCACACACACCGGCCTCCCCGCTCCGCTCCCAGCCCAACGCGCTGGGTTCCGACTGCTCTGTGCATTTCACCACTTTCATTTCTCCTTTACGCTCCCGCTGAATTCTGGGAGCGGGGAGTTCTCAAGCGCCGAACCCGCCCTGGCTGGAGCCGTTAGCCCGGTGGGAATTGCACCCCCCGGACGTGGTGGCGTGTCCCTGCAGCCCCTGAGACAGGCAGAGCAGGGGGTCTCCACAGGCTGCCCTGGCCTGCAGGCACCGCTCCTGCCGCTCCCATTGCTCAGTAATGGGGAGCCGTGGCCAGTAGAAGCTGTGGGCTCTTGCTTTTAACATAGAATCACAGAGCACTAGAACTGGGGGGGACCTTGAGAGGCATCGCGCCCAGTCCCCTGCCTCGCGGCAGGACCCAGCCCCGTCTAGACCAGCCCTGGCAGGTGTCTGTCCAATCTGCTCTGAGATGGAGTTTCCACAACCTCCCTGGGCAATTTATTCCAGTGTTTCACCGCCCCGACAGGCAGGAAGTTTTTCCTAATGTCCAACCTAAACCTCCCTTGCTGCAGTTTAAGCCCATTGCTTCTTGTCCTGTCCTCAGAGGCCAAGGAGAACAATTTTTCTCTCCACCTCCCTGTGACACCCTTTTAGATACTTGAAAATCACCATCATGTCCCCTCTCAGTCTTCTCTTTTCCAAACTAAACACAGCTCATGTTCTCTAGACCTTTAATCATTCTCGCTGCTCTTCTCTGGACCCTCTCCAGTTTCTCCACATCTTTCCTGAAATGTGGTGCCCAGAACTGGACACAATACTCCAAGGCTGTGTCTAGACTGGCCAGTTTTTCTGGAAAATCAGCCACTTTTCTGGAAAAACTTGCCAGCTGTCTACACTGGCCGCTTGAATTTCTGCAAAAGCACTGACTTCCTACTGTGACGGCGCGTTGGGGTCCCCCGTCTCCTGCCCCCCGAAATGGCACAAACAGACTCCACCAGCCAGTAGAATGGAGGTGGTTTATTGCTTCTCCAGGATACAGCATAGCACAGATGTAATCTGGTTACAGGAACTGGGGCTAAGAGGCCTCAGTGCCCCCTGTGACGTAGTGGGGGTACCTGGCTGGTTTCTATGCTGCTGGCTCTGGGGGAACCCCCACTGTCTGTCGTGGGGACCACGACCCAGCAAAACAGGATGAGTCACTATGCAAACCAGTGGCCAGACACCCCCCATGGAGAGGAACAAAGGAAGGTGGAATGCTGCCTTGGCTGGGGGGCAGGGCTGGAAGTTAGTGAGTTGGTTGCTGGCTGTCGGAGGGCATGGAGGAGAGCCTAGGGGAAGGGGCTGGAGTTTAGGGGCCCAGTCTCCCCCATCTCAAGGGGGCCTGAGGCATCCTAGCCCAGTTCCTGTGACCAGACTACATCTGTGCTGCGCTGTGCTGGAGGAGCAATAAACCACCCTCAATTCCACTGGCTGGTGCAGTCTGTTTGTGCCATTTCGGGGTGCAGGAGACGGGGAACCCCCAACGCGCCGTCACACCCCCCTTGAGATGGGGGAATCCCAGCCCCCTCCCCAGTTCCTTCTGCCCTGCTTTCCCGCCAGGAACTAACCAACTCTCCTCCAGCCCTGCCCCCCAGCCAGGGCAGCATCCACCTTCCTTTGTTCCTCTCCATGGGGGTTAGTGGTCAGACAGGTTGAGACACCCTTTGCATAATGACCCATCCTGTTTTGCTGGGCCGTGGTACCAACTGCAGCCAGTGGGGGTTACCCCAGAGCCAGCAGCATAGAAACCAGCCAGGTACCCCCACTACGTCACACCTACTATAAGAAATCAGTGCTTCTTGCGGAAATACTATTCTGCTCCCATTCAGGCGAAAGTCCCTTTTGCAGACAGTCCCAGTGTAGGCAGCTCAGATTTGTTTTCTGCAAAAAAGCCCCGATGGCGAAAATGGCGATCGGGGCTTTTTTGCGGAAAAGCGCGTCTAGATTGGCACGGACGCCTTTCCGCAAAAAGTGCTTTTGTGGAAAAGCATCCATGCCAATCTAGACGCTCTGTTCCGAAAATGCTTTTAACGGAAAACTTTTCCGTTAAAAGCATTTCCGGAAAATCATGCCAGTCTAGACACAGCCCAACTGAGGCCTGATCAGCGCAGAGTAGAGCGGAAGAATGACTTCTCGTGTCTTGCTCACCACACTCCTGTTCATGCAGCCCAGAGTCGTGTTTGCTTTTTTTGTAACAGCGTCACACAGCAACTCATATTTAGCTTTTGGTCCACTCTGACCCCTAGATCCCTTTCTGCAGGACTCCTTCCTAGACAGTCACTTCCCATTCTGTGTGTGTGACACAAATTGTTCCTTCCTAAGTGGAGTTCTTTGCCTTTGTCCTTATTAAATCATATCCTATTGACCTCAGACCTTTTCTCCAGTTTGTCCAGATCATTTTGAATTATGACCCATCCTCCAAAGCAGTTGCAACCCCTCCTGGCTTAGGATCATTGGCAAAATTAATAAGCGTCCTCTCCATGCCAATATCTAAATCGTTGATGAAGATACTGAACAGAACCGGTCCCAAAACAGACCCCTGCGGAACCCCACTTGTTCTGTCCTTACAGCATGACTGTGAACCGTTAATAACTGTTAGCCAGCCAGTTATGCGCCCTCCTTACAGTAGCCCTATCTAGGTTGTGTTTCCCTAGTTTATTGATAAGAAGATCGTGTGAGATCGTATCAAATGCCTTACTAAAGTCTAGGTATCCCACATGCACCAGTTCTCTCTCATTCACAAGACTCGTTATCCTATCAAAGAAAGCTCTCAGGTTGGCTTGCAATGATTTGTTCTTTACAACTCCATGCTGGCAGTTCCCTAGCACCTTATTATCTTCCAGGTGTTTGCAGATGGATTCCTTAATTACTTGCTTCATTATCTTTCCTGGCACAGAAGTTAAGCTGACTGGTCTGTAGTTCCCTGGGTTGTTCTTATTTCTCTTTTTAAGATGGGCGCTAGATTTCCCTTTTCCAGTCTTCTGGAAACTCTCCCAACTTCCATGACTTTTCAAAGATGATCTCTAAAGGCTCAGACACCTCCTCTGTCAGCTCCTGGAGTATTCTGGGATGCATTTCATCAGGCCCTAGTGACTTGCAGACGTCTAACTTTTCTAAGTGATTTTTAACTTGTTCTGTTTTTATTTTATCTTCTAAACCTCCCCCCTTCCCACTGGCATTCACTGTGTTGGGCATCCCATCATGTCAGACTTCTTGGTGAAAACTGAAACAAAGAAGTCATTAAGCACCTCTGCCATTTCCAAGTTTCCTATTGTTGTTTCTCCTTCCTCGCTGAGCAATGGGCCTACCCTGACCTTGGTCTTCCTCTTGCTTCTAACGTATTTATAGAAAGTCGTCCTGTTTCCCTTTATGCCTGTAGCTAGTTTGAGCTGGTTTTGTGCCTTCGCCTTTCTAATCTTGCCCCTGCATTCCCGTGTTGTTTGCTTATATTCAGTGTGCACCTTTCCACATCACAAGCTCTGACCGGGACGCATCCTGTCTAATTAGCCTCATTCACCGGGGTCCTAACACTGACAGAGACGGCTTCTGCTGTTATCTAGGTCTCTCCGTTTCTGTCATTTCCACTCCAACCCATCTGAGGAGGTGGGTTTGCCCGATAGAGCTCCTGATTCTACATGTTTTGGTTCATCTCTCAGGTGCCGCACCCCTCGCGGGTTTTACAGACTCACACGGCGACCCCCCTGAGACTTCTGTTTCCTAAACGTCCCGGTAACAGGCTACATGGATGAACCAAGGCCAAGGCCTCTCTCCTGCCGTTTTCAGGTGCCTGCTTCCAGGAGAAACCAAGGGAACCGTCTGGTTACACTGGTAGCCCCTAGCAACCCATAAGACCCTCACCTGCTAACACAGCTCCCCGGGGGTCTGGGACAAGTGGCCTGTGGGTTGTGTCTCTTGTCTGGCCCCGGGTCACCTCTGCCTTGTGCAGACCTCCCTGTGACAGCTTCTGCCCCGCTGGCCGAGAGGGGGCCCGGTCTCTGCACCTGGCCAGGGCTCCCTCTGCGAGCCCCAGGAGAATCTGAGAAGAGGGCTGGGGAGCCGGTGACTCCCGGCTGCACCCGACCCGGCGATAACCAGCCGCTCAGCTGGGCAGCGCATGAGCTGCAGAGACGCTTGCCCGTGAGCGTGCCCAGTTTCCCCGTCCCGGGCGCCTCCCTCGGAGGGCGGGGGGCAAACCAAGCAGGAAAACGTGGCTGGAGGTGGGACGGGTCTGGGCCACCCGCCTTCCCCGGGGAGGGGGGCCCTGCCCTTCCTGGGGCTCTTGGTGCCGGCTTCTCCTGCCCCGGCACGGGGCACCCGCCCGCCTCCCCGCTCCCTTGTGGGATGCACAACAGCTGAAGTGCCTGGTGCTGCCCAGAATAGCTGCCTGCCCGCCCGGCAGAGCGCTCCCATGACAGCTCCCCAGAGAGCCGGCGGCAGCTGCCCAGCCTCTCCAGTTCGGCCAAGGGGTCCCTGGGCCAGGGCAAGCTGGGGGCTGGGGTGGGGCAGCTCTTGGTGCTGCCCCCAGACTCCCCCCTCCAGTTCCTGCATCACCCCAGCATACCATGGCCTGTCCGGGTGCTTGGCCATGGGGCTTGGGCCGGTATTGGTTGTGGGGCTGGGACAAATGGCCCTGCCAGTTCCTGGGGTGCCCAGTGGGCTTGGGGGCAGCATGAGCCACACGCCCATGGCCAGCTCGGTCCAGCCCCCCAAAGGGGACAGCTCCCTGCCACCCGCTCTCATTGCTGGTCCTGTGCCGGTGCCCACAGGCCCCTCAAAAGGGCCCCGGGGTGCCAGGCCCTGCCCTGTGGTGCTCGCGCCCACCCCGAGGGGAGCAGTATATGGCCCCAGACCAGGCAGGCTGCAGCCGCCCCCCAGGCACCCACGGCCCCCATAGTCCAAGGCCCCCCTGCCCTGGGCTCCCCTCCCCCGCCCCCGCGGGCTGAGCTCCGGAGAGGGTGGGGGCTTTCTCTGGGGCGGGAGGGAAGCTGTGGGCCTGGTGCATGATGCCCCAATCTCAGTGTGCCCTCCGTTCCCTGCACCTCTCGGCCGGGGTGCGCCAGGCCAGGGGGCTGCACACGTCTGGCTGCCGGTGCCTCAGGGGTCTGCCTGGACCCGCCACGGGGCACCGACAGGCCGCGTGGGGCCGTGTTCCTGATGCGGGGCGGAGGGGGATTCCAAAAGGGCCACAGGGGGCAGGACCCTGCCCCCCAGGTCGGCCCGAGCCGCCTCGCCCCACGCCCCGCAGCCCGGGCGCTGCCTGGAGTCCCAGCCGTGGGCACCAGGGGGAGGCCTGAGAAACCCCAGGGCTGCCGAGCGCCCGGGGACAGACACAGCCCAGGGCCGGGCCCCAAGTGTCCGGCCCCCACATGCAGCCCTGGTGCCCGCAGCCGGTGGCTCCGAAGGGCGTGGAGTCCCTCTAGTGGCAGCCGAGGGGCACGGCACACGGGGCCCTGCAGGACGTGATTTCCGTGGGTGAACTGGCAAACGGAGCAAGGGATAAATACGCCCACCCGCTGGGTCCCTCCGCTGCCAGGCTGCCACCGCCGACCCCAGGGAGCGGGCGGAGCTCCAGCCTGCAGCCCTCCCCCCCCCATAGTCCCCCTGCCAGCCGTGCCCGGCTGGGTGTCAGTACCACGAGGCCTGGCCCATGCACCCCAGCTCACACTGCCCCATTCCTGGCCTGTGGGGGTGACACTGCCCCTGCCCTCCCCCACGCAGGTGCTGGGGGGCAGGTCCCAGTGCAGGGCAAGGGGCTTCTGCCCAGGGCTCCTTTCTGGGGCTGCAGGAGAGGGCGCTGCACCCCTGGCAGCCACTCTCCCCTGCCAGCGCCTGGGGTGGGGGAATGGGCTTTGCTCCTATCACACAGCCAGCATGGAGCAGGCGTGGCTGCCGAGTTTTGGCCACACCACAGCGGCTCCCTGCCTCCGTCATGCAGGCCCTGCAGGTCTCCCCCCAGTGCCCATGTGGGGCAGGGCTCCCCCAGCTCTCCCCCAGCACCCAGTGTGGGGCAGGGCTCCCCCAGCTCTCCCCCAGCACCCACCGTGGGGCCAGGCAACAGGAATCTGTCCCTGGGGATTCACTCCTAGGCTACGTCTACACTGGCAGCTTCTTGAGGAAGAACAGCCGTTCTTCTGCAAAAAATTGCCGGCTGTCTACACTGCACGAGCATTCTTCCAGAAGTAAATTTACAGTAGAGCCTTGTAAAACAGGGCTTCGTCCGGAAGAGTTACTCCTCTCCCCACAAGGAAACTCTTGAGGAAGAGAGCGTCTACACTGGCATGGATGCTCTTGCGCAAAAGCACATGCCAGTGTAGACGCTCTCTTGTGGAACAGATTTTGCACAAGAACTCTTCTGCAAAAGGGCTGTGTCTAGACTGGCCAGTTTTTCCGGAAAATCAGCCGCTTTTCCGGAAAAACTTGCCAGCTGTCTACACTGGCCGCTTGAATTTCCGCAAAAGCACTGACTTCCTACTGTAAGAAATCAGTGCTACTTGCGGAAATACTATGCTGCTCCCGTTCGGGCAAAAGTCCCTTTTGTGCAAAAGGGCCAGTGTAGACAGCTCAGATTTGTTTTCCGCAAAAAAGCCCCGATTGTGAAAATGGCGATTGGGGCTTTTTTGCGGAAAAGCGCGTCTAGATTGGCTTTTGCGAAAAAGCGTCCGTGCCAATCTAGATGCTCTTTTCTGAAAATGCTTTTAACGGAAAACTTTTCCGTTAAAAGAATTTCCGGAAAATCATGCCAGTGTAGACACAGCCAAGAGGTCTTGTGCAAGAAGCTGCCAGGGTAGCCGTAGCCCTAAAGTAGCCCTGGGCAGCGGTATGTGAGACAGGAGTGCTTAGCAATCAGCCTGAGGTTCCTATTGGCTAGGAACCTTTCTGCAGCTGGGGGCATTTCTGGGGGAAGGGAATTGATGTTGCACCACATCAGCCTGGGGGAAAGGAAGGCCAATGGACAGAAAAGGGGGTGTGGTCAGTGTGGTGCTATATAAGAGGCAGGGAACAGGTAGCTTGGCCAGTGTGGTGCAGGCAGGCTGAGTGGAAGGGAGGGAGGGGGTGTGCTTTTGGGGAAACACAACATCTCCTTTAGTGCTTTTCTGCCTGGGAGGCTCAGTGCAGAGCCAGAAGAAGGGTTTGAGCTCCAGGAGCCTGTGCTGCTGGGGAGATTGAAGGAGCTGACTGGGTTTAGCTTGTCAGGAGGTGGTTTGGGGGTGAGCGGAGCAGGGTCTGAGCCCACTGCACACGGGGCTGTCCCATCTAGCAGGCAGAGGTGGCTGGGAGCCAGCAGCTTGCAGCTAAGCCAGGCGAGCTCCCTGGGAATTAGATGCCTGTTCTGACCGGGACGGCGAGTGGCCATTGCAGTAGCTTACTGAGGGCGGAGGCGCCTTCTGTCCCGGGGAGTCGCTAAACCCGGACCCATGGCTTCAGGCTCACGGGTCACTGGGCTCGGGGCAGGTCTCCAGCCTGGGGTTCAGGCTAGCTGGTCCCATTTGGCATTAGCTTTGGGAGCCCCAGGCAGCCAGGAGCAGTCTGTGTGGGGAGGGAGCTCTGTCTGTCAGGCCCCCCCGCTGGGCTGCCCAGAGAGGCTGTAGTGGCAGGAGCCACTGAAGTGGGATCTCACGAGGGGCGAGACTGGTCCACCGGAGCCATGGTGCCCTGTGGCATTTCTTGGGCGTGTGACACACAACAACGAGCGCCGTCCCACCTGAGTGCCATGCCTGCTACATGGCGGGTCAGGGCTGTTCCCCACTCTGAGTGCAGAAGGGGGGACGTGCAAGAGAGCTTCAAAACCTTCCCTCCACTGGCCCTGGTCAAAAAAACTTCTCCCCGGAATCCCAATTCACAGATTTGGGGGGATTTGCTGCCGCCATCAAGTGCTTTGATCCCCTAACAAAATGGGTGAACACTTGCAGTCACCCCCAGGAGTACCCCAAGCTCCTTTGCCCCAAAAGAGCTGGATAAAGATAAGAGAAAAAGAAGCTGCAGTCTCTGGAAGCTGTCCTCTCTGTCAGAGGCCTGCAGGTACCCACAGGACACACTCATCAAATGCTCACCTTAAAAGAAGAAATTGTTATGACAAAACAAAAGATAAACTTGAGCAAGCAGACTTGGTTGCTAGATGGAAGGACAGAGCAGGTCGTGCTGGTGGGAGAGTGACACTATACACGAAAGAAAATGTAGAATCAAATCAAGTAACAATCTTAAATGAGCCAAAATGTTCCATAGAGTCTCTCTGGATAGAAATTCCATGCTCCGATAGTAAGAACAGAACAGCAGGGATCTATTATTGACCCCCTGAGCAGGACAGTGATAGTGACTGTGAAATGCTAAGGGAGATTAGAAAACTCAGAAATAGTGGGGGATTTCAACTAGCCCCATATTGGCTGGGTACTTGTCACCTCAGCACAGGACGCAGAGATAACATTTCTTGATACCTTAAAAGACTGCTTCTTGGAGCAGCTGGTTCAGGTTCCCCCTCCTCCCCGATAGTGCCCCAGACTGGCCAGGGGCCCTGCCTGCTGCTAGCTGGCCCCTTGCTCCTCCCCCCTATGGCGTTTGGGGCCATGTGCCCCCTCGTGTTCTCCATGGGTCACCCCTAGTCAGCAGACAGGACCCTGGGCTAGATGGACCTTTGGTCTGACGTCGTGTGGCCGTTCTGACGTCCTTAGGTCTTGTGACAGCCCCAGAGGGAGTGAACAAAATGGAATCATCACGTTGCCCATTCCCAGCTTCTGGCAAACCGAGGCCAGTGACAACGTCCCTACCCAGCCTGGCTACCAGCCATTGATGGACCTGTCCTCTATGAATGTATCTAGCTCTTTTTTGAACCCTGTTAAATTCCTGGTCTTCACCACATCCTGTGGCAAGGAGTTCCACAGGTTGACTGTGCGCTGAGTGAAGAAAAACTTCCTTTGGCTTGTTTTAAACCTGCTGCCTGTTCATTTCATTTGGTGACTCCTAGTTCTTATATTGTGGGAATAAGTAAATCACTTTTCCTTATTCACTTTCTCCACACCACTCATGATTTTCTAGACGTCTCTCATATCCCCCCTTCGTCTCCTCTTTTCCAAGATGGAAAGTCCAATAGTTTTAATCTTTCTTCACATGGGACCTGTTCTAGTCCCCTCATCATTTGTGTTGCTCTTTTCTGAACCTTTTCCAATGCCAAGAGATCTTTTTGAGAAGAGGTGATGGCATCTGTACACACTATTCAAGATGTGGGCGCCCCATGGATATATAATCCAGGAAAGGACCTTCCCTCATATCCCATGGCAACTTACTTTGCTTAAAAGACTTTGGTGAGGGAACTTGTCAGAGGCTTTCTGGAAATCTAAGTGCACTAGATCCACTAGATCCCCCTTGTCCATGCGCTTGTTGACCCCCTCAAAGAACTCTCGTAGATTAGTAAGGCAGGATTTTCCTACAGAAACTACGTTGACTTTCCCCAACAAATTATGTTCATCCATGTGTCTGACAATTCTGTTCTTTACTGTAGTTTCAACTCATTTGCCCAGTACTGATGTTAGATTTACTAATCTGTAATTGCCAGGATCGCTGCTAGGGCCCTTTTTAAATATTGGCATCATGTTAGCGATCTTCCAGTCAGTAGGTACTGAAGCTGTTTTAAAGGATCGGTTACAAACCACAGTTAATAGTTCCGCAATTTCCCATTTCAGTTCTTTCCGAACTCCTGGGCGAATGCCATCTGGGCCCGGGGACTTGTTACTGTTCAGTTTATCAATTAATTCCAAAACCTCCTTTACTGACACCTCAATCTGGGACAATTCCTCAGATTTGTCACCTAAAAAGAATGTTGCAGGTTTGGGAATCTCCCCAATATCCTCAGCCGTGAAGACGGAAGCAAAGAATTCATTCAGCTTCTCCGCAATGACTTTATCATCTCGGAGTGCTCCCTTAGCATCTCAGTCGGCCAAAGGATCCTGCTTCTGATGTGCTTAAAAACATTTTGCTATTACCTTTTGAGTTTTTGTCACCTAAAAAGAATGGCTCAGGTTTGGGACTCTTCCCAATATCCTCAGCCATGAAGACTGAAGCAAAGAATTCATTTAGTTTCTCTGCAATGACTTTATTGTCTTTGAGGGCTCCTTTAACATCTCGATCGTCCAAGGACCCCACTGGTTGTTTAGTCGGCTTCCTGCGTCTGATGTACTAACATGTTTTTTGCTCTTACTTTTGGAGGTTTTGGCTAGCTGCCCTTCAGACTCCTTTTTGGCTTTTCTTATTTTATGTTAACATTTCATTTGATAGAGTTTCTGCTCCTTTCTAGTTTCCTCTCTAGGATTTAACTTCCACTTTTTAAATGATATCTTTTGACCTTTTAGGGTGCATCTACACCTGTAGCTTGAAATAAGCTGCACAGTTTGAGCTATGCACATTGCGTAGTGTATTTTGAGTCACTTTTGAACTAGAGCGCTATTCCGAAACGTCCCTTAACCCTTGCGGAACAAGGTCTACAGAGACATTGGAATGGCGCGCCCGTTCTTTTGAAAGATATTTCGAAATCACAGGCGCGGTGTCAAGATGCAGAAAACGCTATTTCGGGATACTGGAAGTACCCCAAAATAGTGCCGCTGTCTAGACGCACCCTTGCTTGGGCGTTAAGCCACCGCAGCACTTTTCTGGGTTCTCTTTTTATAGTTTTTAGTCCAGGGCGTATGCTCCAGTTGAGCCGCTGTGACGGTGTCTTTACAAAGTTTCCATGCAGCTTGCAGGCATTTCACTCTTGGCCCTGTACCCTTTAATGGGTGTTTGACCAACCCATTTGAATACGATTCAATGTTCAAGGTGCCCCAGACTTAATCTAGGGCACGGGTTCCCAAACTAGGGGGCGTGCCCCCCTGGGGGGCCGTGCCGAAATTCCAGGGGGGGCGCGAGGTGACCCAGCTTCCCTCCCTCCCACCCGTCAATCCCCTCCCACGAAAGAGCCTGGTCCGTCTGTCTGCTCGGGCATCCGCTCAACAAGTTTGGCTGCTATATTTCCTTGGGGGGCGGGGGGCGGGAGGTTTTCTCAAAAGTCAAAAAGGGGGCCTGATGCTGAAACGTTTGGGAACCGCTGGTCTAGGGAAATACGGCCACCCTCCCCCTGGGATTGCAGGGCTGAGGAAAACCCCTGGCACTGACCGATTCCAGGAACCGCGCAGCCTGTTCAGATGAAAAACCTGAGCCATGAACCCTTCCCAGGGAGCAAATCCCCAGCGGAGGTCTGGCCTTGTGGCCATCCAGTGGCAGTGAGATCCCCAGGCTAGGTGTGTGCCATGCCCATTGCATCGATGGGAGCTGAGGCACGGAGGGCTGTGCCCACTCGGGCAGGTAGGCAGCAGAGCAGGGTTCAGGTGCCAAGCTAGTGTCTACCCATGCGACCCTCTGCCAAGTTAGGAGCTGGCAGCGGCATCCAGACCCGGCCGGAGTCCAAAGGAGGCACCGGTGCCCAGCCGGGAGGTGGCTGAGCCCTCCCCCGATTGTCCTGCAGGACGTCGGCCCAGCCACGCTGCCTCTGAGGAGGGTGCTTCAGCCAAGTCCCGTGGGCTCGGTACGGGGTGGAAAAGCCTGGCCTATGCTGTGCATTTGAGCAGGGCCGGGTTGTAGCCTGACCAAGCCTCTCGGTTATCGGTTTCCCCCGTGATAACTCACGTCTTCTCACTGCCCAAAGGCTGCACTGCCTGGCTGTAAACCTGCACTGTCCCGGCCTTGTGGCCATCCAGTGGCAGTGAGTTCCACAGGTTAACGTTGTCTCTTTCCTGATTCCCGGCCTATCAGTCCTCATGCTGAAAGGAAACCTGCCCTCTGCTTTCCAAAAGGGGGTGGGGGCTGCAGCCTGTCGCTCGTGGTCTGGGCAGAGGCCCTGGGTTTATGGCTTATCACAGCAGTCTGGAGCCTGTATCACCCCACTGCTCCCCAGCCCTCGCCCCCCTGCGACTGGAGGGGCGTTAGCGGGCCTCTTCCCCGAATGCACCCCAGGATGGGCTGCTCCCGCCACTGAACGCCCACCCCCTGGTGTGGTGCACGGGCCACTCGGCGCTTTCCAGGGCCCCAAAAAGCCCCCGTCCCTGCGTTCCTTGCCCAGGTCCGAGCTGGCGTGGTCACCCCTGGCACGGCCCCTCTGGCCTCAAGCGCCGGGTCCGGGGCTGTGCCTGGAGTCTTCCGTTGGGCAGCTGAGAAGCCCGGGGCCCTGTGCCTGGCGCTTGAGAAAGTGATGGAGCAGCTGGTGCAAACCCCTTTCTCAGCACAAGGGGGAGCCAGGCGCCCAGAGAACTGGCCCGTCTCCCAGGCTCCGGCGTGTGTGTTCCCCGCCTGGGCAGGGTGCCTGCCCCTCCGAATGGGCCGTGGCCCTGGGCACAGGGCCTGCCAACTGCCTGCGCCCGTCCCAGCTGCACCCCCTGCAGGGCTGTGAGACCCTTGGGGTGCAGGGGGACCCGCAGCCCTTTCTCATTGTCCAGGGGACCCGGCCGACGCCGGCCAGCCACCTGCCCCTCCTGGCCCTGGGGGCTCTGGGGCCGAGGCGCCGTTCGGGGTGCAAAGTCTCTTGTGAGCTGGGCTGACCCGCACGGGACGGGCTTAGCCCTGGGGAATGGACCCTGGGTCAGGACAGGGCTGGACCAGCATCTGGGCTCCTGCCTGTCCCGGCCTGGGGCCCGTCACCCCCAGCCGTTCGTGGGCGTGGCAGGGTCCGAGAGCCGCTAGTGCAGGAATCGGCGCCCGTCTCCTGCGTCCAGCCCCCGCCCGCCTTCTCCCCCCGGGCTATGGGCGCCACAGGGCTCGGGCCCCTGGCATTTGGGTGACGCTGCGCTGCATGCGGGGGGGTCAGACGGGTCCAAGGTCTGGGCCTGCTTCCTGCAGGCGCCGGCTGGCAGAGATCAGGGGGAGCCGGGCCAGGCAGCCCCTGGGGCCAGGGGTCCAGAGTGGGGGGGTGACGGGGGCTGGGTTATAACCTGCCTTGTCCGGTTGCAACCCAAGCGGGTGGATGTTTGTGGGCGAGGCCCTGCTGCCGAGCGCCCGGCGCCCTGGCCATCCTCGCCCAGCGCCTGCGCCCAGCCCTCCGGCACTCCCCACCTGTGCCCCGGCACTGTCTCCAACCCCCCCGCCAGGAGGCTCCCTTGGGGGTGCCCCATGGCTCTCACTGCTGCTTCTGCCAAAGGAGCGACCCGTCGGTTTGCCCGGGGCCTCCTTCCCAGCTGATCCTGCCCAAACAGGGCTCTGTGTGCGCCGTGCGGGCAGAGCGGGACGGGAACCTGCAGGGCCGCGCACGTGGGGCCGGGTCTGGGGGGGCCTGCACCCCACGGCTCCCCCCCCGAGATGTTACGACCAGAGGGACCTGGCGGCCCGGCAGGAGCGTGTTCTCCCTGCTCCTTGCTGAGGGGGGCTGAGCGTGTCTCGCCCCACAGGGGTGGTGCTGGGCTCTGTTGGGCTTCTCTGCTCTCCTTGGTCCACACTCCGGAGGGAGCCTGGGGGCCAAAGCCAGGTGGGCACGAGTTCCAGGCCCCGCTGGGCATGGTGGGACCATGCCCGCTGGTGCTGCATCCTCAGGGGAGGAGCAAGGCTGGGGCTGACAGGAGACTACCTCCATCCTGGCCTCTTCAGGTAGGAGGGGCAGGGACTCATGAGGGGCGGAGTCACAGACCCGTGGGGGCGGAGCTGGAAAAATGGGGGTGGGGCTGCAGCAAGGAAATAGATGGAATTGCAGGGGGAAGGGGAGTCCCTGCCCGGGGCAGGTGGGTTCTGTGGCTGACCCTCCACCCTCTGCTGCCTCAGCTCCACGGAGCTGGGCCCTGCTTGTCCGACCTGCCTGTGGGTGGCCGAGCCAGCCCACCCTGCGCCGGGGCCCAGCACACTTTCATGGACTGAGAACCGGTTAGAGGACAGGAAACAAAGGGAGGAATAAATGGTAAATTTTCAGATTGGAGAGGGGTAACTAGCGGTGTCCCCCAAGGGTCAGTCCTGGGACCAATCCTGTTCAACTTATTCATAAATGATCTGGAGAAAGAGGTAAACAGGGAGGTGGCAAAGTTTGCAGATGATACTAAACTGCTCAAGGTAGTTAAGACCAAAGCAGACTGTGAAGAACTTCAAAACGATCTTCCCAAACTAAGTGACTGGGCAACAAAATGACAAATGAAATGTAATGTGGATAAATGTAAAATAACGCACATTGGGAAAAATAACCCCAACTAGACATACAGTATGATGGGGGTAATTTAACTAATCAGGAAAGAGATCTTGGCATCATCATGGATAGTTCTCTGAAGACGTCCACGCAGGGTGCAGCGGCAGTCAAAAAAGCAAACCGGATGTTAGGAATCATTAAAAATGGGATAGAGAATGGCCTTATCTAAATCCATGGTACACCTACATCTGGAATACTGGGTACAGATGTGGTCTCCTCATCTCAAAAAAGAGATACTGGCACTGGAAAAGGTTCAGAGAAGGGCAACTAGAATGATGAGGGGTTTGGAACGGGTCCCATATGAGGAGAGATTAAAGAGACGGGGACTTTTCAGCTTGGAAAAGAGGAGATTAAGGGGGGATATGACAGAGGTCTATACAATCATGAGTGGCATGGAGAAAGTGAATAAGGAAAAGTTAGGGTATGTCTACACTACAAAGTTAATTCGAACTAACAGCCGTTAGTTCGAATTAACTTTGCTAGGCGCTACACAGGCAGACCACTAGTTTGAACTTAATTCGAACTAGCGGAGCGCTTAATTCGAACTAGGTAAACCTCATTCCACGAGGACTAAGCCTAGTTCCAATTAAGCAGTTCGAATTAAGGGCTGTGTGGCCACTTAATTCAAACTAGTGGGAGGCACTACCAGGGAAACTCGTCTGCCCCCCTCCCAGCCCTGGACTCCTTAAAGGGTCACGGTCTGGCTACGGTGCCCGTGCCAGGTGCAAGCCTGCCAGCATCCAGCCAGCAGACCCTGCACCTGGCACAGCATGAACCAGCCACCCGCTGCCACCCAGCCCTCCCCCTCTTCCCGGGACCAGGCTGGCGGCTCCCGGGAGCCTGCCCGGGGCCGCAAGAGGCGGGCGCCCGCCTGGTCTAGTGCGGACATCGTGGACCTCATCCACGACCTCCGCACTAGGCACAGGAAAGTGGCCGTCTAGGGCAGGAGAGCTACCAGCCTGGCCAGCCAGGAGCAGGTTTGCATGAAAATCAAGGTGGTCCACTGAGACCCCCGTCCCTGAGCCCTGAGCTTAGAACGGCCGTACTGGGTCAGCCCAAGGTCCATTTGCCCCAGTAGCCTGTCTGCCGACAGCGGCCAACACCAGCTACCCCAGAGGGGATGGAACAAAGTCAATGACCAAGCCATTTGTCTCGTGCCATCCATCTCCAGCCTTCCAAAACAGAGGCCAGGGACACCATTTCTATCCCCTGGCTAATACCACTCCATGGACCCAGCCTCCATGAATTTATCTAACTTCTCTTTAAACTCTGTTGTAGTTCTAGCCTTCACAGCCTCCTGCAGCAAGGAGTTCCACAGGTTGACTATTTGCTTTGTGAAAAAGAACTTTCTATCATATGCCC
The DNA here is from genome assembly GCF_052426305.1 of Pelodiscus sinensis. Classification (NCBI taxonomy): domain Eukaryota; kingdom Metazoa; phylum Chordata; order Testudines; family Trionychidae; genus Pelodiscus; species Pelodiscus sinensis. Next base: position 2,174,443 of record NC_143060.1, read on the forward strand.
CCTCAGTCTCCTCTTTACTAAGCTGAGAAGTCCCAGTCTCTTTAGCCTCTCTTCATATGGGACCTGTTCCAAACCCCTGATCATTTTAGTTACCCTCCCCTCTCCCACCCTCTCTCTTCCCCTCTCCCACCTCCTTTTCCCAGTCTCCCTGAGTTTTGTTCAATAGAGTTTCTATTTTTGAACACACGTGTCCTTTATTTTGTACATCAAGAAGAGGGGCTAGGGAAGGGTAAGTGGAAGGAGGTGAGGTAGGAATGGGGTACGAGCCCCCGATGGGGAGGACTGGGCTGGCTCTGCGGGCTTCTGGGGGTGGAAGCTCTCCTGCAGTCCCCCGATTGACACCCCCCCCAGATGGCAGCCTGCGGTAAGTGCAGCTGGGCTGATGGCCGAGTGCTGTGATGTGCCGAGTGTGGGCATTCAGGGCACTCCAAGCCAGGACTGCTTTGCAAGCGGGGAACCCCTGAGAACTGTCTGTCCGGGGTGGGGGTCGGGACCCTTTAAGCACAGCCCTCGGCTAGCCTGAGACAGCAGCTCCACACTCTAAGTCCTCATCTGATGCCCTGCCGGCACTGCTTCCGGCCAGCTTTAACCTCAGTTCAGGGTCCACTCAGTGTGGACTTGCTAGTTCGAATTAGCAAAACGCTAATTCGAACTAGTTTTTAGGTCTAGATGCACCAGTTCGAATTAGCTTAGTTCGAATTAACTAATTTGAATTAAGTTAGTTCGAATTAGTGCTGTCGTGTAGACATACCCTCATTTACTTGTTCCCATAATATAAGAACTAGGAGCCACCAAATGAAACTAATGGGCAGCAGGTTTAAAACAAACAAAAGGAAGTTCTTCTTCACACAGCGCACAGTCAACCTGTGGAACTCCTTGCCGCAGGAGGCTGTGAAGGCGAGGACTGTAACAGGGTTTTAAAAAGAGCTACATACATTAATGGAGGTTACGTCCATCAATGGCTATTAGCCAGGCTGGGTAAGGAAGGGTGTCCCCAGCCTCTGTGTGTCTGAGGGTGGAGATGGATGCAGGAGAGAGACGCTTGATCATTCCCTGTTCGGTTTCCTCCCTCTGGGGACCTGGCGCTGGCCACTGGGGCAGACAGACACTGCGCTGGATGGACCTTGGGTCTGACTGTTCCTAGGTTCTTATGCTCTGATGCGTCCTCAGTCCCGGGCTGCTGTTTGGCCCCTCCCCTTGCAAATGCTGGTGCTCCCCTTGGCCGGGACGGAGCCACCCCCTGGAGCCTGGCAGGTGCCACCCTCAGCCCTGGGTCGGGACTTGGGGCCCTGGGGAAGGACGGAGCAGCCACTGCAGGTGCATTCGGGACGGGTGGTGCCGGCGCTGGAGAGTTCAGGCCTGAGAGCCGTGTCCAGATCCAGATACGGCCCGGGAGGGGCCACGCTCCTGCCCGCCTGCCAAGGGCGGAGGGGGCACGTCCCCAGCCAGCGCTCACAGGGGTGTGATGCCAGAGCCCTGCCCCTCAGCTCCTGTGGCCTCAGGCCCCCATGGGCTGATCCCCCGCCCTGGGCCAGGCTTCGCTGTGGGGCAGAAGAGTCAGTCCCTCCCTCCTGCCCCCCGCTAGCCTGGCCTTACTGGCTGGTGTGCTAACGGGGAAAGCTGAGCCGGACACCCCGTGCAGCCGGCTCCCCTGGTCTGGTGCCAGGCTGAGCCTGGCGGGGCGGGGAGGAGCGAGCCCCCGCTGGGCGCTGTCAGAGGGCGAGCCGGGCACCCCGGCAGTCTGGGGCCCAGGCTGGGGACGGGCAGGGCCTGTTCCACGCTGCAGCGGCTGCCGTGCCGTTGCCACTGGGCGTGTTGTGCGTCGGGGCTGCGCCGCGTGCTGGCTGCCAGGGGCTCAGGGCCGTGTCCGTCTGTCCCACGGGCTCTCCGGGGGCCTCCATGCAGTACAGGCACGAGCGCCAGCCACAGGCTTCCCTTATGTGCGCGCTGCCCCTGCGCTGCGCTGGCAAACTGCTCCCGCTGGCACGCTGCCCCCCACGCCAGCTGCAGCCCGAGGTTAATAAGTAGCTGCCGGTCTGCAGCTGCAGGGCCATTAAGCAGCCGGAGGACAGGCCGGGTCCCTGGCTCCCCTGGAACAAAGGGGCTGACTCACTGTTTGCCCTGTGATAATATTTACCCTGGCCTGAGCAAGGGAATGTTTGTGCAGCGCCAGGCAGGGTGGCAGCTAGCGGGCATGGGGCGGGGCCCTGGGCACCCACGCCTGGTCCTGCCCGGGTGCCCTGCCCAGCCCAGCTGATTGGCCTGGGGGCGGAGTAGTGGGAGGGGAGCAAACCCAGCAACAAAAACAGGTGCCCGAGCCGGGTTCCCATGGCAAAGCCCTGGCCGGAGGACACTGCGCCAGCTCGTCCTGGGCACGGGAGCTCCTGGGCCGCCCCTCTGCATCAGTGCAGCTGAGGGCTGCCTCCGGGAATGGGGATGCTCTGCAGCTATCGCTGAAATGCAGCTGCCTCTGGGGTGGAGCGTGGCCCCTACTGTGCTGTGCTGGCAGATTTCGGGTGGGTGGGTGGGTGGGTGGGTGGCTGAGCAGCGGCTTCCTCAGCAGAGATCGATGATGGAGAGCTCGAACCCCATGTTCTTAGTTGGAATGTCAGCCCCCCACATTCCAGCCCTGGCACCCGGCTGTGCCGTGGGGCCCCGCTGCACCAAGGTCCTGCTGGGCTCAGCTGAAGCAGCGTGGGGCAGACTGCGCCAGTCCGTGGTTTCTCCGGAGCAGTTTGACAGAGGGGAGGGGTAACCGCCCAGGGAGGTGTGTGGGCAAGGGCGGCCCAGGGCGTGCACACACTTGTGCACACACACATACACACACGCACACACACACGGCCCCTGGCCGTGGGGAACCACAAACCAGCCAGCTCTCCCAGTCCCCAGGGCCCTGTCACCCGAGGCAGCCTGGGCTGTGTGCGGCGTCTGCAAGTGCCCTGTGTAGAAACATGCATGTGCACACAGTCATGCACACACACACATGCACACACACAAGCACATGCACATATGTGCATATGCTTACACACACACACATGCACACTCGTGCGCACACATACACACATGCTTACATACACACATAAGTGCACACACATGCACATATACATGTGCATACAAACCCATGCACACTTGGGCACACATACTTGCGTGCTTGCACACATGCTCTCACATGCATGCATGAACACACACACACACTTGCATGCGCGCAGGCATATGCACGGAGCAGGAGAGTCCGTGTCCCGAAGTGCTGGTGGCTCCAACACTTGGCACTGCCCGCTGCCCTGGCCGCCGGTTCCGCCCCGCCCCGTGTATCTTGTGTGTTACCTGGGCGGGGGGAATCCAGCAGGCACGGCTCTGCCAGGCTCTGGCTCTGCTGCCCGGGGATGCCCGTCCAAGGCCAGGGGGCTGCTTTGGGGGACTCGGCGGATGGGGGGCGGGGCAGGGCTGGGTAGCCAGGGCTCCCCGCAGACGGGAGTTTAGCGGCAGACGCGGGCGAAGCCTCTGCCCGGTCAGCAGGTGGCCAGGCTGGGCCAGCCCGGCGGGCGCGGGACCACGGCACGGCCAGGCCCTTGGAGGGCGCCTGACTCTGCTGCTTGTGGGAGGCATCACCCAGCCGGGCCGGGGGACCCTCGGCCTGGGACCCGCCCAGCTCTCGGGGGGGGGGCTGCTGTCTGGCCTGGGCGTGTGCCAGCCTGGGAGGTTCCTGGGCACTGTGGGGAAGGGCTGGGGGAGCCAGCGTAGCTCAGAGGGCAGGTGGCTGCAGCCCTGACTCCTACCCCAGGGGACCCTGAGAGCGGCCACAGACCCACCAGGTGCCCAGGGCGTGCGGCGCCCACTGGAGCTGTGGGAGAGGCAGGGTCCCTCCGTCCATCTGTCCCCGCACACCACGTCCGTCCGCCCGTCCCGACACCCCCTTCGGGGCTCTCTCCTGGCCCCAGCAATCACGGCGCGGTGGAGGGGCCGGTGTGGGGCAGGGCGTTATCCGTCCGTGGGGCCCTGGGCTGCTCTCGGCGGGGCTGGGGGTGGGGAGGCAGAAGCCAAGGCCCCTGCAGCCTGTCATGACCCAGCAACGCCCTGCCCAGCTAATCGCCCCCCCACCCCTTCATCAGGCTCCTGCTGCCCCAGCCCCTCCCAGCGGAAGGAGGGTCCCGGGGGATGGGCAGGCCAATTAACCGGGGAGCTAAATGGCAGGTTGCAGGGCGGCCAGCCCCTCCCCTACCTGTCCGGCTGCAGGTGGGGCCTATTAAAGCCCCGCCCCCTGCTGAGCCCAGCACTAGCCCGGGGTCAGACCCCCGCTGAGCCCCACAGCCGAGGCCTGGGCTGCTGGGCAGCAGGAATCCGGCTGCCCCGCCCCACTGGGGCCGAGGAGGGCCTGGCAGCGCGGGGGGACCCGGCCAGAGGGGCCGGTGGGTAGCAGTGACTGGCTGGAAGGGCCGGGGGGGGCTCAGCGCAGCTGCATCCCTGTGGCCCCACATCAGCTCCCCTGTCGATGCACAGGCAGGCTGGGGGCAGCCGGGCAGGCGCCCGGGGCCGGGCTGGAAAAGCAGGGACCGGTCACCCCAGGGCGTCGCCTCTCTCGCCCTCCCGGCCCTTCGTCCGGGCCACCCCCAGCCCCGCTGGGGGGCAGAGAGCAGCCTCTGCCCCCAGGCCCCGCCCGGGAGCTGCCGAGCGAGCGCTGGCGGCCAGGCAGGTGCCACGGCTGGGCATCGCGTGCCAGCAACCCTGCCTCCTTGTGCCCGGGCCCCCCGACCTGCCAGCCCCGCTGGGGGGCAGAGAGCAGCCTCTGCCCCCAGGCCCCGCCCGGGAGCTGCCGAGCGAGCGCTGGCGGCCAGGCAGGTGCCACGGCTGGGCATCGCGTGCCAGCAACCCTGATCCTTGTGCCCGGGCCCCCCGACCTGCCAGCTGCATCAGGCATCCGGGGGCTGCAACCCACCGGCCCCTCTGGCGCTGCCAGACCCTCCTCGGCCCCAGTGGGGCGGGGGAGCCGGATTCCTGCTGCCCAGCAGCCCAGGCCTCGGCTGTGGGGCCCAGCAGGGGTCTGACCCCGGGCTAGTGCTGGGCTCAGCAGGGGGCGGGGCTTTAATAGGCCCCACCTGCAGCCGGACAGGTAGGGGAGGGGCTGGCCGCCCTGCAACCTGCCATTTAGCTCCCGGGTTAATTGGCCTGCCCATCCCCCGGGTCCCTCCTGCTGCTGGGACCTGTTCCAATCGGAGCCGGTCGCAGCCTGCGGGCCATGCAGTCAGCCCCAGGGGCTAAAGGGCACAAGGGAAAAGCTGGGAAGTCCAGGGGCCCATCGTCCGAAACGACGTCAGCGCCTCCGAAATGCACTGGGAACCTGGTCCCATCTCGTCCCCTCCGGTCCCCGGCGCTGGGGGTCCAAGGGCCTGTCCGCACCAGCAGCTCACGCCAGCGGTGCTAAGGTGTGACCTGAAACCGGGATTCAAACTGCCACCCAAGCGGGTCTGTGCTTTCGCTGTAAAAGTGGCTTCAGTTTGGCTGCACTTGGCTTGCAAACTGGAGCGACGTTCCCTGGGCACTGGCTGGTCTAATCGGCTCCAGGGCCCGGTGCGTGGCTCCATGCGTGGCTCTGTGGCCCGGTGCGTGGCTCCATCGCCTGGTGCATGGCTCCATCCCCCCCATGCATGGCTCCATGGCTCACTGCATGGCTTCATCGCCTGGTGCATGGCTCCATCCCCCCCATGCGTGGCTCCGTGGCCCGGTGCGTGGCTCTATTGCCTGGTGCATGGCTCCATCCCCCCCATGCGTGGCTCCGTGGCTCACTGCATGGCTTCATCGCCTGGTGCATGGCTCCATCCCCCCCATGTGTGGCTCCGTGGCCCGGTGCGTGGCTCTATTGCCTGGTGCATGGCTCCATCCCCCCCATGCATGGCTCCATGGCTCACTGCATGGCTTCATCGCCTGGTGCATGGCTCCATCCCCCCCATGCGTGGCTCCGTGGCCCGGTGCGTGGCTCTATCGCCTGGTGCATGGCTTCATCCCCCCCATGCGTGGCTCTGTGGCCCAGTGCGTGGTTCCATCGCCTGGTGCATGGCTCCACCCCCCCCCCCATGCGTGGCTCTGTGGCCCGGTGCGTGGCTCCATGGCTCACTGCATGGCTCCATCGCCTAGTGCGTGGCTCCATCCCCCCCACGCGTGGCTCTGTTCCCCACATGCATGGCTCCATCACCCGGTGCATTCCTGCACCTTGGCTGCACACTCAGTAGCGTTGCTTCCACGAAGTGGGGAACTTGCTCCGAAGCCGACGGTGTCCCTGCCTGGCAGCAGCTGTGGGGCCCCAGGACACCGGCCTGTTTGCACGGGCAGTGAGCACTGCGCTGGGGGAGGGAGTTTGGTGCACGCCAGTGCTGCTGGCAGAGGCAGAATAGAGACAGCGCAGACCCCACAGTGATTTCACAGCCTCTTGCACGGGGAGGGGCAGTGCCAGCACAGACACCGTGGTGATTTCACGGCCTCTTGCACGGGGAGGGGCAGTGCCAGCACAGACACTGGGGTGATTTCACGGCCCCTTGCACGGGGAGGGGCAGTGCCAGCACAGACACCGTGGTGATTTCACGGCCTCTTGCACGGGGAGGGGCAGTGCCAGCACAGACACTGGGGTGATTTCACGGCCCCTTGCACGGGGAGGGGCAGTGCCAGCACAGACACCGTGGTGATTTCACGGCCCCTTGCACGGGGAGGGGCAGTGCCAGCACAGACACCGTGGTGATTTCACGGCCTCTTGCACGGGGAGGGGCACTGCCAGCACAGACACCGTGGTGATTTCACGGCCCCTTGCACGGGGAGGGGCAGTGCCAGCACAGACACTGTGGTGATTTCACGGCCCCTTGCACGGGGAGGGGCAGTGCCAGCACAGACACCGTGGTGATTTCACGGCCTCTTGCACGGGGAGGGGCACTGCCAGCACAGACACCGTGGTGATTTCACGGCCCCTTGCACGGGGAGGGGCACTGCCAGCACAGACACCGTGGTGATTTCACGGCCCCTTGCACGGGGAGGGGCACTGCCAGCACAGACACCGTGGTGATTTCACGGCCCCTTGCACGGGGAGGGGCACTGCCAGCACAGACACCGTGGTGATTTCACGGCCCCTTGCACGGGGAGGGGCACTGCCAGCACAGACACCGTGGTGATTTCACGGCCCCTTGCACAAGGAGGGGCAGTGCCAGCACAGACACCGTGGTGATTTCACGGCCCCTTGCACGGGGAGGGGCAGTGCCAGCACAGACACTGTGGTGATTTCACGGCCCCTTGCACGGGGAGGGGCAGTGCCAGCACAGACACTGTGGTGATTTCACGGCCCCTTGCACGGGGAGGGGCAGTGCCAGCACAGACACCGTGGTGATTTCACGGCCCCTTGCACGGGGAGGGGCACTGCCAGCACAGACACTGTGGTGATTTCACGGCCCCTTGCACGGGGAGGGGCACTACCAGCACAGACACCGTGGTGATTTCACGGCCCCTTGCACGGGGAGGGGCACTGCCAGCACAGACACTGTGGTGATTTCACGGCCCCTTGCACGGGGAGGGGCACTGCCAGCACAGACACCGTGGTGATTTCACGGCCCCTTGCACGGGGAGGGGCACTGCCAGCACAGACACTGTGGTGATTTCACGGCCCCTTGCACGGGGAGGGGCAGTGCCAGCACAGACACCGTGGTGATTTCACGGCCCCTTGCACGGGGAGGGGCACTGCCAGCACAGACACTGTGGTGATTTCACGGCCCCTTGCACGGGGAGGGGCAGTGCCAGCACAGACACCGTGGTGATTTCACGGCCCCTTGCACGGGGAGGGGCACTGCCAGCACAGACACCGTGGTGATTTCACGGCCCCTTGCACGGGGAGGGGCACTGCCAGCACAGACACCGTGGTGATTTCACGGCCCCTTGCACAAGGAGGGGCAGTGCCAGCACAGACACTGTGGTGATTTCACGGCCCCTTGCACGGGGAGGGGCACTGCCAGCACAGACACTGTGGTGATTTCACGGCCCCTTGCACGGGGAGGGGCAGTGCCAGCACAGACACCGTGGTGATTTCACGGCCCCTTGCACGGGGAGGGGCACTGCCAGCACAGACACCGTGGTGATTTCACGGCCCCTTGCACGGGGAGGGGCACTGCCAGCACAGACACTGTGGTGATTTCACGGCCTCTTGCACGGGGAGGGGCACTGCCAGCACAGACACCGTGGTGATTTCACGGCCCCTTGCACGGGGAGGGGCACTGCCAGCACAGACACCGTGGTGATTTCACGGCCCCTTGCACGGGGAGGGGCACTGCCAGCACAGACACTGTGGTGATTTCACGGCCCCTTGCACGGGGAGGGGCAGTGCCAGCACAGACACCGTGGTGATTTCACGGCCCCTTGCACGGGGAGGGGCACTGCCAGCACAGACACCGTGGTGATTTCACGGCCCCTTGCACGGGGAGGGGCACTGCCAGCACAGACACCGTGGTGATTTCACGGCCCCTTGCACGGGGAGGGGCAGTGCCAGCACAGACACTGTGGTGATTTCACGGCCCCTTGCACGGGGAGGGGCACTGCCAGCACAGACACCGTGGTGATTTCACGGCCCCTTGCACGGGGAGGGGCACTGCCAGCACAGACACCGTGGTGATTTCACGGCCCCTTGCACGGGGAGGGGCAGTGCCAGCACAGACACCGTGGTGATTTCACGGCCCCTTGCACGGGGAGGGGCACTGCCAGCACAGACACCGTGGTGATTTCACGGCCCCTTGCACGGGGAGGGGCACTGCCAGCACAGACACCGTGGTGATTTCACGGCCCCTTGCACGGGGAGGGGCACTGCCAGCACAGACACCGTGGTGATTTCACGGCCCCTTGCACGGGGAGGGGCACTGCCAGCACAGACACCGTGGTGATTTCACGGCCCCTTGCACGGGGAGGGGCAGTGCCAGCACAGACACTGTGGTGATTTCACGGCCCCTTGCACGGGGAGGGGCAGTGCCAGCACAGACACTGTGGTGATTTCACGGCCCCTTGCACGGGGAGGGGCAGTGCCAGCACAGACACCGTGGTGATTTCACGGCCCCTTGCACGGGGAGGGGCACTGCCAGCACAGACACTGTGGTGATTTCACGGCCCCTTGCACGGGGAGGGGCAGTGCCAGCACAGACACCGTGGTGATTTCACGGCCCCTTGCACGGGGAGGGGCACTGCCAGCACAGACACTGTGGTGATTTCACGGCCCCTTGCACGGGGAGGGGCAGTGCCAGCACAGACACTGTGGTGATTTCACGGCCCCTTGCACGGGGAGGGGCAGTGCCAGCACAGACACTGTGGTGATTTCACGGCCCCTTGCACGGGGAGGGGCAGTGCCAGCACAGACACTGTGGTGATTTCACGGCCCCTTGCACGGGGAGGGGCAGTGCCAGCACAGACACCGTGGTGATTTCACGGCCCCTTGCACGGGGAGGGGCACTGCCAGCACAGACACTGTGGTGATTTCACGGCCCCTTGCACGGGGAGGGGCACTGCCAGCACAGACACTGTGGTGATTTCACGGCCCCTTGCACGGGGAGGGGCAGTGCCAGCACAGACACTGTGGTGATTTCACGGCCCCTTGCACAAGGAGGGGCAGTGCCAGCACAGACACTGTGGTGATTTCACGGCCCCTTGCACGGGGAGGGGCACTGCCAGCACAGACACCGTGGTGATTTCATGGCCCCTTGCACGGGGAGGGGCAGTGCCAGCACAGACACTGTGGTGATTTCACGGCCCCTTGCACGGGGAGGGGCACTGCCAGCACAGACACCGTGGTGATTTCATGGCCCCTTGCACGGGGAGGGGCAGTGCCAGCACAGACACTGTGGTGATTTCACGGCCCCTTGCACGGGGAGGGGCACTGCCAGCACAGACACGGGGTGATTTCACGGCCCCTTGCACGGGGAGGGGCAGTGCCAGCACAGACACTGTGGTGATTTCACGGCCCCTTGCACGGGGAGGGGCAGTGCCAGCACAGACACTGTGGTGATTTCACGGCCCCTTGCACGGGGAGGGGCACTACCAGCACAGGGGTGTTGTGCGTAAGAAAGGAGAAGTGATTTGTCCGCTCTGCTCTGCGCTGATCAGGCCTCGGTTGGAGTCTTGTGTCCAGTGCTGGGCGCCGCTTTTCAGGAAAGATGTGGAGACACTGGGGAGGGTCCAGAGAAGAGCGACAGGAATGAGGAAAGGCCCAGAGAACAGGAGCTGGGAGGGAGGCGGAAGGAACTGGGCGTGTTCAGTTTGGAAAGGAGAAGACGGAGGGGACACGAGAGCCGTTTGCAGGTATCTAAAAGGGGGTCACAAGGAGGGGGGGGGGGGATTGTTCTCCTCCGTCTCTGAGGACAGGACAAGCAGCAATGGGTTTAAACTGCAGCAAGGGAGGTTGAGGTTGGACATGAGGAAAAACTTCCTGCCTGTCGGGGTGGTTGGACACTGGGATAGGTTGCCCAGGGAGGTTGTGGAATCCCCATCCCTGGGGATATGTCAGAGCAGGTTGGACACACGCCTGCCAGGGCTGGTCTAGCTGGTGCTGGGTCCTGCCGTGGGGGCAGGGGCCTGGACTCGCTGCCTCTCAGGGTCCCTTCCAGCTCTCGGGTTCCATGGGTCTATGAGGGGGCAGCTCCCCTCTGAGACAGGCCGATGGAAGCCGGGTTGGGGCGTGAGGAGCCCGCTGTGACGGGTCCCCAGGAGCAAGCCCCCTGGCGCTCCCCCTGCTCCCCGGCTGCAGCCGTTCCATCAGTGATGCCCTGGATGGAGGCCAGGCCCGGGGCGCTGAGCCAGGCCCGGGGCGCTGAGCCAGGCCGGCATTCCTGCGGGCAGGCCCCCGGGAGCCACGGGGGAACGGCAGAGCCCGTCTGGCCCGTGCGCAGGGCTTGGATGCTGTGGGGGGAGGAGCAGGCACTGGGAGCCGGGGAACCGGCCTGGCCGGATGGGCAGGGAGCAGCTGCCAAGCTGGCACCGGGTGCAAGATCCAACAGGCCCGGGCTGGAGGCCAGGCCGGAGGCAGGTGACGAGGGCGGCGCCCAGCCCCACGTGTGTCTGCGGGATTGTGGGCGGGGAGAGGGGCTCTGGGGCCAGTCCCCGTCCAGCCCAGCAGCCACGGGGTCCGGGTGTAACGCGCCTCAGCCCCCGGGGCCCACTGGGACGGGCTGGCCTGTGGTCTCCCTGCAGCAGGGTCTCCCGGAGCCCTGCCACGGACCTGCCCAGCTCAGCCCCCCTGCCGCCAGCTCGCTCTCCCTCCTGCGGGGTCCCCCTGCCGCCAGCTCGCTCTCCCTCCTGCGGGGTCCCCCCTACCGCCAGCTCGCTCTCCCTGCTGCGGGGTCCCCCTGCCGCCAGCTCGCTCTCCCTCCTGCGGGGTCCCCCGGCTCGTGGCCCCACACGCAGTGGGGAGCGGGGGGACTGGTGCGGCTCCTGGGGCTGGGCTCAGCTGCAGGGTCCGTGCCTGGGCCGGGCTGAAGCCCTGGGTGCCAGGGAGCCGCTGGCAGGAGCTCTGTGCCATGGCAGAGCTGGCAGGTCTCCGGCACGCCCAGGCAGCGGGGGCCTGGCGCTTGGGCCTGCAGGAGTCTCCCCGGGGCGGCTCCGAGCAGTGGGCTGTCAGGCGCCCAGAAGAACAGCCGTCTCCGCCCAGCCCCCGCCCACGCCTTCGCCTGGGGGCTCCCTGTGCGGGTGGAGTAGCCCCCGCTCCCTGCAGCCCTGCCCCCGCACACATGCCCTGGAGATCCACCCCCCCTTTATCCTCCACCGCCCGAGTGGCTGAGTGGCCAGGCCCAGCCCCTGCTCCGGGGCCCCCGGTCGCCCTCTCCATCAGCCGCTGGCGCCGAGCGGGGGCAGACGGACGGGGCGGCTGCGGGGCGGCTGCGGGGCCACTGGTCACCGATGCGCTCGTGACACGGGTGGACGGGAGCCACGGTGCAAGGACACAGACTTGGAGCCGGGGCCAGGAGCCCACCCAGCGAGCAGCCTGTGCCCAGCGGGCTGCCAGGGCCGGGTTTGTGGGTGCCCCAGGGTGCAGGCTGGGGTGAGATGGGCAGTGCGGAGCCGGAGCCTCTCGTGCTGCCAGGCTGGCTCCGTGGCCAGCAGGGGATGGGCTGGCTAACCAGCTCTCCCGGCCAGCAGAGCCAGGCAAAGTGCACCCTGGTGACTCAGAGGCAGGTGGAATGAGGAACATGCAGCAGGCCCGGCCAGGCCCGCCACAGCTGGGCACAGGAGCCAGGGCTGGGAGTCGGAAGCTCTAATAGCCTGCGTGGGCCGGTGACTCGGAGCCGCTCACCCGGCGTTGGGCAAGTGGGGATGAGCCGCCCGCCCGGGCGCTGAGGTCGCTCTGGGGACAGGCAGGTCACCCCTCCGCCAGCCCCCGGGACTGGATGGGGCAAAGGCCCAGGGGCAAATCATTAAGCTGTGGCACAGGCTGCTGCGTGGGGAGGGGCCCCGCCACAGAATGTGTCCTGTGCCCTCCTGTGGTGCCAGGGCCCTGCCTCAGGGAGTTCCCCAGGTGCCGGGGAAGGCTGGCAGCTTGCAGCCTGCACTGGCGTGTCTCCCAATCCACAGCAGCAGCTTGGCTGGACAGGGAACCCCGTGTGCACCTGGTCCACGTGGCCAGCCTGGCTGCTCTGCCCTGCAGTGTCTGGCTAGCGCTGCCAGGCAGGGGTGGCGAGGCCAGGCCAGGCCCCCGGTGCCAACAGCCACCTGCTTCCCTGTGGCAGAGTCTCGATGAGATCTAGTGCCCACTGCCCCCCCACCCAGCACGGCCCCGCCCCCTCTGAGAAATTCCAGGGGCACCCATCTCCTGGGGCAGGAAATCAGAGCTCTGGTTCCATGAAACCCCTCTGCGTGTACGTGCACGCACCCCCACACCCCTATCTCCTAGAACTAGAACTGGAAGGGGCCTCGAGAGGTCATCCAATCCAGTCCCCTGCCCTCACAGCAGGACCAAGCACCATCCCGGACAGATTTGCCCCAGATGCCTAAATGGCACCTCAAGGATTGAACTCCCAGCCCTGGGTTTAGCAGGCCAATGCTCAAACCACACACACACGCACACACACTGCCAGCCCAGGGCTCCCCACACACAGCTTGGCTGGTGCCCTCATTCCCGCCCCTCCGCCTTCCTGCCCCCTCTCTTCCCGTCCAGCGACCCGCCCCTCCAGCCCTGCCAGCGCCCAGCTCTGCCGCCAGCCCCTGCTATTCCAGCCAACCGCTGCACCCCCAAGCTCTTCCGAAATAGCAAGAATTCTTTCAGACCCCAAGCACGTCCCTATCCACGAAGCCGGCGGCCAGCCGAGAGCACTGAGCAGCCGGCGAAAAGTCGGCTTCCCAAAGCGCGGTGGGGCGACGCAGGGAGCGCGCCGAAGGGCAGACGCCGACGGGGGAGGCACGGCTCAACAGCCGGCAGAGACCCGATGTGGGAACCAGAAATGCAGGGACCCCAGGCCGCAATGCCAGGCACAAGCCCGCGCAATAAAGGCAACGAGACTGCACCAGCCGCCACCCGCCTCCCCGGCACAAGCAGAAATACATGGCCAAACCCAGCGGAACGGCCACGCGCCGGCGCCCAGGCACTGGCCGACTTTTCCGGGACAGCTCCTCTGGCTGGCAGGTAGCTACCGTGACACCAGTCTTGGAGAGCGGCTCAGAGAGAACCGGCCGATCACAAGCCCCTAAGCCTAACTCCAGTAGCAGGCGAAGGGCAGAATCAACAGCCCTGTGGATGAGGAGGATTTACCGGGGAAGCGTCAATGCAGCTTCGGTGAAAAGAAAATCCCGCCTCACCCATCGACTGGAATTCCTCTCGGGGGTCCGCAAACACGTGGACGGGATGCTGGACTTTCAGAAAGTCTTTGACAAGTTCCCACTCCAAAGACGTAAGCTTCAGGGTCTCCCCTGGATCAGTAACAGGCTAAAAGACAGAAAACACAGGGCAGGAATCATAGAATCAACCAGTGGTACAAGTCCCTGTAGGGGTCCTCCAGAGATGTCGGGGGGGTACGCCAACACCACTGACATTTGGGGAAAACGGAATGGTCGTGTTAAGTTTTACAGCACTTTGTTATTTTTGTACTTTTTACACCCAAAAATCTCATTGCCCACCTGGCTACGATTACGTTGTTTAAACGAATGTGTTGCAGTGGTAGAAAAAAAAAGGTGTGTCTGAAAACTGTAGGTACTGGGGGTACTTTCAATTTTTTTAAAGGGGTACTTTATTAAAAAAAGGGTGAGAAACACTGGTCTAGAGTCTAGACCAGCCCTGGCAGGCGTCTGTCCAACCTGCTCTGAAATATCCCCAGTGGTGGAGATTCCGCAACCCCCCAGGCAATTTATTCCAGTGTTTAACCCCCCCTGACAGGCAGGAAATTTTTCCTAATGTCCAACCTAACCCTCCCTGGCTGCAGTTTGAGCCCCTTGCTTCTTGCCCTGTCCTCAGAGGCCAAGGAGAACAAGTTTTCTCCCTCCTCCTTGTGACACCCTTTTAATGGTCAGAATAAGTGGTCGGTTTTCACAATGGAGAGAGGTGACTAGTGGTGTCGTCTGGAGTGTGTGCCAGGACTTAGCCAGCATATTCCATAGCTCTGATATGGAAAAGAGGCGGAAGAGTGAGATGGCAAAGTGCGGAGCTCATAGGAAACTCCTCGGGAGAGCGCGTCTGAAGCAGATGGCGAAGCGTTACGAAGTTCAGTGTTGATAAATGCCAAGTCACACGCATTGGAAACCCCCATCCCCACTCTGCACAGAAAAGGGTGGCGTCGAAATGAGCTGTTCCGGCTCGAGAGACAGCTCTTGGAGTCACTGCGCAGAGCTCTCTGGAACCAGCCGCTGCGCGCGCAGCCGCCGTGTGAAAAGCAAACGGCACCTTGGGAGCCATTAGGAAAGGGAGCGAGAACGAAGACAGACGGGATCGTGACACCCCTGCTGCGTCCCCTCCTCGGGCGCTGTGTGAACGGCCGCTCGCCTCCACTCAAAAAAGAGAGTTTCAAATGGGGGAAAGGACAGTGAAGGCAATGATAGGAAGGAAGGGTCCAGAACAGCTTCTGCAGGAGGAGAAATGAAAAAGGCTGAGACTGCTTAGCCTGGAAAGGAGACGGCTAAAGAGGGGGGATACTTTGAGGCCTAGAAAATCATGACCGGTGTGGAGAAAGTGTTTTTACACTTCACGTGGCAGTGTTTCTGCTCCTTTCTATTTGCCTCACTAGGGTTGGACTTCCACTTTTTAAAGGAAGTCTTTTTATCTCTCGCTGCTTCTTTTACCTGGCTGTTAAGCCACGGTGGCTCTTTTCTAGTTCTTCTACTATGGTTTTGAATTTGGGGTTTACATTTAAGTTGGGCCTCTATTATGGTGTCTTTGAAAAGTGTCCGTGCAGCTTGCAGGGATTTTACTTTAGTCACTGGACCTTTTCATTTCTGTTGAGCTAACCTCCTCAGTTTTGCATAGTTCCCCCTTTTGGATTTAAATGCCCCAGTGTTGGGCTGCTGCGGGGTTCTTCCCACCACAGGAATGTTAAATGTTATTATATTATGGTCACTAGTTCCCAGCGGTCCTCTTGGACCAGATCCTGCGCGCCACTCAGGACTAAATGGAGAATTGCCTCTCCCCTTGCGGGTCCCTGTCCCAGCTGCTCCAAGACGCAGTCAGTTAAAGTATTGAGACATTTTGTCTCTGCATCTCATCCTGTACCATCGTCATTGCCTCAGTGGCGGGAGGATTCCTGGGCCCTTCTGAATCGCCAGGCCTGGGGCAGCCCCCGTCACCCCCCCGTCCTCAGGCCTGCCCCGGATGGAGGGGAACAGCGGGGCGGCAGCACGCAAGGGCTGTCAGCTGGGGTTGCCAGATGGTTTCAACACTTGCCATGACACACGACAGCCGAGTTAGAACACACCGGGCAGTTCCATCTTCTCAGTCCGATTGTCTCCACTGGCTTCCTGGACAAAGCTCAAATACTGGACTGTCTGGTTCAACCCCGGACACCTGGCAACCCTCGCCATGGCTGCCTCCCCAAAGGCCCCTTTCCCGCCCAGCCCCGCAGCCCCCTCTCGGTCCGGTGAGCGGGTCTGTGGCAAGCCCCTGCCCACCACAGCATCCGCTTTGCTCCTCCTGCTTTCTAGCCTCCCCAGAGACCCCGCCAGGCTGCCTCCCTCTGCCGTCTCCAGCTCAGGGCAGGGGGACACCTTCCCCACCCAAGGCTGGGCCTCTCCTCCCTCTCCCTCGCCTGGCTTTCCTGGACGGGCTGAGCCCTCCCCAGCCAGCACGCAGCCGCCGGAATGACCCCACCACGGCTCTGCCGCCAGCTGTGTGGCAACTGGATTATTCATCCGCCTTTCTAGTTCTGCCGGTTTCGTCCCCACGCTCCTCGCCTGAGCCTGGCAGCCGGCCCACGTGTTCCTGCCCATCCCCTCCGGGTTCCCCCATGGCTCCTCCGTCCCTGCTGCGTCCACAGACCCCCCCGTCTCTGTCCAGCAGGTGACCCGGGACAGCCCCCCACGGCCGCACAGCTGATGAGGAAAAGGGCCCCCCGGGCCCGAGCGCACCAGACCCCCCGGCAGGAAGGGGGGACCTTCAGAGACCGCCGGCTCCACGGCAAAGACCCGTCGGCCGTGTTTTGAGGCGCTCCAAGCTCGGTGGCGAGAGGCGGCAGTGGTGATGGCACGGACAGGTTCCCGGGCGGCGTTTGGCTTCGCACCTTGTGCCACGCCTGGGGCTCCCGGGCAGGAGTCTGACTGCGTGGGTGGGGCTCTGGGGAGGGGTCTGAGTGGGGGAGAACTCCCCTTACCCACCCCAGGCCTAGGCACAGGGTGAGGGGCTGTCCTCTCTCGGCCCCTCTCCGGTCTGTGTCCGACCTCCCAGCCCTGGGCCCTGCGCCCCTCCCGCCCGGCTCCGGCACGACGCACGGGCACCCTCTGCATGGGCTGCCGGGCCCTTTCCCCCGCGCCCTGGGCCGGGAGCCGGCGAGGCAGGCTGGGAAAGGCAGGACCGGGCGGGAGCGGCTCCCCTCATGTGCGGGGGCAGGTGCGCGCCCCAGCCCCAGACCTGTTCTGTGAGATTGGGGCTTGAGTCACGGCTTGGCTGGAGCCTCCCTGCTCCGTGCAGCTCGCTCCAGCCAGCCTGCAGCGGGGCCTTCTCCCGGGGCGTGGGGCAGGGAGGCCTCGGAGCACCCAAGTCCAGCTCCCCCGGGATGCCTCCCAAGACACCTCTGGCCCGGCCGCCTCCCGGGGAGAAAAGCAGGGCCGGGCGGGAGAAAGGGCCAGAGCATGGCAGGCACCCGGCCCCACAACAGGGCACAGGCAGCCGCTGGGTCTCACCCCTCTGCTGGCGTCCCGGGGCCAGCCGGGCACCGTGTCCAAGGGCAGACCCCAAGGGGCCGGAGAGGGTTGGTTCCAAACCCCGGTGCTTCCCCGAGCTCCGGGCCTGGGCGGGGCCGCTGAGGGACCCGGCAGGTCTCTGGCTCTGGGCTTGAAGCCCCCGGACAAGCATTCTAGTCCTGCTCTCCGCACCGTGGTGGGACCCAGGCACTGAAGCACAAAGCAGAGGCGGGAGGCTGCGGGGGGGGGGCTGGTTTGCGTCCCAGCGTAGGGGGAGGAGGGTACTCTGTCCACTCCCCGTCCAGCTGGGGGTGGCAGCAAGCTCTGAGCCCAGCGTGGGCTCCCTCTAACCCACTGGGAGCCGGGAGCCAGAGGCAGCCATGCTAGGGGCATGTTGGGACCAGGCACCAGGTGTGGGCAGGGTGCCCATGAACACCCACTGAGTCTGCCAGCTCCTGGCCTCCCTTCTGAATTCACGTCCCAAGCAGGGCTCCCTGCCAGCTGAGCGCTTGGGCGACCACCCAGAAAAGAGTCACATGCTGCCCAGTGCACTGGCAGAGCACCCCCCGCCGGCAGCCTGTGTTTCTGGCGGAGGTGCACCTGCCTTGGTGCACAGAACAAAATTTATTCTGCACACAGTTGGAAAACAATGCAGAGGGAGCCCTGGTCCCACGAGGATAGAACGGCCGGCTCCCTTTGTGAATGAGCCTGGCGCAACCTGCCATGGAGTCACAGGCTGCCCACGGAGCACGGCTCCTCGGGTGTAAACAGGTGCCAGAGCGATGCCCGGGCCTGTGCCAGGAACGCCAGCCGCTCTCAGCCTCAGTCCCGCCACCCGCGCACACGCAGCATGAGGGTGCAGGGGCCATAAGCAAGCCAGGCAATCAAACACCCACCCTTGTGAGGCTGGATTAACCCCGCCCAGGGGCGGAGCTCCACCCGCCTTACCCACAGAGGGCGGGGCCAGCTCTGAACCCCACCCACTGCGTCAGAGACAATCAATTGTAACGCAAGCCACCAATGGGAACCCTGCAGGAAGCATTACATCATCAGAACGAGGGCTCATTGGCCCAGCCGAGATGCCTGGGGGGCCATTAACTCTGTGGGTGGGGCATGTCCAGGCAGCCGCTAGGGGACCCTGCAGGGACCCGCCTCACGCTACCGACCTCTGGCTGGGCTGGGCAGGCGCCCGGGGCTGTGTCTACACTGGCGGCTTCTTGTGCGAGAAATATGCAAATGAGGCTCAGCGTGGCATGTCGCCGAGCCTCATTTGCATTCCTAATGAGCCGCCATTTTTGCAGAAGAGGCTCTTGCACCAGAACGAGCTGTCTACACGGCCCCTTCTTGCGCAAGAAAACCCCTCTCGCGCCGTGGTTCTTCCAAAACTAATCGGCGTTTTGCTGTGCACCGCTCGTGTGTTATCTGCAGGAGCCCTGCACCCCCCAGAGCACCGGGCGCCGGGCTGGGGTGGCAGAACGCAGCCCCGGGGCGCCGCGGGGTAATCGAATGGCATCAAGTAATAGCAACCCAGCACGGCTTGTAGGGACGCGACCTCACACAGTGACACGGCCTGTCCGGCCCAGCGGGGCCTGGCGCACGGCCACAGGAAGCTGCAAAGTGCAGGATGGTTTGGTGCCTGTCCTGGAAGGTGCTGAGTGTTTGGCTCCCTGGGCACTCGGCTCCCGGCAGCGCCAGGCCCTGCAATGGGACAGGAGAAGGTGTCACCGAGGACTGGGGGAGCCCCCAAGTCCTGCACCCCCAGCCGCAGCCAGGCAGGGCTCCCAGCCGGCAGGGAGAACAGAAGGTTTACTCCTTCGCAGGGACACAGACTGGTCAGCACAGGGACCAGGAGCAGCCGGGGCAGCCCGGCCCGGGGAGGGGGCCCAGAGCCAGCACCCTGAGCCCCGCCCTGCACCCCAAGCCTCCTGAGACCACACCCAGCGGCTTCTCCTTACCTGGCGGCAGGGATTGGCCGTGCTGGGGCTGGGGCAGCCTCTCTCAGCGAGAGTCACACCCGAAATTCCCTTCCCCACCTAGGTATTGGTGCAATGCTCAGGGAAACTGAGGCACGGACGTGGCGTTACTCTAGGATAGTAGCACTCACGTGCCACAGAACAAGGCGAATCCCATCGCCACTTCGTCACGGAGGGTCATGAGCTATGGAGGGGTCCAGTTTAGAGACTCTCGCCCTCTTCCACGCTGTGTCCCACCTAGCACCCTCCCCCCCCCAGCACTATGGGACGAGAGGAGTGGGCATGAGCTGCAGGCCGAGAGGCCAGGGCCTAGTGACAGGCCCTCTCCTGTGCTGTCCCGTACAGTCTGCAGGCAAAGGCCCTGCTCTGTTCTCGTACAGGGCAGCAAAGGGAAACCACGTGTCGCTTCTCCATGCCGGTAACCTCTGGAACTCCCCGCTGCAGGAGGCCTGAGCCCCAGAGCCTGCATCGGAAAAAGGGCTGGGGAGCATGACTGAGCAGCAGTATCTCCAGCAGACTGCCCCCACAAAAAGCCGAGCCAGCAGCTCCTCCGTGAGCCAGGTCCCTGCCTACCTGGGCAGAGCTGGGCCCGGAGCTTTGCTGTTTAAATGGGAGAGGGGCCAGATTCTGCCTTTGGCACCCAGATTCACTTCCCTGAGTTGGGGTGGGGCTGGCTTTGCACCAGTGTCACTGAGTAGAATCAGGCCCTGGGAGAAACTCTTCGTCCCCCATGGGGCCAGTATTGGGCGAGTGGCTACCAGCCCACCCTGCCCTTCCCCCTTCTGCAGCCCCTCCCCCACCCAGCCACCCCTGGGGCGCTTCACTTTCTTCTCCATGCAGCTCCCCTCCATTTGGGTCAGGGGCCTCGCCTGGGTCTGGGCCGCATTCATGCCCGGCTACTGCTCAGATTGTGAGGGGCCTCTTCTTGCAAACAGATCCCTAGCTTTGTAGTTGCCACCTCGCCTATGCACCGGTGTAAAGGCAACGATAAAACGTTATGCTCTCTATTTTCCTTGTCCGTTTGGGTGGGCGTACACACGTTGTCTGGTCTCCGTGTCAGTCTGTAACTTTAAAAACGAGTCGTCCTGTGGCACCGTAGGGTACGTCTAGAATGCGGCGCTATTTCGGGAAACGTCCGGTATCCCGAAATAGCGTTTCCCGTGCCTTGAGAGCAGGCCCGCCATTTCGAAACGCAATCGAAATAAGGGGCGCGCTATCCTGACGTCCCGGCAAACCTCGTTCCACGAGGATTCAGGGACGTGTCGGAGTAGCGCTCTATTTCGAAATCAGCTCGAAATAAGCGACGGAATTTGCATAGCTCAACTTGGGTAGCTTATTTCGAGCTAGCGCCACAGTGGAGAGGCACCTTTAGACCCTAATAAATATATCAAATGTGAATATATAGTATCGTGAGCTTTCATGGGCCAAACCCTACATACCATAAGAACGGCCGTACTGGGTCAGACCAAAGGTCCATCTAGCCCAGTATCCTGTCTGCCAACAGTGGCCAGCACCAGGTGCCCCAGAGAGGGTGGACTGAAGACAATGATCAAGCGATTTGTCTCCTGCCATCCCTCTCCAGCCTCTGACAAACAGAGGCCAGGAACACCATTTCTATCCCCTGGCTAATAGCCTTTTATGGACCTAACCTCCAGGAAATTACCTAGCTTCTCTTTAAATTCTTCTTCAGATGCAAGGCCTCTTAAACGTAACCTAGTTTAGGGCCTTGGCGTGTCTCAAACCTCGCTGGGGTTGAGTGCTCAGCTCTGCAGGGAGAGTGGACCGAAAGTTTTGCATTGTGTGGGGACGGACGGACGTTCACACACATACACACACACACACCCTCTCGTGGACCAAAGTTTTGCATTGTGTGGGGACGGACGGACGTGCACACACACACATACACACACACACACCCTCTCGTGGACCAAAGTTTTGCATTGTGTGGGGTCGGACGGACGTGCACACACATACACACACACACACCCTCTCGTGGACCAAAGTTTTGCATTGTGTGGGGACGGACGGACGTGCACACACATACACACACACACCCTCTCATGGACCAAAGTTTTGCATTGTGTGGGGACGGACGGACGTTCACACACATACACACACACACACCCTCTCGTGGACCAAAGTTTTGCATTGTGTGGGGACGGACGGACGTGCACACACACACACACACACACACACCCTCTCGTGGACCAAAGTTTTGCATTGTGTGGGGTCGGACGGACGTGCACACACATACACACACACACACCCTCTCGTGGACCAAAGTTTTGCATTGTGTGGGGACGGACGGACGTGCACACACATACACACACACACCCTCTCATGGACCAAAGTTTTGCATTGTGTGGGGACGGACGGACGTGCACACACATACACACACACACACCCACTCGTGGACCGAAAGTTTTGCATTGTGTGGGGACGGATGGACGTGCACACACACACACACACACACCCTCTCGTGGACCAAAGTTTTGCATTGTGTGGGGACGGACGGACGTGCACACACATACACACACACACCCTCTCATGGACCAAAGTTTTGCATTGTGTGGGGACGGACGGACGTGCACACACATACACACACACACACCCACTCGTGGACCGAAAGTTTTGCATTGTGTGGGGTCGGACGGACGTGCACACACATACACACACACACCCCCTCTCGTGGACCGAAAGTTTTGCATTGTGTGGGGACGGACGGACGTGCACACACATACACACACACACCCTCTCATGGACCAAAGTTTTGCATTGTGTGGGGACGGACGGACGTGCACACACATACACACACACACCCTCTCATGGACCAAAGTTTTGCATTGTGTGGGGACGGACGGACGTGCACACACATACACACACACACACCCACTCGTGGACCGAAAGTTTTGCATTGTGTGGGGACGGATGGACGTGCACACACACACACACACACACACCCTCTCGTGGACCAAAGTTTTGCATTGTGTGGGGACGGACGGACGTGCACACACACACACACACACACACCCTCTCGTGGACCAAAGTTTTGCATTGTGTGGGGACGGATGGACGTGCACACACACATACACACACACACACCCTCTCGTGGACCAAAGTTTTGCATTGTGTGGGGACGGACGGACGTGCACACACACACACACACACACACACCCTCTCGTGGACCAAAGTTTTGCATTGTGTGGGGACGGACGGACGTGCACACACACATACACACACACACACCCTCTCGTGGACCAAAGTTTTGCATTGTGTGGGGACGGACGGACGTGCACACACATACACACACACACCCTCTCGTGGACCAAAGTTTTGCATTGTGTGGGGTCGGACAGACGTGCACACACACACACACACACCCTCTCGTGGACCAAAGTTTTGCATTGTGTGGGGTCGGACGGACGTGCACACACACACACACACACACCCTCTCATGGACCAAAGTTTTGCATTGTGTGGGGTCGGACGGACGTGCACACACACATACACACACACACCCTCTCGTGGACCACAGTTTTGCATTGTGTGGGGACGGACGGACGTGCACACACACACACATACACACACACACCCCCTCTCGTGGACCACAGTTTTGCATTGTGGATTGCCCCACGCACACACTGTATAAAATCACAGAACCACTTGGGTTCGCACCATAGTTCCCGCTAAGGTGGGCGCCTGCGCGGCTGCGCACAAACAATTCTTCCCCTGCCGAGCTCCTCTGGAGAGCCATGCGGCAGCACTCGTGCGCCAGGCGGCTGCTCTGGCGGGGGGCAGGCTGGTGAGGGAGCCTCTGAGGTGGGGGGCTGGGACCTGCCACGGCCGTGTGGCAGTGGGGGGGAGGCCTGCTCCGGGGGCTGGGGCTGCCACGTGGTGTGGGGGGCAGGGCCTGTTCTGGCGATGCTGGCCCCTGGCCGGTCCCCAGGCCTGCAGGTTCCCAGGGCTGGTGTCTCCTGCTCTCCCATCACCTCCATAACGAGCAGCTAAGTAGCAATTCCCATTTGCTATGCAAATGTCTCAGGTGGCCCAGAGAGCCCAGCCATGAGGCTTTGGAGAAACCCACTTGTGGGGCTGCCCAGGGGCCCCAAGACATCCTGGGAGGAGCCGGCAGCAGCATTGCTGCCATTCCAGCCCCAGCCCCCCGCCAGCGGCCGGAGGAATGTGCACAGGGCCAGGGGCCTCGGCCCCCCTCCTGGCTCGCTCCTGAGATCATTCTCCTCAGTTGTGCTAATTTCCCTGCATCCAGATAAAGCCTCCAGCTTAGGGATGGCTTGTGGCCCGGGGCTCCGGGGCAGGTATTCTCCTAATGGGCACTTCTGGCCTGGCCTTTGAAATGGACCAGATTACACAGAGGCCTGGCGGCCAAGGGAGATTCCTGTCCCAGTGGGAGCAGGGCTCTGAGATGCCGCAGTCTGGTTCCCGAGAGCCGGCGCGGGATTCTCCTTAGTGTATGTAATCCCCCTGCCCGGCTGCCACCAGGCCCCAGGGCCCCGAGGCCGGCTCCTCCACCGGGACCCAGGCCCCGAGACCAGCTTCTTCACCGGGACCCAGGCCCCAAGACCGGCTCCTCCACCGGGACCCAGGCCCCGAGACCGGCTCCTCCACCGGGACCCAGGCCCCGAGACCGGCTCCTCCACCGGGACCCAGGCCCCGAGACCGGCTCCTCCACCGGGACCCAGGCCCCGAGACCGGCTCCTCCACCGGGACCCAGGCCCCGAGACCGGCTTCTCCACCGGGACCCAGGCCCCGAGACCGGCTCCTCCACCGGGACCCAGCCCCCGAAGCCGGCTCCTCCACCGGGACCCAGCCCCCGAGGCCGGCTTCTCCACCGGGACCCAGCCCCCGAGGCCGGCTTCTCCACCGGGACCCAGGCCCCGAGACCGGCTCCTCCACCGGGACCCAGCCCCCGAGACCGGCTCCTCCACCGGGACCCAGGCCCCGAAGCCGGCTCCTCCACCGGGACCCAGCCCCCGAGGCCGGCTCCTCCACCGGGACCCAGGCCCCGAGACCGGCTCCTCCACCGGGACCCAGGCCCCGAGACCGGCTCCTCCACCGGGACCCAGGCCCCGAGACCGGCTCCTCCACCGGGACCCAGCCCCCAAGGCCGGCTCCTCCACCAGGACCCAGGCCCCGAGACCGGCTTCTTCACCGGGACCCAGGCCCCGAGACCGGCTCCTCCACCGGGACCCAGCCCCCAAGGCCGGCTCCTCCACCGGGACCCAGGCCCCGAGACCGGCTTCTCCACCGGGACCCAGCCCCCAAGGCCGGCTCCTCCACCGGGACCCAGGCCCCGAGACCGGCTTCTCCACCGGGACCCAGGCCCCGAGACCGGCTTCTCCACCGGGACCCAGCCCCCGAGACCGGCTTCTTCACCGGGACCCAGCCCCCGAGACCGGCTTCTTCACCGGGACCCAGGCCCCGAGACCGGCTTCTTCACCGGGACCCAGGCCCCGAGACCGGCTTCTCCACCGGGACCCAGGCCCCGAGACCGGCTTCTTCACCGGGACCCAGGCCCCGAGACCGGCTTCTCCACCGGGACCCAGGCCCCGAGGCCGGCTCCTCCACCGGGACCCAGCCCCCGAGGCCGGCTCCTCCACCGGGACCCAGCCCCCAAGGCCGGCTCCTCCACCGGGACCCAGGCCCCGAGACCGGCTTCTTCACCGGGACCCAGGCCCCGAGACCGGCTTCTCCACCGGGACCCAGGCCCCGAGGCCGGCTCCTCCACCGGGACCTAGCCCCCGAGGCCGGCTTCTCCACTGGGACCCAGCCCCCGAGACCGGCTCCTCCACCGGGACCCAGGCCCCGAGACCGGCTCCTCCACCGGGACCCAGCCCCCGAGGCCGGCTTCTTCACCGGGACCCAGGCCCCGAGACCGGCTTCTTCACCGGGACCCAGGCCCCGAGACCGGCTCCTCCACCGGGACCCAGCCCCCAAGGCCGGCTCCTCCACCGGGACCCAGGCCCCGAGACCGGCTTCTTCACCGGGACCCAGGCCCCGAGACCGGCTTCTCCACCGGGACCCAGGCCCCGAGGCCGGCTCCTCCACCGGGACCTAGCCCCCGAGGCCGGCTTCTCCACTGGGACCCAGCCCCCGAGACCGGCTCCTCCACCGGGACCCAGGCCCCGAGACCGGCTCCTCCACCGGGACCCAGCCCCCGAGGCCGGCTTCTTCACCGGGACCCAGCCCCCGAGGCCGGCTTCTCCACCGGGACCCAGCCCCCGAGGCCGGCTTCTCCACCGGGACCCAGCCCCCGAGGCCGGCTTCTTCACCGGGACCCAGCCCCCGAGGCCGGCTTCTCCACCGGGACCCAGCCCCCGAGGCCGGCTCCTCCACCGGGACCCAGGCCCCGAGACCGGCTCCTCCACCGGGACCCAGCCCCCGAGGCCGGCTTCTCCACCGGGACCCAGCCCCCGAGGCCGGCTTCTCCACTGGGACCCAGCCCCCGAGGCCGGCTTCTCCACCGGGACCCAGCCCCCTTGGCCGGCTTCACCACCGGGACCCAGCCCCCGAGGCCGGCTTCTCCACCGGGACCCAGCCCCCGAGGCCGGCTCCTCCACCGGGACCCAGGCCCCGAGGCCGGCTCCTCCACCGGGACCCAGCCCCCGAGGCCGGCTCCTCCACCGGGACCCAGCCCCCGAGGCCGGCTCCTCCACCGGGACCCAGCCCCCGAGGCCGGCTTCTCCACCGGGACCCAGCCCCCGAGACCGGCTTCTTCACCGGGACCCAGCCCCCGAGACCGGCTTCTTCACCGGGACCCAGGCCCCGAGACCGGCTTCTTCACCGGGACCCAGGCCCCGAGACCGGCTTCTCCACCGGGACCCAGGCCCCGAGACCGGCTTCTTCACCGGGACCCAGGCCCCGAGACCGGCTTCTTCACCGGGACCCAGGCCCCGAGACCGGCTCCTCCACCGGGACCCAGCCCCCAAGGCCGGCTCCTCCACCGGGACCCAGGCCCCGAGACCGGCTTCTTCACCGGGACCCAGGCCCCGAGACCGGCTTCTCCACCGGGACCCAGGCCCCGAGGCCGGCTCCTCCACCGGGACCTAGCCCCCGAGGCCGGCTTCTCCACTGGGACCCAGCCCCCGAGACCGGCTCCTCCACCGGGACCCAGGCCCCGAGACCGGCTCCTCCACCGGGACCCAGCCCCCGAGGCCGGCTTCTTCACCGGGACCCAGGCCCCGAGACCGGCTTCTTCACCGGGACCCAGGCCCCGAGACCGGCTCCTCCACCGGGACCCAGCCCCCAAGGCCGGCTCCTCCACCGGGACCCAGGCCCCGAGACCGGCTTCTTCACCGGGACCCAGGCCCCGAGACCGGCTTCTCCACCGGGACCCAGGCCCCGAGGCCGGCTCCTCCACCGGGACCTAGCCCCCGAGGCCGGCTTCTCCACTGGGACCCAGCCCCCGAGACCGGCTCCTCCACCGGGACCCAGGCCCCGAGACCGGCTCCTCCACCGGGACCCAGCCCCCGAGGCCGGCTTCTTCACCGGGACCCAGCCCCCGAGGCCGGCTTCTCCACCGGGACCCAGCCCCCGAGGCCGGCTTCTCCACCGGGACCCAGCCCCCGAGGCCGGCTTCTTCACCGGGACCCAGCCCCCGAGGCCGGCTTCTCCACCGGGACCCAGCCCCCGAGGCCGGCTCCTCCACCGGGACCCAGGCCCCGAGACCGGCTCCTCCACCGGGACCCAGCCCCCGAGGCCGGCTTCTCCACCGGGACCCAGCCCCCGAGGCCGGCTTCTCCACTGGGACCCAGCCCCCGAGGCCGGCTTCTCCACCGGGACCCAGCCCCTGAGGCCGGCTTCTCCACCGGGACCCAGCCCCCGAGACCGGTTTCTCCACCGGGACCCAGCCCCCGAGGCCGGCTTCTCCACCGGGACCCAGCCCCCGAGGCCGGCTTCTCCACCGGGACCCAGCCCCCGAGGCCGGCTTCTCCACCAGGACCCAGCCCCCGAGGCCGGCTTCTCCACCGGGACCCAGCCCCCGAGGCCGGCTTCTCCACTGGGACCCAGGCCCCGAGGCCGGCTTCTCCACCGGGACCCAGCCCCCGAGGCCGGCTTCTCCACCGGGACCCAGCCCCCGAGGCCGGCTCCTCCACCGGGACCCAGCCCCCGAGGCCGGCTCCTCCACCGGGACCCAGCCCCCGAGGCCGGCTTCTCCACCGGGACCCAGCCCCCGAGACCGACTTCTCCACCGGGACCCAGCCCCCGAGGCCGGCTTCTCCACCGGGACCCAGCCCCCGAGGCCGGCTCCTCCACCAGGACCCAGCCCCCGAGACCGGCTTCTCCACCGGGACCCAGCCCCCGAGGCCGGCTTCTCCACCGGGACCCAGCCCCCGAGGCCGGCTTCTCCACCGGGACCCAGCCCCCGAGGCCGGCTTCTCCACTGGGACCCAGGCCCCGAGACCGGCTTCTCCACCGGGACCCAGCCCCCGAGGCCGGCTCCTCCACCGGGACCCAGCCCCCGAGGCCGGCTCCTCCACCGGGACCCAGCCCCCGAGGCCGGCTTCTCCACCGGGACCCAGCCCCCGAGGCCGGCTTCTCCACCGGGACCCAGCCCCCGAGGCCGGCTTCTCCACCGGGACCCAGGCCCCGAGACCGGCTTCTCCACCGGGACCCAGGCCCCGAGACCGGCTTCTCCACCGGGACCCAGCCCCCGAGGCCGGCTCCTCCACGCCGCTCAGTGGGGTGGGTGTCTCAGACCCCTCACGGACAGGAGAACATAAGAACTTAGGAACGGCCAGACGGGGCCAGCCCAAAGGCCCATCCAGACCAGCGTCCTGTCTGCCCACAGTGGCTAGTGCCAAGTGCCCCAGAAGGAGTCAGTAGACCAGGGAATCACCACATAACCCCTCCCCTGTCTCCCAATCCCAGCCTCTGACAGCCAGAGGCCAGGGAAACCATCCCTACTCCCCCTGGCTACCAGCCTTTGCTGGGCCCAACCTCCCTGCGTCTATCCGGCTCTTTCTTGAACCCAGTTAGGCTACGTCTACACTACGAGGTTTTTGTGCAAAAACCCAGGGAGCGTCCACACCTCAAGCGTGTTTTTGCACAAGGAAATCGACAGTGAATCGAGAGACCGGAGGGCTTTGTGCGGTGCCGGTAAACCTCCTTCTACGAGGCAGAACTCCTGTTTGCGCTACAGCTCTTGCACAAAAAGGCAGGTGTGGACGCTCCGCAGGGGTTTCTTGCGCATAAAGAGCCTATCCGAAAAAGCACAGGTGCTTTGATGGCCATTCTGTGCATCCATGCAGTGTGGGCACTGTCTTGCGCAAAAGTAAGAGGTGTGGACGTGCTTTTGAGGTGCGGATGCGCTTTTGCACAAGACGTTTTTGCGCAAGAACACTACAGTGTAGATGTAGCCTTACAGTCCTGGTCTTCACAACATCCTCTGGCGAGGAGTTCCACAGGTTGACTGTGCGCTGTGTGAAGAAAATCTTCCTTTGGTTTGTTTTAAACCTGCTGCCTGTTCATTTCATTGGGTGACCCCTATTTCTTATGTTATGGTAATAAGTAAATCACTTTTCCTTATTCACTTTTTCCCACACCCGTCATGATTTTATAGACCTCTGTCCTACCCCCCTTAGTCGTCTCTTGTCTGAGCTGTAAAGTCCCCGTCGTTTTAATCTCTCTTCCTGTGGGACCCTGTCCAAACCCCGAATCATTTGTGTTCCCCTTTTCTGAACCTTTCCCAGTGCCAAGACCCCTGTTCTGAGATCAGCCGACCTAGTTTTCTAGCATAGACCAGGCCCGGATCAGCAGAGCTGTGCTAGCGGCTGTGAATGGAGATTTGGGCCCCAGAACAGGGGCTGGGCAGGGCTGGGGAAAAAAACAACCCACAAGCTGGGCAAGCTAGTTAACCGACCTCAGCCGGGTGCAGACAGCGCTAGGGTGATGGAAGAATTCCCCCGTCGCTTCGGCTGCTGGGTTTGCTGCGCCGATGGGAGAGCCTGTCTACAGTGCTACAGATGGAGATGTTCCCATCAGTGGGGCTGCCCCCCTACCTCAGTCCCAGCCCTTCCCATCTCCCAGGCCTGGCCTGGCGGGACCGTCAGGCTGCTTTGACGTGATCCTACGGCTCTTGCTAACCCCCGCGTTGGGTACACCCAGCCTAGGACAAGGCAGGGCAAAGCAGCGCCCGACCCCTCACGCAGCCCGCATGGAGCTGCTCCGGCTCCCCAAAGTGTGCCGCATGGCTGTGAGCCAGCCCGAGTACAAGGCACGTCGTAGCCAGGCTGGGCAGATCCAGCCCCAGGCATTGAGCCTGCAGCACCACGGAGCAGGCGTAGGCCTGTCTGTCTGTCTGTCTGCCTTTGTCCCCACCCTGAGCTGGGCTGCTCACACTTAATGAGCCCCCACCCGGGATGGGAAGCCACAAACCTCTTTGGTTAAGGGACTCACCCAGGGCCACTCAGGGAGGCAGTGGCAGAGTGGCAGAGTCGCTCTCAGTAAATAGCGTTCCTGCCTCCTGGCATTTCCTGTGGACCCAGCCCTGCCGCCCTGAGGCAGCAATGGGCACCTATGTTTCCAGAGGGCTGGGCCCACCTGGGCCAGGGCCCGCAGACTGTTGTGGATTCAGATTGTAAATACGGTTTTCCACCGCGAGCACTGGCCCCGGTCCCCTCCCTGCCAGGCCGTGAACAGGTGCAGCTGTCCCGCGGCGGCCTGGTGGCCTGGGACTGAAAATGGAGGGTCCCTGGTTAAGCCGCTGCCCCGTGCGGTAGCTCACTGCCTGCGGGAGGCCAGAGTCCACAGAGCCCTGGCCCGCCCAGCCCACGCTCCCCTGGGGAGCACCGTTAATTATGTTTGTTCATTGTATTCCTGGTGCCCCACTGGCCTGGCGCTGTGCAAACACCCAACCCCCCGGAGGCCGGACCAGGCTATCTGAGGGGGCTGGGTTGGGCTGTTTGAGGGGGGCTCTGATGGGGGATGGGTGGTTGCAGGGACGCCAGGCCTGGCTCTGAGGGGGACCAGCCGGGCTATCTGAGGGGGATGGGTTGGGCTGTTTGAGGGGGGCTCTGATGGGGGATGGGTGGTTGCAGGGACGCCAGACCTGGCTCTGAGGGGGACTGGCCGGGCTATCTGAGGGGGCTGGGTTGGGCTGTTTGAGGGGGGCTGTCATGGGGACTGGGCGGTTGCAGGGATGCCAGGCCTGGCTCTGAGGGGGACCAGCCGGGCTATCTGAGGGGGCTGGGTTGGGCTGTTTGAGGGGGGCTGTCATGGGGACTGGGCGGTTGCAGGGACGCCAGGCCTGGCTCTGAGGGGGACCAGCCGGGCTATCTGAGGGGGCTGGGTTGGGCTGTTTGAGGGGGGCTGTCATGGGGACTGGGCGGTTGCAGGGACGCCAGGCCTGGCTCTGAGGGGGACCAGCCGGGCTATCTGAGGGGGCTGGGTTGGGCTGTTTGAGGGGGGCTCTGATGGGGGATGGGCGGTTGCAGGGATGCCAGGCCTGGCTCTGAGGGGGACTGGCCGGGCTATCTGAGGGGGCTGGGTTGGGCTGTTTGAGGGGGGCTGTCATGGGGACTGGGCGGTTGCAGGGACGCCAGGCCTGGCTCTGAGGGGGACTGGCCAGGCTATCTGAGGGGGCTGGGTTGGGCTGTTTGAGGGGGGCTCTGATGGGGGATGGGCGGTTGCAGGGACGCCAGGCCTGGCTCTGAGGGGGACTGGCCGGGCTATCTGAGGGGGCTGGGTTGGGCTGTTTGAGGGGGGCTCTGATGGGGGATGGGCGGTTGTAGGGACGCCAGGCCTGGCTCTGAGGGGGACTGGCCGGGCTATCTGAGGGGGCTGGGTTGGGCTGTTTGAGGGGGGCTCTGATGGGGGATGGGCGGTTGTAGGGACGCCAGGCCTGGCTCTGAGGGGGACTGGCCGGGCTATCTGAGGGGTTATCTGAGGGCGACTGGCTGGGCTATCTGCTCCTGCTGGCAGCCTGGAGGGAAGGGTTCCTGCCCCAGGGGGGCACATCCCATCCCAGCGAGAGCCAAGGGAGCTTCCCGGTCGCAGCCCCATGATATGCTCGTTTCAGCCAGCAGCTCACGAGGCCCCAATTCTGAGCTGCGAGGAGAGGCAGCTCCCGGCAGACGCTAACCCAGCTCACAGGCTGCTCTGTTTCATGGCCAGCTGGGCTTGTGGTGCCATTCCAGGCTGTGCTAGTGCATCACACTGTGACCCTGGGCATGTCACTTGATCTCCATGGGTCTGAGTTCCCCATCTC
Source organism: Pelodiscus sinensis (assembly GCF_052426305.1). Taxonomy (NCBI): domain Eukaryota; kingdom Metazoa; phylum Chordata; order Testudines; family Trionychidae; genus Pelodiscus; species Pelodiscus sinensis. The sequence continues at coordinate 2,205,955 of NC_143060.1, forward strand.
TAACACGGGGTAGTTAATCTGTGGGAGTAATTAGATCGCCAGCCCTTGGAGGCAAGGATGGTCTCAGACTGACTGTGTGTCCATGCAGCAGCCAGCACAGTGGGCGTCTGATGTCAACAGGTGCTTCCCTAACGTGAGTAACTAACACCAGCCGGGACCAGCCGTCCCACACCTCTCCGGAACATCAGAGCGGCCAGACGGGGTCAGACCAAAGGTCCATCTCGTCCAGTGTCCTGGCTGCAGACGTAGTCAGTGCCAGATGCCCCAGAGGGAGTGAACAGAACAGGGAATCCTCATGTGATTCCTCTCCTGTCACCCATTTCCAGATAAGCAGAGGCTAGGGACACATTCCTCCCCATCCTGGCTAATAGCCATTGATGGACTTATCCTCCATGTATTTAACTAGCTCTTTTTTGAACTGTGTTAACATCCTGGTCTTTACCACATCCTCTGGCAAGGAGTTCCACAGGTTGACTGTGCACTGAGTGAAGAAAAACTTCCACTTGTTTTAAACCTGCTATCTATTAATTTCTCCATAGCAGCCACGATTCTACAAACCTCTATCATATCCCCCCTTAGTCTCCTTTTTTCTAAGATGAAAAGTCCCCGTCTTTTTAATCTCTCTTCATATAGGACCTGTCCCGAACCCTTCGTCATTTGTGTTGCCATTTTCTGAGCCTTTCCAATGCCAAGAGATCTTTTTGGAGAAGAGGTGACCGTGTCTGTACGCAATATTCAGGGTGTGGGCGTCCCATGGTTTTATAGCTAGACAATAAGGTGTTTTCTGTCTTATTCTCGATCCCTTTTTTAATGATTCCTACTGCTCTGTTTGCTTTTTTGACTGCTGCTGCTGCACGAGTGGATGTTTGCAGAGAACGATCCACAGTGACTCCCAGGTCTCTCTCTTGAGTAGCTGTAGCCAAGTCAGTCCCCATCCTTTTGTACGAATAGCTGGGATTCTGGTTCCCACCGTGCATTACTTTGCATTTATCCACATTAACATTCCGTTGCCGTTTTGTTGCCCCGTGACCTCTCCCGGCACGAGAGCAGCGCGGCACGAGGCAGGGACAGCTGTGCAGGTCGCAGGCACCAAGTCACGAGGGGGCTCCGGAAAAATGCACCATTTGGCTTTGATCAGGGTGGAAAATCCCCCCGTTGGCTGCTGGAGGCAGGCAGGCCGGTGGGGTCCGGGGCTGGTTCCATTGGGTCATGAAGAAAAAACCTGTTTTGCTGGAAAGATTTTCCTCTCCCGGGTGGGGAGGCAACATCCGAGCCTGATTTTCCTTTCCATGCGGGAAACGCGCCAGCAGCAGCTCAGCCTGGCCCCCGGGGCTCCGGGGAGCATGGACAGCCGGTCGGCTGCTGCCGGGCACGTGGGGCGCATGAGCTGGGGAGGCTCAGGGGTGGAGGAAAGGTGGAGACAGGAGGAGGGAGCTGCTGGGCTAGATGCTGTCTGTGCTCGGGGCTGCTTCCCTGGGACCCTGGCATCCCTCCCCCCCGTGAGATCAGGCCTGTGCTGGCCCTGCAGTGGAGTTAGCCCCCGTGCTCTGCCAGGGACCCTCCCGCATGAAGAGCAGCCGGGGCCATTGCTCGGCTCCGGGCTGGCGCCTGCAGCTGTTTGGGAGCTGAGGAATGGGGGAGAAGGCAGGCGGCGCTGCCCCTAACTCCACGCCTCCCGCCGCCCTGGGTGAGGGTGGCACCGCGGCTGCGCTCCCTGGGGGAGGCCAGAAAACAACCCCAGGGTGTCCTGGCAGGTGTGCGCCCTGCGGGCCAGCGTGGGCCCTGCATGAGGAGCGGTGCATGGAGCAACCACGAGGGCAATGGTCCCGTACACGCTGCAACAGGGGCCCCTTTGGAACCAGAAGTGGCTGCCTGCGGCACTGCCTGGGAGCCGGCTGGATTGGTTTGCACATGCCAGGCTGCACCATGGGCTTTGGCTTTGCTCCCCTCCCTCTCCTGAGCACGGCTCCTTGGCTATCCTATCACCCGCCTCCAACAAACAGAGGCTGGGGACACCACCCCTGCCCATCTTAGCGAATAACCATTGATGGACCCAACCTCCAGGAATCTACTTAGCTCTTTTTTTAACCCTGTTAAAGTCCTAGTCTTCACAACATCCTCTAGCAAGGAGTTCCGCAGGTTGACTGTGCGCTGAGTGAAGAAAAACTTCCTTTGGTTTGTATTAAACCTGCTGCCCATTACTTTCATTTGGTGACCCCTAGTTCTTATATTATGGGAACAAGTAAATAACTTTTCCTTATTCACTTTCTCCACACCACTCACGATTTTAAAGACCTCTATCATATCACCCCTTCGTCTCCTCTTTTCAAGCTGAAAAGTCCCAGTCTCTTTAATCTCTCCTCATATGGGACCTGTTCTAAACCCCTCATCATTTTAGTTGCCCTTCTCTGAATCTTTTCTAATGCCAATATATCTCTTTTTTGAGATGAGGAGACCACATCTGTACGCAGTATTCCAGATGTGGGTGTACCATGGATTTTATAGAAGGGCAATAAGATATTCTCTGTCTCATTGTCTATCCCTTTTGTAATGATTCCTAACATCCTGTTTGCTTTTTTGACTGCCGCTGCACCCTGCGTGGACGTCTTCAGAGAACTATCCACGATGACTCCAAGATCTTTCCTGATTAGTTGTAGCTAAATTACCCCCCATCATATTGTACGTCTAGTTGGGATTATTTTTCCCAATGTGCATTACTCTACACTTATCCACATTACATTTCATTTGTCATTTTGTTGCCCAATCACTTAGTTTGGTGAGATCTTCTTGGAGTCCCTCACAGTCTGCTTTGGGGTAACTACCTTGAGCAGTTTGGTATCATCTGCAAATTTTGCCACCTCCCTGTTCACCCCTTTCTCTAGATCCTTTATAAATACGTTGAATAGGTTGGTCCCAGGACAGACCCTTGGGGGACCCCACTGGTTACCTCTCTCCACTCTGAAAACTGACCATTTATTCCTACCCTTTGTTTCCTGTCTTTTAACCAGTTACCAATCCATGAAAGGACCTTCCCTCTTATCCCATGGCAACTTACTTGACTTGAGCCTTTGGTGAGGGACCTTGTCAAAGGCTTTTTGGAAATCTAAGTACACTAGATCTACTGGATCCCCCTTGTCCACATGCTTGTTGGCCCCCTCAAAGAACTCTATAGCAGATTAGTAAGGCATGATGTCCCTTTACAGAAACCATATTGACTTTCTCCCAACAAATTATATTAATTCATGTGTCTGACAATTTTATTCTTTACTATAGTTTCAACTAATTTGCCTGGTACTGACATTAGACTTACTGCTCTGTAATCGCCGGGATCACTTCTAGGGCCCTTTTTAAATATTGGCGTCACATTAACTATCGTCCAGTCATTGGGTACAGAAGCTGATTTAAAGGATCGGTTACAAACCACAGTGAATAGTTCCGCAATTTCCCATTTGAATTCTTTCAGAGCTCCTGGGCGAATGCCATCTGGTCCCGCTGACTGGTTACTTTTCAGTTGATCAATTAATTCCAAAACCTCCACTAATGACACCTCAATCTGGGACAATTCCTCAGATTTGTCACCTAAAAAGAATGTTGTGGGTTTGGGAATCTCCCCAATATCCTCAGCCATGAAGACCGAATAAAAGAATTCATTTAGCTTCTCCGCAATGACTTTATCATCTCGGCGTGCTCCTTTGGCATCTCGATCGTCCAAGGGCCCCACTGGTTGGTTAGCCGGCTTCCTGCTTCTGATGCACTAAAAATATATTTTGCTTTTACTTTTTGAGTTTTGGGCTAGCTGTTCTTCCAACTCCTTTTTGCTTCTCTTATTATATTTTTACACTTAATTTGACAGAGTTTATGCTTCTATTTTCCTCACTAGGATTTGACTTCCACTTTTTAAATGATGCCTTTTTATCTTTGACTGCTTTTTTTTACCTGGTTGTTAAGCCACGGTGGCACTTTGTTGGTTCTCTTACTGTTTTTTAAAATTTGGGGTATACAGTTAAGTTGGGCCTTTATTATGGTGTCTTTGAAAAGTTTCCATGCAGCCTGCAGGAATTTTTCTTTTGTCACTGGACCTTTTTAGTTTCTGTTTGACCTCATTTTTGTGTAGTTCCCCTTTCTGAAATGTAATGCTCCAGTGTTGGGGTTACAGTGAAGTGTTTCTCCCACTACAGGGATGTTACATTTTATTACATTATGGTCACTGTTTCCAAGCGGTTCAGTTCTATTTATCTCTTGAACCAGATCCTGTGCCCCACTTGGGAATAAATCAGGAATTGCCTCTCCCCTTGTGGGTTCCAGAACCAGCTTCTCCAAGAAACATTATCTCTGCCTCCCATCCTGAGGTGACGTGTACCCAGCCCGTTGGGGACAGTTGAAATCCCCCGCCTTCACTGAGTTTTTTATTTTTATAGCCTCTCTAATCTCCCTTAGCATTTCACAGTCACTATCATTATGTTGGTCAGGTGATCGGTAATACAGTGCTATTGCTATATTCTTTTTAGTGCATGGAATTGCTACCGATAGAGATTCCATTCATTTCAGATTTTTACTTCATTTAATTCTACGTTTTCTTTCACGTATAGAGCCACTCCCCCACCAGAATGACCTGCTCTGTCCGTCTGAGGTACCCTGGAGTGACTGTGTCTCATTGATTGTCCTCATTCCACCAAGTTTCCGTGATGCCTGTTCTATCAATATCCTCCTTTAAAACGAGGCACTCCAATTCACCCATTTTACTATTTCGACTTCTAGCGTTTGCATGTAAGCACTGCAAAAATGTCCCTATGTATCGGTCTGCCATTTCTAGATGTGTTAGATTCTTTTTTGTTTGATGGTGTCTCATCTGATCGGACCCATACTTCCATCCTCTCCTGCTGACTAGAACATAAGAACATAAGAAAATCAGAACGGCCGTACTGGGTCAGACCAAAGGTCCATCTAGCCCAGTATCCTGTCTGCCGACAGTGGCCAGCACCAGGTGCCCCAGAAAGGGTGGACCGAAGACAATGATCAAGCGATTTGTCTCCTGCCATCCCTCTCCAGCCTCTGACAAACAGAGGCCAAGGACACCATTTTATCCCCTGGCTAATAGCCTTTTATGGACCTAACCTCCATGAATTTATTTAGCTTCTCTTTAAACTGTTAGGCTGTGTCCAGACTCAGGGTTTTTTTCGGGAAAAGTAGCCTTTTTCCGAAAAAACTTCACCTGCGTCTAGACTGCAGCCGCGTTCTTTCGAAATTAAATCAAAAGAACGCGGCTTTTCTTTCGACGGCGGTAAACCTCATTTCACGAGGAAGAACGCCTTCTTTCGAAAGTGCTTCTTTCGAAAGAAGGCGTTCTTGAATGTAAATAGGGCTTCTTTGAAAGAGAGCATCCAGACTCACTGGGTGCTTTCTTTCGAAAAAGCGGCTTGCTCTTTCGAAAGTTCCGCGTGCAGTCTAGACGCTCTCTTTCAAAAGAGGCTTGCAGTCTAGACATAGCCTTATAGTCTTAGCCTTCACAGCCTCCTCTGGCAAGGAGTTCCACAGGTTGACTACGCGCTGTGTGAAGAAGAACTTTCTTTTATTAGTTTTAAACCTGCTACCCATTAATTTCTTTTGGTGTCCTCTAGTTCTTCTATTATGGGAACTAATAAATAACTTTTCTTTATTCACCCTCTCCACACCACTCATGATTTTATAGACCTCTATCATATCCCCCCTCAGTCTCCTCTTTTCCAAACTGAAAAGTCCCAGTCGCTTTAACCTCTCCTCATATGGGACCCGTTCCAAACCCCTAATCATTTTAGTTGCCCTTTTCTGAACCCTTTCCAAGGCCAAAATATCTTTTTTGAGGTGAGGAGACCACATCTGTACACAGTATTCCAGATGTGGGCGTACCATAGTTTTATACAGGGGCAGGAAGATATTCTGGGTCTTATTTTCTATCCCTTTCTTAATAATTCCTAGCATCCTATTTCCCTTTTTGACCGCCGCTGCACTCTGTGTGGAAGTTTTCAGAGAACTGTCCACGATAACTCCAAGATCTCTTTCCCGATTTGTCGTAGCCAAATTAGCCCCCATCATGCTGTACGTATAGTTGGGGTTATTTTTCCCGATGTGCATTACTTTACACTTAGCCACATTAAATTTCATTTGCCATTTTGTTGCCCAATCACTCAGTTTGGTGAGATCTTCTTGAAGTTCTTCACAGTCTGTTTCTGTCTCATGGAGCATCTCTTTTAATAGACGGAGGTAGAGGTCTCTGTGTGATCCATGAGCTCCTCTGCTCCTGTCCGCTTTCCCCCCATCCTTCTTTTAACCACTCTGCTTCTGTTCAAGAGCCCATTTACGTAGCCCAGAATCTCATCAGCCCTTTGGCCACAGTGTCACACCGGGAGCACGTGTTCAGCTGACTGTCCACTCGCCGAATATTTCTCAGAGTCCCGGTGTCCCGGGGCGAGTCCCCGTCCGGTAAGCGTGGCTTGCATTCTCTGCTCCTAGGCGTGTACGGTTACCATTAAACCGTACCGCAGCACATTGTTTGCTTGCACCCGGGTTACAAAGCAATCCCGATTACTCTGTATCAGCGACGAGCCCTCCTCCTGACTTAACACTTCCCTCATTTTTGGGCCCTCTGCAAATATTAGCCACAACTTTTCTTCCAGGTCATTGATAAAAAATGCTGAATGGTGGAGGGCCAAGAACCCTTCCCTGTGGGATCCCACTGGAAACACGCCCACTCCTTCTGAAGAGCTGTCAATCAGCTTTTAATCCATTTAAGGCGTGCCCTGTTCATTGTATAGCGTGCTAAGGTTGTAATCAATCAAAATGTTGCATGGCACCAAATCAAATGCCGTAGCGATGACAATGTCTGTTACATTAACACTGCTGCCTTTATCAGCCACGCTTGTTATCTCATCGGGAAAAAACGCTATCAAGTTAGTTTGACAGAATCTGTTCTCCATAAATCCACCCGGATTGAAATGAATTACACTGTCCTCTGTTCGTTCTTGCACAGGACTGATGTTAGACAGAGAGCCCTACAGTTACTTGCATCATCCCATTTACTCTTTTAAAATATTGACACAACATTAACTTTCTTCCAGTCTCCTGTAACTTCCCCGGTGTGGCAAGATCTATTCAAAATCAGCATTCCAGTGAACTCCTCAACCTGTTCTTTTAGGACTCTTGGATGCAAGTTAGCTGGACTTGCTGATTTTAAAATGTCTAACTTCAGTAGCTTTTGGATAACATCCTCCCAGTGAGGATGTTATCTAGAAGCTACTAAATGAATGAAAAGTGTGTTAGTAGATATGATTGCATTGTGTTTTTTCTCAAATACACAACAGAAATATGCACTGAACACTTCTGGCTTTCCAGCATTGTTATTGTTAATGTTACCATTTCCATCTTCAAATGTATCAATACTCTTATTAGGATTCTTTTGGTTCCTGTTATCTTTTGTGTTACTTTTCTTAACTCTGCTGGCCGTATAGTTCTTGTTGTGTCCTTTTGCTTCCCTTTTCAATGTTCTACATTTCCTAGCTTCTAATTTACATTCATTACTGCCAATTTCCTCTTTCTTTCATTTGCTACATTATTTTATCTGATGATCTGTAGCTGTTGTCACTTCTCCTCTAGACCGAGTTCAATTCTCTGCTTTGCTCCAGGCTCAAGGTGTGGCAGCTTCTGTCTGTAGAAGGGAGATAATAGCACTGCCTTGCTTCACAGGAGACAGTGAGGATAGGTTTACTGAAGATGGTGAGGCACTTGTACGTGCAGTGATGGGGCCAGATAAAAACCATGACTTGTTTATTTGTGCTAGAAACACTCTAACAATCATTAGAAACACAGAGGATCAAAAATAGGATGCACTCTTTTGGGACAGATCCCCAAGTGGTGTAACTGGGATGGCTCAGTTGTCTGCAAGGGGGTCGCACTGATTTCCCTGGGCTGAGGGTCTGATGGATGCACTGGTGACTCTAGGTGCCAGTATGAGGCAATCCCCAGAAAATCCCTCCTACCAGAGAAGCAGCACTAATCCTGCAGGATACAGCTAGACCACTCATCTGCCGCCTCCCACCCCTGGCTTCAGCTGAAGTGGCTGGTCTCCTACCATTTTATCCCAGCACAGGACGAGTACCCATGTTCCCCCCCGCCCGCCATAGGGGGAGGCTGCGTTCTGTGTGGGCTGAGCCCGGGTCCAAGCACTAAAGCCAGCCCCAAAGGTTCCGAAATGTTGAGCTCGGATTCGAACTTGTGAGCGTGTGTCAAGAGGGCCTGTCTGTTCCGTCTGCCGCCCCTTGAGCCATTGGCTGCTGCGAGCTTGTCGGTGACTTTTGGGAAACAAAGGAAGCGGCTAAGTCACTCGTCTCCGGAGCGCGCTGAAAACCCGGAATGCTGTGGGTGCACTAGCAGGGGCCATAGTGCCCCTGGGATCTGGCAGCGGGAAAATGCCTGGAATGACTCTTCTTCCACACACACCCCCCCCGCGAGGCAGCTCTGCCCGGGCAGAGCCAGCGCCCGGACAAGGGTCTGACCCCCTGGACTCAGGAGCTGCCCTGGCATGGGTGGCCGGGATGCGAGGTGGGGAAAGGTCGCCAGCCTGGCCCCGCCCACACTCTGCCCCCGGAGAGCCTGCTGTGGGCATTCTGGGGCGGAGTGTTGCTGCCCCCAATGCCCGCCCTCCCTGTGCTCCAGGACTGGGGAGCGTGAACTGCCCCGCCTCCTCTTGGTGGGAGGCGGGGCCTTGGCACAAGGGGCGGGGCTGAGAGCTTGTCTCCCCAGCCCCGCCTTCGCTGACCACCCATGAGCAGCCTGTGTAATGCCGACAGGCAGAACCAAACCTGGACCTCTGGAGCTGGGTGCACAAGCCGCTAGCGCTGGAGCTAAAAGCCAGCTGGGTCCCCGCTAAGGCGGTAGAGCAGCCTCAGTCTCCCTCTCTGTACGTGGCCCCAGTGCCGCGCCACGGGACGGTGCCCCACCCAGCCGGTGGGTGTGTTACGTTTGCACCAGCCAAACCGCTCGTGTGCAGGATCTCCGCTACCTCCTTAGCGCCAGCGCTTCCCAGCGGCCATGCAAAGCTGGGGAAGTGACTTCCTCCAGGGAGCAGTGCTCCTCCTCCCGTTCCCACCCATGCTGGCCTGGCGGGCTGCCCCACAGGGAGCGGGGTGGCTGGGACAGACAACCCCTTCCCTTGGGCCTCCTCTCTGGCCTGGCTGGCCGGGCGCTCTGCGGAGCAGGCCTGGTCCCACCCGGTACGACGGGGAGGTGCCCTCGGGCGTGACCATAAATCCATCAACTACGCTGGCCATCCCCATTCGGCAGCTGGGTCCAAAATAGAATCCCACTTGTGTGCCCAGTTTCAAAAGCATTTGTCATCCCACTCGGCATCTTCCCAGGGCATTTTCCATTGTTTCCCAAGTTGAAAAAGTTTAAAATAAAATGTGTTTTGTTGCAGATTAGACGTAAAAAAAACCCCCAGGTTTGGGGAGAGGGTTTCTCCACTTCCTCTCGTTTGTATTTACCTGCTCTTTGGCAGGGGAGAAAAGGGGAGATAATGTGTGGGGAAGGGGGGGGGGACAAAAATACTTGGAGAGAGAAAACCCCAAACAACATTTTTTTAAAATGACACAAACATTTGCTTTTGGAAAACGGCCTCTGGGAAAAAAATACAAAACCACAAACAACCCCCGCAAAGTTTGGTTTGATTTACAATTTTTTTTAAAAATCCCAACTTTTGGGGCAAAAATGTCAACTGGCCCCCGCTAATAATAAACCAGCGACAGTCAGACGGGGCTGCCTCAGTGTGCCGCACTGAGTTGAAGTTTTGTCTTCACTTTTCCGACACTTTCTTTAGGAGTGGTTGAGAACTCACCCGCTTTTCACTGCCTCTCTCCCCCACCCCGTCCTGCCGCAGTCTAGGGCATATTTTGGGGTTCATCCCAATAGCAGGGGCTTTATTTTATATAAGCAATGATACCCCTCCCCTGCCCAGAAATGTCCTGGTTTCTCACACTGGTCCCATCCCTGCCTCCATCCCAAGGCAGGTGCAGGTGGCTTCTGCCCCTCGCTGCCCCATGGCAGCTGCCCTAGCGTTTGGTTTCCATTGCCGCTCAGCCTGGCCTGGGTGGCATGTTTGCTCGCAGGGTTATCTGGTCTGAAGCGAGTGTTGGTTTTGGTGTGGCGTACCAGGACCACGCCTGCTGTTTAAACACCACAGCCAAGGGGCTTACAGAACCCAGTGAAATATGTGTTGCGGCTGGAAGATACGCACAACCCAAACGCACCTTCTGGGCGCTCGGCTCTCGGCTTACTGGAGGAAGCCAGGGGCAGGGAAGACTATGGAAAACCACCCTGGCTTTTGATGCTGCTTTAGGGCCCGAACCATCCCCGATGTGGCTCCGCAGAGCCCAGCTGTGCTGTCGCGCAGGCTGCTGTAAATCCATGCTCCCGATCCCCCTGGGCTTCGCTGGAATTGGACCCTGGGTGACTGGCCCAAGGTGTGTGGACAAAATGGCCAGCAGGTGCTGGAGTAGGTGTATGCCACGGCCTTTGCCCCCCCCAAATCCAGCCGTGGAGGGAGCAGACTGGCCCGCTGGTCTCCCGGGCTGAATGCAGAGTAGACACCCCTGGCTTTGTGCACCCCCAGCCCAATTCGCCACAGCCTTGTGCCCTGTGTGGTCACTTCCATCGGTGCCAAGCAGCGGTGCCAGGCGGCTCAGGCAGCTGTCGGGCTGTTGGCACTCACTCTGCCAGGACAACGCGGCTGCAAACTGCCCTTCCCCTGCAGTTGCCAGCTGGGTTTGCTATTGACTTCCTGACCGCTTTGCACTCAGTAGGCCGGACCCGCCTTCCACTCAGCCCAGTGTAAATCCAAATGGGGGGAGCCCAGAATGTGAAACCGAAGTCATGCCCGGCAAAGAAAGGTGGAATCAGCAAACCCGGCGCATGCTTCATGGCCCAGAAGAAACACCCCTCCGCCCTCGACCTGTAGCTGCCAGAGGCCCAGAACAAAAGGAAGAATTGGGCTGGGAATCAGATTCTGTCTAGTCCTGACTTATCCCCATTTGCCGGTGTCCCCAGAGAGTAGCTAATCAGGGCAGGACACAAGCAGGCGGGAGGGAAAAGTCCCTTCTGGGCTGCGTGGCGAGCGTGCTTAATACGGACGCGGGATCATTAAATGCCACTTCCTGGAACACAATGAGAACGCCACGTGAAAGCGGCTTGCTCCCAAGAATGGACCGTCCCAGAGTCGGAGGGTGCGTTCGGGAGGCTGCGTGGGGGTGAAGTGTGCATTGGTGTCCGTGTGCAGCTACGCTGTGTGGCGCAGCAGGGGCTCCCGAGTGTTACGACTTCCCATGGACCGGGCGTGTGTCCTCTTTCCTCCCCTGCATAGTCACAACCTGATGCCCGTGTCTGGCTGCAGGCTGCAGCTGTTCTGTGCGGCTGTGCAGGCGAGGGTGGTGCACCACGTGTGTGCCTGGTGAGTGTGGTGTGATTTCTTTAATGGTGCGCATGCTGCGCACGAGGAGCGTGCATGGGCTTCGCAGAGCCGTGCGTAGTGTCCTGTGGGAAATAAGACGACACAGAAACATCTCCTCTGCTCAGAGCTCTACCCTGCAGAACGTCTGCGCACGGCAGTTTTGAATTCCTGGTGGCACGTTGCAGAGACAGGCACTGCCCACAAGAGTGTGGGGAGCCCAGGAGGGGTGTCCGCGTGGCTGCGACAGAGCAGCATGGCTCTTCTGGAACACCTCTCCGTGTGCACACGCTGCTCCCGAATTAAAGTGATTCCAGTAATCCTTCTTTGGAAGCTCACCAGCTGTGCCTGGGTCTTGCTCTGCATTTCCACGTGCAGACGGGCCCTGGGGGACTTTCACCCTTGGGTGTCCTGGAGAGCGCTCTTGCCTGGAGCTCCATATAGCCCCAGAGCATGTCTCTCTCACCCACAGGAGCTGGGCCAATGAAAGGTCTGAGCGCCCCTTGCGTCTCTCTCTCGTCTCGGGATCAGCAGGCTACACCACCCTGCATGTACGCAGGTTACACCCTACCTGTCCCAATGCTCCCCAAGCCGCCCCACAGGCCTGTCTGCGTGGGCCAGGATCACACCCCCTGTGTGAAAACCGAGCAGATGCCCCCCAAAGCAGGCATGCCGTATCCCCTCTGCTCCGCAGCCACGGGCCAGAACAGCTGGGACCCTCGCTGCGCCCTCACGGCTCATGGCACCTGAAACAGGCTTTGGAGGTTAGAACTTTGGAGCGTTAGCAGAAAAGGACCTGGGGATAACAGTGGAGGAGAAGCTGGATAGGTGTCAACAGGGCGCCTTGGTAGCCAAGAAGGCTAACGGCATATTAGGGGCATTAAGAGGAGCATTGCTAGAAGATCCAGAAATGTCATTATTCCCCTTTATACGGCTCTGATGAGGCCACAGCTGGGCTGCGTCTAGACTGGCAAGTTTTTCTGCAAAAACTTACCAGCTGTCTACACTGGTCACTTGATTTTGCACAAAAGCCCTGACGTTCTACTGTCCGAAATCAGTGCTTCTTGCGCAAATGCTTTGACATTCTGATTTGGGCAAAAGCCCTTTTCTGGAAATGTTTTTGCACAAGAGGGCCAGTGCAGACGCTAAAAACTGTTTTGCGCAAAAAAGTCCCGATGGTGAAAATGGCGCTGGGGGCTTTCTTGCGCAAAACCGCATCTAGATTGTCACGGATGCTTTTCCGCAAAAAGGGCTTTTGTGGAAAAGCGCCCGTGCCAATCTAGAATAGTGATAGAAATGTAGCCGTGTGAGTCTGGTGTAGCTGAAGCAAAATGCAGGACTATGTAGCACTTTAAAGACTAACAAGGTGGTTTATTAGATGATGAGCTTTCGTGGGAAGTGGGTCTGGCCCAGGAAAGCTCATCATCTAATAAACCATCTTGTTAGTCTTTAAAGTGCTACACGGTCCTGTATTTTGCGTGCCAATCTAGATGCTCTTTTCCGCAAATGCTTTTAACGGAAAAACTTTTCTGTTAAAAGCATTTGTGGAAAATCATGCCAGTGTAGACGTAGCCATGGAGTGTTGCGTCCAGTTCTGGGCCCCCTGTTACAGAAAGGATGTGACACATTGGAGAGGGTCCAGCGGAGGGCGACCAAAATGCTGAGGGGGCTGGAGCACACGACCTATGGGGAGAGGCTGAGGGATTTGGGCTTGTTCAGTCTGCAGAAGAGAAGAGTGAGGGGGGATTTGAGAGCCGCCTGCTACTACCTGTGGGGGTTCCAAAGAGGCTGGGGAGAGGCTGTTCTCAGTGGGGGCAGGTGGCAGAACAAGGAGCAATGGGCTCAAGTTACAGGGGGGATGACTAGGTTGGATATTAGGAAAAACTCTTTCCCTAGACGGGTGGGGAAGCGCTGGGACGGGTTCCCTAGGGCGGGGGTGGAATCTCCATCCCTAGAGGTGTTTAAGTCCCGGCTTGACCAAGCGCTGGCTGGGATGATTGAGTTGGGATTGGTCCTGCTTTGGGCAGGGGGCTGGACCTGATGCCTCCTGAGATCTCCTCCAGCCCTGGGATTCTGTGATACTACAAGAGGTTGGGCTGTTCCCCCTTGCGTATTCCTTAGGAAGGAGGCCTGGAAGGGGCGATTGGCGTGGGGTTATTTTGGGAATTGTTCTTTTCTGCCTCAGTTTTGCATTAGAAATCAGCTTGATCTACCCTGGAGGACACTCTGGTAATTGGAGATTAATAGCAGAAGGGACAAGTGACTCCTGGACTCTTTGAAACACTCTGGTAAATCCTATTTAACAATTATGCTTAATAAACATCTGGGAGAAAGAGCCTCTTTGTGTAAAGTTCACAACCTCCCCCTCCATACACTTTCAGTTAAAGAGTGAGAATGTGTCCAGTTTATAGCTCATGTATGAGTCTCATGATAATTATTGGCTTCCTCCAAGCCCCTGCTCCTGGAGTCACGTGGACAATTGCAACATTCGTCCTGCAAGGAAAACGAGTTTTGAGGCCTTGTGGCGGGGGAGAAAGCCCCGAACGTGCCCCTGAAAGGCTCCAGAACAGAAGGCAGCTCAGGAAACCAAACCTGCTCCTCTGACTCCCGCCCTCCCGTGGCAAAGCCGATTTCGTGGCGGGTGAGCATGTGGTCATCACAAAGAAGCCGAAAACGTCCCCTTTTCCCTCCGTGTCACCACGTCACTGACCTTCGCCACCTCTGGGCAGCTGGCCGCCCAGTGAGGCCTGGATCCTGGCTGGCTGCAGGTGTGTTGAGACCACCCTGGGGGGCTTAGGCTGCAGTGGGGGCTCTGCAGGTGCGAGGAGTGCAGGAGGAGGCCACGAGTTTGCGGGGGAGCCGAGAATGTCTGCTCATCCCGGCGTCTCCCACAAGGCCCCTGTTCTCACCCGTGGGAACCAGCCGCCGGTGCCCTCAGCCCACCCGGGCCCTGCACAACGGGTGTAGTCGCCCGTGCGGCTGGGCCCCGCTGCCTCTCGTGCACACAGCCTCTTGCTTTGAGTTTTCCTGCAACAGTGAAAGTTAATGGGGGGGGGAGGGTGCCGTTAGCGTGTAATAGAGGAAGAGAGGTAAAAAGGGCAGGAAATTTGCACCAAGTCCATTTCCCCTTGGCCCGGGGCCGCTGCTCATTCCGGATCTGGATTTGCGTAGGCAGAGTTAAAAATAACAGGTATAAAAGAGAAAGGCGAAGGGCCGAGAGAGCCCCACAACAAACCAGCCCCCAGCCGCAGCACAGAGGCACAACTGGCTGCCAGCAGGGCCAGCCAGAGATCAAAGCAGAGCCCGCCCCACGCAGAGCAGGCAGCCTAGAGGGGAGGGTGCATCTGTGTGTGAGTGCACACGTGTGCGTGCACGTGTGTGTGTGTGAGCGTGCGTTGATGTGCACGGTTGTGAGTCTGTGCATGTTTGGCCACACTTCCATCGCTTGTCACACCCATCGCCTTTTGTTGAAATGAACTAAACTCTGTATGTGTGTGTGATTGTGTGTGTGTGATTGTGTGTATGTTTGTGATCGTGTGTGTGTGATTGTGTACACCGTATCCACAGGCCAGATCTGTGCACTACTTTCCCTTGAATTACGTTTTTCTAGCTCTTCCTTGCCCTAGAGAAGGAGCAGGCACGTCTAATCCTGCCTTGGGCTGGGTGCTGGACTGGCTGACTCCTGAGGTTTAGGGTTCTGATCCCTAACCGGGGTAGAGGAGGCTTTCGGGGCTGCCTGGGAAGACTCCTGGGCCTGACTGGCTGTCAGTTTTTACGAATGTTTTGGGCACCTCGCATGGGAGCTGGCCTGTTTGCCGCAGGCGCAGAGTCGGCAACATCTATGGAGCATTTGAGTGGGTGTGTCTGTCCCTCTGTCCGTGCGTCTGTCTGCTCCGGGACTCCTCCTAACGGCGAGGCCTAGGATCTCCCAACTCGGCCTCCAGCGCCCTCTGCCCATAACGTAAAGCGAGGTCGGGGCTTGGGTGGACCAGGACAATGGGATGAGCCAGGGATGGGCCTGCTCCTCTTAAAGCCAACCAGGAAAGAGACCAAGTCCCCAGGCAGGTGAAAGGGGCTGGCCGGGGGCACCCCCCTTCCTGGACTGTCCCAGCCCTGAGCCTCCCGCCTCAGGAACCCTTTAGGGCCAGCAGGGGGCTGAGGGACATGGCTGGCCCTTCCCCTTGGTGAGCAGGAGAGAAAGGGCCCAGTTTGCTGGGGAGCGCAGGGGGCAGAGGAACATGGACCTGTCCCAGCCAGGGCACATGCCCCCTCCCCCGCTGGAGCTGAGCAGAGGCCCGTCTCGCCTGGCCCCGCGCTGCTGCGGTGACCGAGGACAGGCTGTTTCCTCCCCGGCAGCCTGCGCCCTGCACCCCCAGCAAGGGCTGAGACGCAGCCTGGGCCCCGGGGCTGTAATTCCAAGGCCCAGTGGAGGGAGGGACCCGAGCGAGGGGGATCTCGGGGCTGGCAGCGATGGCGCAGCGCGCTCGGACACGCGGCGGGGCGGGAGGGGACCGGGCGAAGGCTGCGGAACTCCCGGCCTCTGGAAAAGCCGCAAAGGCTCCTAGGCTGAAGGGCCCGGCCCGCCCCTCCCCCACCCGCCGCGGCCACTCCCGGCGATTCACAGCGCACCCCAGAGCCACCGGGCAACGCGGGGAATGAACCCCCCCCGGCCCGGCCCGCGCCTCCCCCCAACCCCCAACGTGCCCCGCGGCTGGCTGGCAGCGCAGCGGGCCGAACCCAGCCGGGCCCCCGCGGGGCTGACGGCCCGCTCGCTGGCGCTGGGGCTGCGGGTTCGGACCCGGGCTGGGGCGGCAGCGGCTCTGGCCGGGCGATAACATTGTGTTTGTTCCCGGCAGCGGGGGAAAGCTGCCGGGAGCCGATAAGAGCCGGTGGCTCCGGGCTGGGCTGCGGCGCTTCCCCGCCTGCGGGACCCCCCGGGCATTGCAGGGGGGCAGCGTCCCGGGGAGGGGCTGTAGCGACCGTCCGCCCCACACCTTGCCAGCTGCCCCCCAAGCCGGGGGGCTTGCTCGGCGCGCTCCGCCCCCGCGGTCGGTGCAGTTAAAGCAGAGCATCCTGCCCCGGGCCCCCTGTGAGCCGAGAACAGCCCCAGCGGGGCCGGTGTTGGGAGCTGCGGGAGCGGGGTCTGTCCCCTCTGTCGTCCCCCCCCCCCCCCCGGCGTCTCTGCCTCGCCGCCCCTGGTGTCAGAGGGGCGGGTTCACCTGGAAAGGGGCCGGGGCAGAGGGGCTGCCGGCTGCGCGCCGGAACTCCGGGCACTCTAGGGCCCGCGTGGGAGATTCCCCGGGCTCCGGCCGGCTCCCCCCGCCTGCCCGGCCGAGGGCTTTGGAGAGACTCCGGCGGGGACGGGGAGGGGGCTGGTCTCTCGCTGCTGAGGCGAGCCCGCTCTCCCCTCTGGTGTGTGGCTGCGGACCGCGGGCCTGCCACCGCTGTCCGGGGAGCGGTGTGGGGCAGCAGGGCGGTTACTCTTGTCGCGGGCCGCGGGGGAGCCAGCCGCGCTCTGGGCCAGGTGGCCGGGCTGGAAAGCCCCGCGGAGCGCGGCTCGGGCAGATAACCTTATCTCTGCCCCGCAGCCAGCAGCAAGGGCGCGTTCCCGGCACCGGCTGGAGCCGGGCCAGCCACGCACTGCACTGCACGCGGGATCTGCCGGCCCGGAGCTCCCCGGAGCTCCCCGCAGGGCTCGGAATCCGCCCATGCCCTGAATCTGAGCCCCACACTCAGCCTAGACCCTGAACCCCAAGCCCCTAGCCCGGCCCCAAACCCGATTCTTCAGCCCGGCCCCCGCATCCGAGCCATCTCCCCCCCGCATCAGGTGCACTGATGGGCGTAGGGTTTGCACAGGGCAGGCTCGCAGCGCAGCTGAGATCAGCAGCCGGAGCAATGGGGGGCGGGGGAATTTGATAGAAGGGCAATTCTCGCCGCACACTGCGCCTTGCGCGCGCACAGGGCACCTTACACGCACTGAGCCTTGCGCGGGTACATTGCGCCTTGCACGCACTGAGCCTTGCGCGGGCACATTGCGCCTTGCACGCACTGAGCCTTGCGCCGGCACATTGCGCCTTACAGCACTGAGCCTTGCGCGGGCACATTGCGCTTTACACGCACTGCGCCTTGCGCGCGCACAGGGCACCTTACACGCACTGAGCCTTGCGCGGGCACATTGCGCCTTGCACGCACTGCTCCTTGCGCAGGCACATTGCGCCTTGCACGCACTGCTCCTTGCGCGGGCACATTGCGCCTTACACGCACAGAACCTTACGCGGGCACATTGCGCCTTGCACGCACTGAGCCTTGCGCGGGCACATTGCTCCTTACAGGCACTGCCCCATGCGCACCCTGTCCCATTTGCCCGCACAAGTTGCGCCTTGCGCGCGCACGCCCGGCTCTGTGTGCCAAGGCGCTGAGACTCGCATCCCCAGAACAAGACGCTAATCGCTGTGGACAGACAAGGCGCACGCCCTAGTTAGCGCAGTCAGCTGGAGTGGGAAGAACTCGTCAGACACCGTCACAGAAAACCAGAGGGCTCGGGGTGCCCAGCCCCAGCACACGTGCGCGCACCTGGCACGCGCGCACACACACGCTCCGGTTCACACCCCCTCGGCGCTACACGGAGCCCGCCCGGATTCCTGTCTGGCTCAGATCTGTTGGGAGCAGCCCCCCCCCCCATCTCCTCCAGGCGCCGGCCCTTGCCCCCGGGGCTGCCCGCGTTTCCCGGGCTTGCAGCCAGCGGGCCGGACCCGGGCCTCTGCCCCGCAGCAACTCGCGGCCCCACGCGGGGCGGCTCTGCGCGGGGGCGGGGCGGGGGCGTGCCCGTGGCCGCTGTGGCCAATGGGCTGAGCAGGTCTGTGCCCAGCCGAACAGGTGCGGGCCAATGAGGGCGCGAGGGGGCTGTTAACAGCTGGAGAGCCGGCCCGGGCCGCGCTAGAGCGGGGCTGTTCGGAGAGTCCCTGAGGCCGCGGGAGCTTCCAGCCCCTCGCCTGCCCGTGCGCCCCCGGGGCCAGCGCGCCATGGCCGGCGCCGCGCTCCCGCCCATCGCCACCTTTGCCGGCCTGCTGCCCACGGAGGACAAGCCGGGGCTGCTGCTCCAAGTAAGGGGGGGGGCTGGAGAAAGGCGGTTGGGGCTCTGTAGGGACCCGGGTGCGTCTGGGGGGGCGGCGCGGAGTGGCCGGGAAGTTTGGGTAGGGGCTGTAGTAACGCCAGCGGGGCAGTGCAGCGCACGGGGGCGGCCAGGCGGGAGGTAGAGAGGGCGCTGGGGGGGCTCGGCTGGGGGGAGCGGGCAGGCTGGGGGCAGAGGGAGCCCTGTGGGGGCGGCCAGGCTGCGGGAGAGGGAGCCTGGCGGGGCCGGCTAGGGGAGACAAGGCGGCCCTGGGGAGCTGTCCCACGCGCTGCGCAGGAGCGGACGCCCGGCGGGCCAGGAGTGAGTCGCTCCTTTGGGCGCGGTGCGGGTTGACCCCAGGGGGCAGCGGCCTGGGAGGGGGGGGGATGTCCCGGGCTGGCCTAGCGGTCTGGGGGTACTTTCGGGCCACCTGTCCCAATTCGAGGGGGTCGGGCTGACGCGCGCGCCAGACGCGCCCTGCTCTGCCGGGGTCCCGTCGCCACCAAGCGCGACCCGCTTCTGCGGTGGGGTGCCCGGCCCTGGACTCTGGGGCGCCCGGCCCTGACCGCCCCTTCTCCGCCCTGCAGGGTCAGCCGTTCCGCTTCCCCGCCATGGAGGGCGGCTGCGCCGGGATCAAGCGGGAGGAGGACGAGCTGGGCCAGTTCGTGGACCTGGATTTCATCCTGGCGCACAGCGCCAGCCAGCCGCACGGCCCTGCCTATCCCCTGCCCGACACCCCGGAGAGCTGCGGTCCCGCCGGCGACAGCGATGGCTCCTACGCGCCCCCCGGCAGGCTGGGGGCCCCCTACCCCGAGAGCCACAGCTACATGGCCGAGCTGCTCACGGCGGAGCTGTCCGGGCGGGAGTACGCGGAGCTGTGCGCCTCCGGCGGGCTGCCCCCGGAGCACAGGGCGCCGCTGGGGGCCCGCATCAAGACGGAGCCGGAGGAGGAGCGGGCGTGCCTGCTGGGCCCGGCGGGCGGGTACCTGGGGCCCGGCGCCCGGGACCACGCGCCCTTTGGGATGCAGCCGCAGCCCCACGCGCCCCACGGCTTCCCCCCGCGGCTGGGGCCCCCCGAGGAGCCGGGCCTGGCGCTGGGCGACTTGCACCCGGGCCGGGCCGCCCCGCACTACGCGCGGCCCCCGCCCTGCTACGCGCCCCACTTCGCCGCCCCCCTGCCGGCCCAGTTCCACGGACACTTCAGCCTGTTCCGGGAGCCGCTGCCCGGGCTGCTGGTGACGCCGCCCCACTCGCCGGGCCTGGAGTTCTGCCCCCCCGCCGGTCCCCCGGGAGACTGCAAAGCCAAGCGCGGCCGCCGGGCCTGGGCCAGGAAGCGCACGGCCGCGCACAGCTGCGACTACCCCGGCTGCGGCAAGACCTACACCAAGAGCTCGCACCTCAAGGCGCACATGCGGACGCACACGGGTAAGGAGACCCCGG
The DNA here is from genome assembly GCF_052426305.1 of Pelodiscus sinensis. NCBI lineage: Eukaryota > Metazoa > Chordata > Testudines > Trionychidae > Pelodiscus > Pelodiscus sinensis. The sequence continues at coordinate 2,225,976 of NC_143060.1, forward strand.
GGCGCGGCTCCGCCCTGACCCCCCCCCGGCGCCCGAACCCCCCCAGGGCTCCGTTGCGCCCTGATCCCCCCAACCCCAGGGCTCCCCCGGGGCGCGGCTCCGCCCGGACCCCCCCAGCACCCGAACCCTCCCAGGGTTCCCCTGGGGCGCGGCTCCGCCCGGACTCCCCCAGCACCCGAACCCTCCCAGGGTTCCCCTGGGGCGCGGCTCCGCCCGGACTCCCCCAGCACCCGAACCCCCCCAGGGCTCCCCCGGGGCGCGGCTCCGCCCGGACTCCCCCAGCACCCGAACCCCCGCAGGGCTCCCCCGGGGCGCTGCTCCGCCCCCCCCCGGCGCCCGAACCCCCCCAGGGCTCCGTTGCGCCCTGATCCCCCCCCACCCCCAGGGTTCCCCCGGGGCGCGGCTCCGCCCGGACTCCCCCAGCACCCGAACCCCCCCAGGGCTCCCCCGGGGCGCGGCTCCGCCCGGACCTCCCTCCCTTAGCGCTCTCCGGCCAGCTCCTGTCCACCCGCCAGCGCACTTGGGGTGCCCGACTCCCCCCTGCCTCCCTTCCCAGGGCTCGCGGGCGAGGGGAGTCCTCCTTTGGCGGGGCTGTGGGATTCCGGGGGGCGGGGACCGGGAGCAGGAAAGGGGGCCCGATCCCGCCCCACAAGCCGGACACGGAGGGCGGGCAGGCTCCGTGCCCCGCGCAGGGAGCCCCCCGGCTGCTCCCCGCCCCCCACAGCTAACCCTTGCCCGCAGGCGAGAAGCCCTACCACTGCAGCTGGGAGGGCTGCGGCTGGAAGTTCGCCCGCTCCGACGAGCTGACCCGGCACTACCGCAAGCACACGGGGCACCGGCCCTTCCACTGCCACCTGTGCGAGCGCGCCTTCTCCCGCTCCGACCACCTGGCGCTGCACATGAAGCGACACCTGTGAGCGGCCAGAGACTGCCCGGCCCGGCCCGGCCCGGCCCCGGGCCCCTCGGATGTTACTGTAGGGCGGGGCCTCCCCTGTGGACAAAACCCTCCTCCAGCTGCAGACGGGGGAGCACCTGGCTCGCCCCTCCAGAGGGAGCCGGGTCCGGCCGGCCGAGCCCCAGGCAGCGTGGCGGGGGCTCCCCAGCGTGTCCCTGTTCGCCAGGGCCCGTCCGCCCAGGGCCGCCCTGCGCTTTCTTGGCAGGGCTCCCGCTGCGGGGTGAATGTGGAGAGGAGGGTGGGAAGCAAGTGCCCCAGCTGGGAAACCCCTGGGGGGGGGGAGGGGGGAGCCTGCCAGTGCCAGCCAACCAGCCCTAGCTCCCAACCCCGCGGCCAGGCTGCTTCCTAAACTTTGTGAAAGAGCCGCAGTTGGGTCCCCGCCGGTTCCCAAGCCCCCTTGGTACCAGCACAGGCCAGGCGGGGGCGGGGATGGGGGTGGGTTGGAAGGAGCTGTGGGGCCCCCCAATTGACATTTTGCTGCTTGGGTGCCCCCCACTTGGAAATGTTCCTCCCCCGTTTGCAAACCCTTGTGCTGGGATGGAAAATAAAGGCCTGCCCCGGAGTCGGCCGAGCTGGCGTTGCCCCTTTCTCCGGGCTGGGCGCCGAGGCGGGCTGGCTGGCTGGAGCCGGCGCGTGGGCTGGGGAGGGCTGGCTACGCCCTTGGCCTTGTGGCTTGGCCCCGTGCGTGAGCGGCAGCACTTCGGAGCGCGCAGGCGTGTCACTTATGGCACGGCCCCTGCCTCGGTTTCCCCATTTGGCAGACGTGGCAGTCAAGGCGTGGGGTGACAGGACCTGCCCGTGGCAAGTCTGGGCCGAAGGGCTGGTGTCCCTGTCCTGTGCGCCAGCCGCTGGACCCCGCAGCGCAGAGGGACCCAGCCGTCCTGCCCCCCGTGCCAGCCCCGCCCCCAGCTACCTGCTGGTTTCACTCCACTGAGGTTTCCTTCTGCATTACTGGCCAGTGACTAAGGCGGCCTTGTTGGCACGGCCCAAGCCCAGCCAGCAGGTCTGGCTCCATCCCTCCCACGGCCAATTACCCATGACACATGCACGGCCCAGAGGGCTGGGGCTTGCACAGACCTGACAGGGAGTCCCTGTGCAGCCAGAATATTGCCTGGGCCAGAGAACCTGCCAGGTGGCTGCACGCAGCCAGGGGCAGCCCCTGTGCCCCCAGCAGGGCCAGGCAGGGGCCATCCCCTCCCCGCAGGGTCCCAAGGGCCCTGCCCCGGTTCTCCCCGTACAGCCGAAAGGAGCTGCACCCTTGTCAAGGGCTGGGCCCTGCTCATGACTCAGGCCCCTCCTACGGGTGCAGCAGGCTGGGGAAAAGGTGTTGCAGCCTTACCGGGCTGCGTGCGTGTGCACACGCCTCCCTCCGTGTGTGCGCACATGTGTCCATGGGGGAGGGGGTGCACCAGCTAGCTGGGAGTGGGCCAGGGTGACCCTCTGGCTGGCTCCCTGCTCCCCTGTGGGGCTGGCATGGGGGCAGCAGGGGCAATCCAGCTCCTTCCCAAGCCCTGGGCTGAGCCCCAGTCGCAGCGGGGCTGAACCTGTCCCACCTGCAGGGCTGGCCCTTTGGCTGGGAGGGGGTGGTCCTTCCTAGCTCCCCAAGGGACTGCCCCATGGATGGTTTGCCCTCCAGGCTGGGGGGTGGGTCTCAGGAGCTGACTTGGAGCCCCAGGCCATCTGGGAAGGGGGGAGGAGGAGGAGCAAGGGCGGGCGCAGGAGCTGGGATTTTCCTTGAGCGTTGCGGGGGGCCTGGGGTTTTCCTGCCTGCAAACCCTTCCCCACGCTGGTCTGTTCTGCCCAGCTGCTCGCAGCCCTGATGGAGCCCGGCAGCCCAGCTCTGGGGCGAGGGCACCTAAAACGGGCCCAGCTGGGCACGGGTCTCACAAAGCCCCACTGCTCCCCCAAACCAGCAGCGCCTCTCGGAGGCAGGATCCCTGCAGCAGAGCCCCAGAGGGTGGCCGGCATGAGCTAGTGGGCCTGACTCAGGGGGATTTGCCTGCCCAGCCCAGGGCCCCTGTCCTGAGAGCACTGCCCACCCCTCGGCCTGCTGTGCCACCGAGCCGGGCTCCAGGTGGGAGCTGCTGCCGGAGACTTGCCTGGAGCTGGCAGGCTGAGGCCTAGGCTGGGAAGGTGGGGCTGTTTGGTTAGGTGGTGAGTCAGGCGGGGAAGCCAGCTGGGTGGTGTGTCTGATCTCTGGCTGGGGGTTGATCTCCAGGGGAAGGTGTGTGTGTAATCCCGGGCGGGGTTATTTCCCAGGCTGGCTGGTTTCTGCAGCCTTCCTGTTACACTGGACTGGCTGGGTCCCTGGCCTCAGAAGCCAGAGTGCCAGCTCAGCCGCCTGCCCGGGGAAAAGCCGGGGCCAGGTCCCCTTTGCTCAGCCCTGGGCCCTGCCAGGCGGGCGGGGGAGGGACGGGAACGCCAGGCTAGGCCTGTTTCCTGCCTGCCGCTTACCCTTGGTGTGCTGCTGAGCTGCCCGGCTGCTGTGCCAGGAGGGGTTTGCCCCTGGGGCGCCGGAGATGCAGGATCAGGGCCAGCCCTGCACCCCTGGGGCCAGCCAGCCAGGCAGTCTCCATAGGGCAGGGGCAGCCCTTGGGATTGGGATGGGGAGGGGCTCATGGGGCTCTTGAGCTTTGCACCTTAGGGTCACCCCACCACACTCCATGATGCAAAACAGTCAGTGGCCAAGCTCAGGGCTGGGCCCGCTCCTGCCCCTGGGTCAGTGCCCCCAGGGCGGCACAGAATACCTCTCAGCCGGGCTGCTCCTCAGGCCGGGGCTTGCTCAGTGCCTGCTCCACCGCCCAGCGCCACTGAAGGGGGAGTCCGGTAAGAGCCCCTGGGCAAAGCTGGGCTCTTTGGGGAACAGACTCCCCAGTTGTTGCTCACCTCCATGTGTCGGCTTTTTCCCCTCTGGGCCCTGACCCCGATGTGCAGGGGGGGACCCCAGACCTGGGGGTAGATGGGGCAAGATCCTGCCTGGCCCACGCCAAGTCCCCTTTGGAGAGGCCATCCAGGCTGGTTCGGTGTCTGCTGGCCTCATACCAGTGGCTGGAGCAGGGCAGGGATAGGCTGGAGGTCTATATATGATGGAGCAGGTATAGGACTGAGGTCCTATGGCTCTGGTCAAGGTCCTGTGAGCAGGGATATGATCGAGGTCTATACAATCATGATGGGGTGGAGAAAGTGACAAAAGAAAAGTTTTTGACTAGTTCCCATAACACAAGAACTAGGGGTCACCAAATGAAATTCATAGGTAGCAGGCTTATCCCAAACAAAGGGAAGTATTTTTTCACCCAGCACACAAGTCAACCTGTGGAACTCCTCGCCAGAGGATGGTGTGAAGACCAGGACTGTAACAGGTTCAAAAAAGAGCTAAATAAATCCATGGAAAACAGGTCCCTCGATGGCTGTGAGCCAGGCTGGATAGGGAGGGTGTTCCTGGCCTCTGTCAGACACTGAGAATGGGAGATGGGAGGGATCACATAGAATCATAGAATCATAGGACTGGAAGGGACCTCGAGAGGTCATCGAGTCCAGCCCCCCGCCCTCAAGGCAGGACCAAGCTCCGTCTACACCATCCCTGACAGATGTCTATCTAACCTGTTCTTAAATATCTCCAGAGAGGGAGATTCCACCACCTTCCTTGGCAATTTATTCCAATATTTGACCACCCTGACAGTTAGGAATTTTTTCCTAATGTCCAATCTAAACCTCCCCTGCTGCACTTTAAGCCCATTACTCCTTGTCCTGTCCTCAGTAACCAAGAGGAACAAATTTTCGCCTTCCTCCTTGTGACACCCTTTTAGATATTTGAAAACCGCTATCATGTCCCCCCTTAATCTTCTTTTTTCCAAACTAAACAAGCCCAGGTCATGAAGCCTGGCTTCATAGGTCATGTTCTCTAGACCTTTAATCATTCTTGTCGCTCTTCTCTGGACCCTTTCCAATTTCTCCACATCTTTCTTGAAATGTGGTGCCCAGAACTGGACACAGTAAATGATTATTCCTTGTTCTGTTCTCTCGCTCTGGGCAGGCAGGACCCTGGGCTAGATGGATCTTTGGGCTGACCCAGTCTGGCCGTTCTTAGGTTCTTAATCCTGGGGGTGACACAGGGAGAGAAGAGGGTTGAGGGCCTGGGGCGGGGCAGGTGGAGGTGGAGGGGCCTGTCTGGCTGGGCCAGCCCAGCTCCTGCCCAGACACTGGTCTGTGGGTCGCTGGTTTGTCTTTCTCCCACGGGCTGGCAGCGGGTTTCAGCCCCAACCCGGCCTGTTCCCTCCCTGCGGGCGACGGCACGTGAGGCTCGGTGGAAAATGCTCCGTCGCCCGGCCCCCTGGCTGCCCCCGTGCCAAGGAGCCCAGGCATGGGCAGGGAGCAGACACGCCCTGGCTTTGCTGCTTGTGCCAGCGACTGGCCACCCCGCCCGGAGCCCACCCGAGTCCTACGGGGAGCCGTGATCCTGCCCAACACCGGCCCACCGGGGAGGGGCAGGGTGTGTCCCCAGGGAGTGGGGGAGGGGAGGCTCAGCTCTCTGGGGTGTTCTAGGAATCCAGAGCTACCGCCCTGCACGGGCCAAACGCACTCTGCTCCCCAGATCCCTGCCCCTGTCAATGGCTGGGGCTAGCCGGGCCTCGGGCCATGAGGCTGCCCTGGACTGCCCAGCAAAGGCCGGGCGTTACGGGGTGTGTGCGCTGGAGCAGCAGCCCGGTCGGCGCGACTCCTACCAGAAGGAGGTGTGAGCGGAGGCCTGGCTGCGGGGTTCCCGGGCTCTGGTCTGGGTCCCCTGCTGGCCCCCCGGCCCTGAGCGGGCTGTAGGACGGGGGCCCGCTGAGCAAAATGTGCAGGCGCACACCGCGTCGGGGGCGAGGCCTGAAATGCAGCGGCTCTTGCTCAGCGGGAGAAGCGGGCTGCAGGTGACCAGACGGAGTCCCCCGGAGACGAAGGGACAGCGCTACCCGCCAGCCCCAGCACACGGGGCCCAGGCAGGCCTGGGCGCGGCCGCCAGGAAAGTGGCACCGGTTTACTCCGCAGCTCCCACTCGGCTCTGCTTGTTCCAGGGGCTGGGGGAGGGTTTTGACTCCTGTCGGCCCCCTCCATCGCCTCCCGGGGCAGCAGGGGCCACGTCCGTCCTGTGCGTCTTCCCCAGGCGGGTACGTGAGAGCTTCTTGGGCCAGGACACTGCCCGTCCTGCCCCACCAGCTTGGCATCTGTAACAGCCCTGTGCCAGTCTGGCCCCTTGCGCCTGAGTCTCTCAGTCCCTCCCTGCATGGGAATCAGTGTGACCCCCCATTTTACAGACAGGGAAACTGAGGCACGGGGCAGCTTCTCGGTGTCCCCGGGTCCCAGGGTGCCCAGTGCAGGCTGCACCCCCAGACACTTCCGAAGGAAAGCAATCCCCGAGCGGGGAGCCCTCCAGGGCAGGAGCTGGGGGCAGGCGTGGGGGGAGCAGGGCTGGGGGCCAGGTGGATCTGTGCGTGTGTTGGTGTCTGTGGCCGGGGGAGGGAGGTGGTCAGGCTCTCTTGAGAGCAGCCCACAACCCTGCTGTCCACGGGAGCCAGCCACGTGTGCCGCAGGGCGCTCGGCAGGGAAATCCCCCCTGGAGGCCAGTCTGCATGCACCACGAATGCCAGGCCCTGTACTCCTGCGTCTGCTGAGCCTGCCCCTGCCCCTCAGGCTGGCCCATCCCCGCCCAGCTGCTCCAGACAGCCCAAAGGACACTCCCGTCTGGGCCTCTCCGGAGAAACCCCTCCCTGTGCTCCGGGGGGGACGTAGGCCTGGTAGCAGCCCCCGGAGCTGGGGTGCCCCCTGCGTCCCTCCCTGCTCCGGCGGTGCCAGGGAGGGGCGGCTCGGCTCCAGGGCCCATGCCATGCCATGCTCAGCCGAGGCGGCCGACACGGGGGCTGGTTTGCTGGGGAATCTGCCGGGAGCCCCACCAGTCTGTCCGCGCCCGGCTGGGCTGGGCCTCGGGAGCTGCAGGCCTGGCGTGGCTCCCAGCCAACGCCCAGAAGGGACGGTGCCCCGCCTGGGCTCCCCTGGCAGCTCTGCAAGGGGCTGGATTCCTCCCAACAAGGGCCCCGTTGCCTCCGTGCTGCACCTGCTGCCGAGGCCCTGACCGGCCACGAGCTAAGGGCGACGCCAGCCCTGCCATGGCGGAAGGGTGGAGCTGCCCAGGGTGTCCGGCCGGGCTTCTCGCCTGGCGTGTTCCCCAGGAACGGGAGCTGGGCCCAGCCCTGGGCACTTGGCAGTATGGCTGGAGAGAGCGCACCCTGGCCCACGGCTTAGGGAAGAAGCTGAGAGCTGGGGTCAAATAGACCCTGCCGGCCCGAACTGCTACAGGGTCTAGAGCCCATCTGGGCTGCGCCTCCCCCTCTTCCTGGGAGCTTGGCCGCTGCTCTCCCATCCTACTCAACTGAGGCCTAGGAGAGCACCCGCTGTGGGGGAGCTCCTGCTACCCCAGTCACAGCCTCTCCCAGCAGGGGGCGCTGTGGGGAGTGGGGCAGGAGCACTGGCTGGTGGTAGATCCCAGGCACTGCAGCCCTGGCCTGCCCCAGCAGGGGGCGCTGTGGGGAGCGGGGCAGGAGCACTGGCTGGTGGTAGATCCCAGGCATGGCGCCTCCCCCAGCAGGGGGCGCTGAGGGAGCAGGGCAGAAGCGCTGGCCGGGGGCTTCAGGCAGGGGTCGCTTGGAGGAGCACCCCAGGGTGTTGGCAGAGAGCGGGGCTGTTCCCACCCATTTCCCGGGCCCCGCTGCGGCGAGGAAGGGGGCGCCGAGCTAACAGGGCCGGGCTATCGCGCACGCCCCCGGGAGCTGCCTCACCCTTAGGAAACATGCGGCGCTGGGCACCTGAGTCCCCCGGGGGAGCGATAACGCTCAGCCTCACGCTCCTGGCTTGGAGTTTGCACCTGGCCCTATCGCACCTTAGTCACACACAGGGCTGGTCTGTGGCTGGGCCCCAGATAACCTGCCGGGCCACTGTTTGCACGGGGCCTCCCCCGCTAGGAGGGCAGAGGTGCCAGGTGGGCCAGGGACCAGCTCCCCCCGAGGGGCAGCAGCATGGGGGGCTGGACGCCTGTCTACCCCGCGCACCCCGGCAGCGGGTTCGAGGGGTGCTGGGCGGGCCCTGGCCGTGCCTTGCGGGGCGCTGGCATGGGGAGGGGGCAGGGCTGATGGGGGAGCGTGGCTCCCGCTGGGCAGCGTGTTCTCCTGGGGAGCCTGTCGGCAGAGGCTCCGATCGGACCTGAGGGGGGCCCACGGCTTGGGGAGGGCAGGCAGGCCTCCTCGGTGGCTGGTCTCACACGCGCCCGGCTCCCCGGCTCCCCCAGCAGGGCGGGCAGCTCTCTGCCCAGCACAGCTTCCTGCTACGGACCAGCCTGCACCAGAGTGCCCTGCCCCCAGGGCCTGGGGGTTGCGGTGCCGGCTCTGGGGGGTGCGTCCCAGGGCCAGGTCTTCAGGGTGAGAACCCAGGAAGGATCCCGAGGTGGGGCCCGCGCAGGGCAGGGGAGCCCCAGTGGGATTGCAATCCGCTGCCCTGGGGCTGTGCCCCATTTCCACCCCCCCCCCCCGGCAGAGGCAGGCAGCCTCGTGGCGCCAGCGCCAAGGGAGAGGCCTGGCTCAGAGCTCAGCCCCAGCCCGGGGAGGGGAAATGCCCCAGTGGTTCTGGCTGCTGGGGGGCTGCGGGCTGGGGAGGCGGCCAGGCCTGGCCAGCATCCCGGGGCCAGCCTCCTGCAGCACGGGGTAGGGAGGGATGGGAACCAGCCATGGCAGCACCTGAGAGCTCCGAGGGGACGTAGGGGGATAGGCCGGGGGGCTAGTCTGCTTTCCTAGGTCACTTTCTCCAGGGTGTCCCCGTCTTTCCAGAACCCCGGGGTGGAGCAGAAGGGTCACGTCCCCGGCCTTGCCCTGCCTGGGCGAGCTGGCGAGAGCGAGCCAGCGGAGACGTGGCTAGTGGCACAGAGCGCGCACCAACGGGCGGGGCTGGAATGGGGGGAAGGGGCGCAGAGCCCACAGCCAGCGGGGCTGGAATGGGGGGGAAGGGACTCAGAGCCCACAGCCGGCGGGGCTGGAGTGGGGGGGAAGGGGCGCAGAGCCCACAGCCGGCGGGGCTGGGAAGGGGGGGAAGGGGCGCAGAGCCCACAGCCAGCGGGGCTGGAATGGGGGGGAAGGGACTCAGAGCCCACAGCCGGCGGGGCTGGAGTGGGGGGGAAGGGGCGCAGAGCCCACAGCCGGCGGGGCTGGGAAGGGGGGGAAGGGGCGCAGAGCCCACAGCCGGCGGGGCTGGGAAGGGGGGAAGGGGCGCAGAGCCCACAGCCGGCGGGGCTGGGAAGGGGGGGAAGGGGCGCAGAGCCCACAGCCGGCGGGGCTGGGAAGGGGGGGGAAGGGGCGCAGAGCCCACAGCCGGTGGGGCTGGGAAGGGGGGGGAACACTACTACTAAATTCCCCAGGGGGGTTGTGGATTCTCCCCCTCTGGGGACACACACCTGCCAGGGACGGTCTAGGTGGCGCTGGGCCCTGCGCGAGGGCGGGGGACGGGACTGGGTGACCCATGATTCCAAGCTGCCCCAGAAGCTGAGGCAGGCTGGGCCCACAGGCCTCGCTACCCCCCCCCCCGGAGTCTGACCACACTGGGGTGCGTGTGAACCTGACGCTGGAAGGAACTGGGGGTGACAGTGACCATGACATGAAAGATTGCGCGGGTGCAAGGGGGGCGGGAGGGCAGGGGACACCCAAAAGGCGCTTTCACAAACTCCCAGGGTCCCGTGGGAAACCATCCTTAGGACAAAGGCGCTCGGCCGGGAGCCACAATGAAAGATGCAAACTAGGCAGGGCTGGGAAGAGCAAGGAGAGGAGAGGCCATTAGGGGCTCTTTAATGACCTGAGAAACCCCACGAGGAATCCTCCAGAAAGCGGATCCATGTCCCATTGCTAGGCAGGAGCAGAAAGGAACAGCCCCAGCCCCAGCCCCACAGGCCCCAGCCCCAGCCCCAGCCCCACAGGCCCCAGATCAGCAAGACTAAGGCAGAGAAGTGCGTTACCCCAGCAAGGGACATACAAGGAGCCCTAAGACAAGGTTTTATAAATACATTAGCAAAGTGGCCAGGAGTCCTGTGGCACCTCATGGATACAGACTAACCGAGTAGTCTCTAGGGCTAACAGGGCTGCCTCTCTGATACATTCATTAGGGAAGAGCAAGACAAAGGAAGGGGCGGGTCTCCTAGTTCACAGGGAAGGCCGGCTAACAATGGCTGACATCAAAGCAGGCTTGTCACCTATTAAACCATCTTCTTAGTCTTTAAAGTGCTACATAGTTTTCCCTTTTGTTTTTGCAAGATCAGACTAGCAGGGCTACCTCTCTATTGCTAGCAAAGCAGGCTGAGGTCTTTAACGCCCATTTTGCTTCAATCTTCACTAACAAGGTACATTGCAGCCAGGTACTTAGCACCGTTCCTGTGAGCACCAAGAGGGGAGGAATGCAAGCCACATGGCAAGGGACAGTTAAATAACAGCTGCATTGGCCTTGGCAGGACCTGATGGGATTCATCCCAGGGGTATGTAAGGAGGAGGTGCAACCCTCCCAGACCCATTAGCAACTTTCTGTGAGAACTCCCAGAGGACAGGTGAGATCCCAGAGGCCTGGGAAGCGCAAACCTCACCTCTGCCTTCTACACTAGGCCCTGAACTGCAATTCCTGGCCACAAATTCTGAAACAATCAACGTGTGAGTGCCTAGATAATGGGCTTATAAGGAGTAGCCAGCTTAACTAGCATGAGTCACATCAACCCTGCCTAACTGGCCTAATTAATGTTTCTCTGAGACTGGAGATGGGCCAAGCCATCTCTGTCCCATCTTGTTTTCAGAAAGGGTCTTAGCACCGCCCCACAGGACAGGCTCCTAAGCAAGGTGGGGAAATGTGCTCTAGAAAGATGGAATTGGTGGAAGAGGGCTGCAAAGCTGGTCAAAAGGCCACATTCAAAGAGTACTGAGCACAGGTTCGCTGTCTCACTGGGGTGAGGTGGATTTTCCTAGGCAGCCCGTGGCAGGGTTAATCTGGGGTCCAGCACTTTTCCACATTTTCCATCAGTTACTTGGAGAGCATGCTTGCCACATCTGCGGATGACACCACGCTAGAGTGGGGTGCAAGCACTTTTGGGGGACAGGATTAAAATTCGGAATGACCTTGACAAATTGGAGAATTGGAAATTAACAAAATGAAATTCAATACAGACAAGCACTATACATAGGAAGAAAAAATAAAATGTGCAATGACAAAATGGGGAGTAACTGGCTAAGTAGTAGAGCTTTTCAGCTTGGAAAAGAGAAGATGAAGGGGGGATATGACAGAGGTCTATAAAATCATGTCCGGTGCGGAGAAAGTAAATAAGGAAGTGTTATTTACTCCTTTTCATAACGCAAGAAGTAGGTGTCACCAAATGAAATTAATAGGTAGCAGGTTTCAAACAAACAAAAGGAAGTATTTCTTCATACAATGTACAGTCAACCTGTGGAACTCCTTGCCAGAGGATGTTGCAAAGGCCAAGACTATAATAGGATTTAAATAAGAGCTAGATAAATTCATGAAGGTTGGGTCCATCAATGGCTGTTAACCAGGATGGGTAGGAATGGTGTCCCTAGCCTCTGTCTGTCAGAAGCTGGGAATGGGTAACAGGAGAGGGATCACGGTTCTGTTCACTCCCTCTGGTGCACCTGGCATTGGCCACTGTGGGTAGACAGGACACTGGGCTAAATGGACCTTTGGTTAACAACACAGGGCCTGGTTAGCCTTGAGGAAGGAACACCTAAGTTCCTTCCAGTCCCAGCTAGCTGTGATTCGCTGTGGGTCTTCTTGGAGCCCTTTCCGATATATCAATACCCCACTTGAAATGTGGGCACCAGAACAGGCAAATTATTCCAGCTGTTGCCCCAGGGGTAAAATAACCACTCGCCTCCGGATGGATGTTCCTTTCCATGCATCCTGGCATAGCATTCGTTCTTCCAGCCACAGTAGCACGCTGGGAATTTATGGCCAGCTGATTTTCCACCATGGCCTCCACATCTTGGGCAGCGTCCCTGCTCCCAGGAGAGATGCCCATCTCCTAAGCATGGCCTGCGTTTCGTGTTCCTAAGCAGTCACCGCGAGCTGGGTTAAGCGCACGTTCTTTCATTGCGCCCATTGACCACGCAAGCAGGATGGCTGTGAATCGTGACCTGTCCTCATCGCAATCCCCCACTCCCCGTCGGTGAGGGGCATGTCAGCTTTTTGAGTGGAGATTTTATGTTTTCTGCCAGCTCACAGATAAAGCTGGCACATGGGGCAGGGCCGAGTGCTGCTCTCTGCAGGACACCCAGGGAAAGAGCGCTGGTGAGAGAAATTCCCTGATGAGACCTGTCGATCCATATAATGTATGTCTCCTTGCTTTGGAAGCACAACGTTGCGCAGTGTCAAGTCGAATGCCTTACAGCTGTTTAAGTTTATTGCATCACCACTATTGTTTCCAAAGTTTCAGTCACATCAAAAACACTACGTTAATTTGACAGGATCTGTTCTCCATAAACCCATGCTGACTGGCATTAAAATATTACTCTCCTTTAATTCTTTTTTAATCAAGGCCTGAATTCACTGCTCCATTAGCGTGCCAGGAATTTACGTCAAGCTGGCAGGCCTATAATTACCTGGCTCATCCTGTTTATCCTTTTAAAAAAATTGGCACAATACACACTGTCTTCCAGTCTTCTGGAACTTCCCCAGGGTGCCAAGACTTATTGACAATCAACATTAGCTCCTCAGCCAGCTCTTTTAAAACTCTGGGGTGTAAGTGATCGGGATCTACTTATTTAAAAAAATGCCTGCCTTTAGTAGCTGCAGTGTAATACCCTCCCAAATTATGAGTAGAATGGAAAGCGTGTTAACATCACCATGGGCGTCATCTGTTTTCTGCCTAAATACAGAGCACTTCTGCTTTTTCTACATGATTATTGATAATTCTACCATTTCCACCTACTACTAGACCAATAACATTGACAGAATTCTTTGTGTTCCTATTGCATTTAAAAGCGCCTTCTGACCGTCCTTCGCTCGGCTGGCCATAGATTTCTCCCTATATCCCTTTGCTTTCCCTTGTCAGTTTTCTGCAGTTCTGTCTTCCTTTCCCCTGGAATTCCTCCCAGCTGTATCTGTCCCCATTAGAATTAAGAGTTTGGTTGTTCCCTTCACTACAAGCTTTTGCCTTCATAGCTATGTTGGTCAGGGGTGCGAAAGGTGTGATTTGTGACTAACAGACTTACACTGTTTCAGTGGACAAAGCTGCACTGGACCCAAACTGGACTGATACCAGTTCCCTAGATGAAATAAGCAAAACACACAAAAGGACTTTTTGCGGCAGTAGAACTGCATCTCTTCTGCCCAAAGGTTCAGAGGGGAAGCTGTGTTAGGCTGTAACTGGAAAACCTTAAAAAACAAGAAATACTCGTGCAGTCCCGTAGAGACTAACAAAACATGTAGATGGGATCATGAGCTTTCGTGGGCACAGCCCACTTCTTCCACTGGCCAGTGCCCACAGAAGCTCACGATGCCATCCACATGTTTTGTTAGTTTCTAGGGGTATGTCTACACTACAAAGTTAATTTGAATTAACGGATGTTAGTTCGAATTAACTTTCCTAGGCGCTACACTAGCGCTCCGCTACTTCGAACTTAATTCAAACTAGCGGAGCGCTTAGTTCAAACTAAATAAACCTCATTGTACGAGGACTAAGCCTAGTTCGAACTTACTAGTTCAAATTAAGGGCTGTGTAGCCCCCTTAATTCAAACTAGTGGGAGGCTAGCCCTCCCCAGCTTTCCCTGGTGGGACCAGCCTCTCCCCACCCTCTCAGCCCTCCCCCCCGCTGGGACCAGCCTCTCCCCACCCTCTCAGCCCCCCCCCCGGGACCAGCCTCTCCCCACCCTCTCAGCCCCCCCCCGGGACCAGCCTCTCCCCACCCTGTCAGCCCCCCCCCCGGGACCAGCCTCTCCCCACCCTCTCAGCCCCCCCCCCGGGACCAGCCCCTCCCCACCCCTCTCTGCCCCCCCCGGGACCAGCCTCTCCCCACCCTCTCAGCCCCCCCCCCCCGCTGGGACCAGCCTCTCCCCACCCTCTCAGCCCCCCCCCCCGGGACCAGCCCCTCTCCACCCTCTCTGCCCCCCCCCGGGACCAGCCTCTCCCCACCCTCTCAGCCCCCCCCCCGGGACCAGCCCCTCCCCACCCTCTCTGCCCCCCCCCGGGACCAGCCTCTCCCCACCCTCTCAGCCCCCCCCCCCCGCTGGGACCAGCCTCTCCCCACCCTCTCAGCCCCCCCCCCCCCGGGACCAGCCCCTCTCCACTCTCTCAGCCCCCCCCCGGGACCAGCCTCTCCCCACCCTCTCAGCCCCCCCCCCGGGACCAGCCTCTCCCCACCCTCTCAGCCCCCCCCCGCTGGGACCAGCCTCTCCCCACCCTCTCAGCCCCCCCCCCCCGCTGGGACCAGCCCCTCCCCACCCTCTCAGCCCCCCCCCGGGACCAGCCCCTCCCCACCCTCTCAGCCCCCCCCCCCGGGACCAGCCTCTCCCCACCCTCTCAGCCCCCCCCCCCGGGACCAGCCTCTCCCCACCCTCTCAGCCCCCCCCCCAGGACCAGCCTCTCCCCACCCTCTCAGCCCCCCCCCCCCGGGACCAGCCTCTCCCCACCCTCTCAGCCCCCCCCCCGGGACCAGCCTCTCCCCACCCTCTCAGCCCCCCCCCCGGGACCAGCCTCTCCCCACCCTCTCAGCCCCCCCCCCGGGACCAGCCTCTCCCCACCCTCTCAGCCCCCCCCCCGGGACCAGCCTCTCCCCACCCTCTCAGCCCCCCCCCCCGGGACCAGCCTCTCCCCACCCTCTCAGCCCCCCCCCCCCGCTGGGACCAGCCCCTCCCCACCCTCTCAGCCCCCCCCCCCCCGGGACCAGCCTGTCCCCACCCTCTCAGCCCCCCCCCCCGCTGGGACCAGCCTCTCCCCACCCTCTCAGCCCCCCCCCCCGCTGGGACCAGCCTCTCCCCACCCTCTCAGCCCCCCCCCCGGGACCAGCCTCTCCCCACCCTCTCAGCCCCCCCCCCCCGGGACCAGCCTCTCCCCACCCTCTCAGCCCCCCCCCCCCGGGACCAGCCTCTCCCCACCCTCTCAGCCCCCCCCCCCCGCTGGGACCAGCCTCTCCCCACCCTCTCAGCCCCCCCCCCGGGACCAGCCTCTCCCCACCCTCTCAGCCCCCCCCCCCGGGACCAGCCTCTCCCCACCCTCTCAGCCCCCCCCCCCCGCTGGGACCAGCCTCTCCCCACCCTCTCAGCCCCCCCCCCGGGACCAGCCTCTCCCCACCCTCTCAGCCCCCCCCCCCCCGGGACCAGCCTCTCCCCACCCTCTCAGCCCCCCCCCCCCGGGACCAGCCTCTCCCCACCCTCTCAGCCCCCCCCCCGCTGGGACCAGCCTCTCCCCACCCTCTCAGCCCCCCCCCGCTGGGACCAGCCTCTCCCCACCCTCTCAGCCCCCCCCCCCGGGACCAGCCTCTCCCCACCCTCTCAGCCCCCCCCCCCGGGACCAGCCTCTCCCCACCCTCTCAGCCCCCCCCCCGGGACCAGCCTCTCCCCACCCTCTCAGCCCCCCCCCCGGGACCAGCCTCTCCCCACCCTCTCAGCCCCCCCCCCCGGGACCAGCCTCTCCCCACCCTCTCAGCCCCCCCCCCGGGACCAGCCTCTCCCCACCCTCTCAGCCCCCCCCCCCGGGACCAGCCTCTCCCCACCCTCTCAGCCCCCCCCCCGGGACCAGCCTCTCCCCACCCTCTCAGCCCCCCCCCCCGGGACCAGCCTCTCCCCACCCTCTCAGCCCCCCCCCCCGGGACCAGCCTCTCCCCACCCTCTCAGCCCCCCCCCCCGGGACCAGCCTCTCCCCACCCTCTCAGCCCCCCCCCCGGGACCAGCCTCTCCCCACCCTCTCAGCCCCCCCCCCGGGACCAGCCTCTCCCCACCCTCTCAGCCCCCCCCCCCCCGGGACCAGCCTCTCCCCACCCTCTCAGCCCCCCCCCCCGGGACCAGCCTCTCCCCACCCTCTCAGCCCCCCCCCCGGGACCAGCCTCTCCCCACCCTCTCAGCCCCCCCCCCCCGGGACCAGCCTCTCCCCACCCTCTCAGCCCCCCCCCCCCGGGACCAGCCTCTCCCCACCCTCTCAGCCCCCCCCCCCCCCCGGGACCAGCCTCTCCCCACCCTCTCAGCCCCCCCCCCCCGGGACCAGCCTCTCCCCACCCTCTCAGCCCCCCCCCGCTGGGACCAGCCCCTCCCCTCTGCCCCACGGCCGGGGGGGGGCAGGGCCGGGGGGTCCAGGGCAGGGCGAGGGCGCCCCCTGGCGGGGAGGGGCCGCGGGCCGGGTTCGGGCCCCTAGCGCGGGGGGCGGGGTTCCGGGGGACAGCAGGCCCCGCCCCCGCTCAGGCCCCTCCCCCGGCCCCTCCTCCTCCCGGCCCCTCCGAGCTGCTCGCGGCCTCGACACTTCCGGTTCGGCGCGGCGGAGACCGGAAGTTGCCGCGGTCGGACCCGAATCGCTGTAACACCAGGCCTGGCGGGACCGGGACCGGCCCAGGTGGGAGCGCGGGGGGGCTGCGTTGGGGAGGGTCCTGAGGGGGCCTGGGGGAGGGGCTG
This sequence comes from Pelodiscus sinensis, assembly GCF_052426305.1. Classification (NCBI taxonomy): domain Eukaryota; kingdom Metazoa; phylum Chordata; order Testudines; family Trionychidae; genus Pelodiscus; species Pelodiscus sinensis. The sequence goes on from NC_143060.1 coordinate 2,242,594, forward strand.
GGGGGGTACTGGGGGGTCCGAGGGAGGGGGCATTGGGGGGTCGGAGGCGGGGGAGGGTCCTGAAGGAGGGGGCACTGGGGGAGGGTCCTGAGGGGGAGGGGCTGGGGGAGGGGGTCCTGAAGGAGGGGGCACTGGGGGAGGGGTTGGGGGGAGGGTCCTGAAGGGAGGGGCTGGGGGAGGGGGCACTGGGGGAGGGGTTGGGGGGAGGGTCCTGAAGGGAGGGGCTGGGGGAGGGTTTGGGGGGAGGGTCCTGAGGGGGAGGGGGCACTGGGGGAGGGGTTGGGGGGAGGGTCCTGAAGGGAGGGGCTGGGGGAGGGGGCACTGGGGGAGGGGCTGGGGGGAGGGGCTGGGCAGGTTGGGGGAGTTTGCCCCCTCTCAGTCGGTCCCCGGTGCAATCATAGGCCCTGGGGAATCTGCCTCTGGGTGGGGTGTCCTGAGGGGTTCACAGACGCCAGGCCAGAAAGCTCCGCTCATCCGGGCGGTTGCAGGCGAGTGACCCTGGCTCGGGACCAGGCGAAGTGGCTCAGTCTCTAGTACAGAGCAGAACTGTCAGACTCAAGGACGAACGTCATTTGTTGGGGGAAGAGTCACCGTGGTTTCTGTAATGGGAAATCCTGCCTCCCCAGTCGGATGGAATGTGTGACGGGGTGCGCAGGGGGATCCAGCGAACTTAGATTTCCAGGAAGCCTTTCACCAGGTCCCTCAGCAAAGGCTCTTAAGCAAAGGAAGCTGTCATGGGATCGGGGGAAGAGCCCCTCATAGACTGATAACTGGTTAAGAGACTGGGAGCAAATGGGAGGAATAAATGGTCAGTTTTCAGAATGGAGAGAGGTAACTAGTGGTGTCCCCACTGGGACCAACATATTAACACATGATCTGAAAAAGCAGGTAAACAGCGAGGTGGCCAAGTCTGCAGAGGGTACAAAACTGCTCAAAATAGTTAAGTCCCAAGCAGATTGTGAAGAGCTTCAAAAGGGTCTCACAAACCTGAGCGACTTGGCAACAAAATAGCAGAAGAAATTCAGTGTTAATCAATGCACAATAATGCACGTTGAACATAATCCCAACTATCCATATACAATGCTGGGAGCTAAATTAGTTGTTACTGCTCAGAAAAAAGATTTTTAGAGTCGTTGTGGACAGTTCTCTGGAAACATTTGCTCAGTGTGCAGCGGCAGTCAAAAAAGCAAACAATGTTAGGAATCATTAAGAAAGGGATAGAGAATAAAACAATATCCTATTGCCTCTGCATAACTTCATGGTACCCTCACATCTTGAATACTGGGTGCAGACGTGGTTGCCCAATTTTCAAGCAGGAATTAGAAAATGTTCAGAAAAGAGCAACAAATTATTAGGAGTGTGAAATGGCTTCTGTGTGCAGAGCGATTCTTCAGACTAAGACTTTCAGCTTGGAAAAGTTGACTAAGGAGATATGATAATTCATGACTGGTGTAAAGAAAGTAAAGAAGTGCTATTGATTTCATAACACAAGAATTAGGGTCACCAACAGGACCATCCCTAGGAGGGTGCGGGGCCTGGAATAACACGCCCCCTCATCCAGTCCGGGCTCCACCCTCCCCCTGCTATGCCCTCCCTCTGCCCTTATTTTACCCCGTCCAGAGTGATGTGTCCTGGCAGTGGCAGCGGGGGGGGGGGGGCGGGTTAAGCCTGCCCCTGCAGTGACTGGCAGGAAGTGGAGTGACCCAGCCTGCTCCGTGGCACTGGCTCCCAGCCACATTGCTACACTTACTGCCACTGGTGAGTGCCAGGGGCAGCTCCACCCCTTCCCAAGCAACAAGGCTGGGATCTGGGGAAGAGGAGCTGGCTGGGGCCAGGTCACTTCACTTACTGCTTCTGCAGGAGACTGTGGGGGCTGGCCCAAACCCTTCTGCCAGCATGAGGTCTGCTGCTAGCCCCAGGGACCACCCTGGGCCTTGCAGACCTCCCCCAAGCACAGGGCCCTGGGCTGTTGTTCCGGGCCGTCCGATGGGCTCTGATCACCAAATGAAATGAATAGGCAGGAGGTTTAAAATAAACTAAAGGAAGTTTTTCTTCACACAGCGCACAGCCAACCTGTGGAACTCCTCGCCAGAGGAGTGAAGACCAGGACTTTAACAGGGTTCAAAAAAGAACTAGATAAATACATGGAGGACAGGTCCATCAATGGCCATTAGCCAGGATGGCCAAGAATAGTGCCCCTAACCTCTGTTAAAAGCTGGAAATGGGTGACGGGAGGGATCAGTGGCTGATTCCCTGTTCTGTTCACTCCCTCTGGCATTGGCCACTGTTGGCAGAGAGACACTGGGCTAGATGGACCTTTGGTCTGACCCAGTGGGACAGTTCTTATGGTCTTATTCTGATCATTTGGTCTGACCTGCTATGTAGCACAGGCCTGAGAGCTGCTCCCAAGAATTCCTAGAGCAGATCTGTTAGAAGAACATCCAGTCATGATTTGAAAATGCTTCCACCATGGTCACTGGGCCTCAGCCACCATCTCAGCACCCTATGGAAATCATAAGAACGGCCAGACGGGCTCAGACCAAAGGTCCATCCAGTCCAGTGTCTGTCTGCCGACCGTGGCCAGCGCCAGGTGCCCCAGAGGGAGGGAACATGACAGGGAATCCTCACGTGATCCCTCCCCTGTCACCCACCTCCAGACAAACAGAGGCCAGGGACACCATTACTACCCTTCCTGGCTAACAGCCATTGATGGACCCAACCTCCATGAATCTATCTAGCTCTCTCTTTTTTGAACCCTGTTAAAGTTCTAGCCTTCACCACATCCTCTGGCAAGGAGTTCCACAGGTTGACTGTGTGCTGAGTGAAGAAAAACTTATTTTAGTTTCTTTTAAACCAGCTGCCTGTTAATTTCATGTGGTGACCCCTAGTTCTTATATTGTGGGAATAAGTAAATACCTTTTCCTTATTCACTTTTCAACACCAGTCATGATTTTATAGACCTCTATCATGTCCCCCCGTATTCTCCAGCGGGGGCTTTTGTACATTTCAAAGGAGGAATGTGGAAGTGCCTATGGACTAGTAGATGGAAATTCCATCGACTAGTTCAGTGGTTCTCACCGTGTGCCATATGGCTCCCCAGGGGGCCATGCCTTACTTCTAGGGGGCCATAGTAAATTTCTGAGGGGGCCACCCCAAACTTAACTGCCAGGAGTATGATGAATGAGGCTCAGAAGGGGGCCATGAGCAAAAAACGGTTGAGAAACACTGGACTAGTTGACTAGTCAGTAAACTGCATTTTAACCTCTTGCATCTGGCTGGGTATTGATGTGGATGAGCCGCTGTCCATGGGCATCTTTTATACTCTTAGGAGATGAAGCTCTGGGAAGGGCCATTTAGCCCTCAAACGATCAGGTTTGCGGTGGCTCATGTCCCTGGAGTCACTTGTTCAAATCCCAACATCCCCAGAGCTACAATAAATCAGTAGAACTCTGGGCACTGTATTGCGTGTGGCGCTTTGGGTAAGATCTTAACAACACTGGTCTTCTGTGCTCTGTGTGGTTACTAGAGATCCAGAGGGGTACCTGTCCGGAGAGTGGGGGACCATTTGGCTGGCAGTGTCCCTTTCTTCAGCTCTTGTGCAGTACACTGGGGGCTAGGGATGTAAGCGACTAGTCGACTATCCGATGAGCATATGCTTAACGGGTAGTTGAGTAGTGACTTGACTAGTCGCTTCCCCCTCCCCTCCCGCCTCTGTCAGAGAGAGGCAGCAAGGGGAGGGAGCTTAAAAGCTGGTTCCCCCCAGCACCGTTTCTGTGGGGAGGCAGAGGCATAGCGAGGAAATGGCGCGTTTCGACTTATCGAAATTTAACATCCCTACTGGGTGACGGTGGGTGCCTCTCCGGAGGAGGCTGCATGTTCACTGGTGCAGTTGGTGTGAATTTGAAACTATTGGATGAACTGTGCACTATTTTACATTGGAAAAGGCATGTCTTCCCCTCGGCCTGCTGGTAGTTTTCAGCCTTGGCCTCTGTCTTGTCAAAATAACGTGGCTGTTTTTAAGATATCATCTGCATCATTTTGGGCTGGCCTTCTCCAGACAGGTTATTGGGCTAGAAATACGCAGCTGGGAGCCAGTATAGCAACTCCTTTGTTCTCTTCTGGGAACAGACACCCCACCCCGGTATCCCTCCTTTTCTATAGCTGAGCATCTGAATAACAGAGTTGCCCATTTTAGATTCCAGAATAGTTTCTGCTGAATGAGGAGGCATGTGCTAGTCTGTGGGGAGGAGGGGTAAGGGCTGTTGGAGACTGGAGGGAGTTGAGCAGAGGGGTTAATTTCACAGAGAACAAGCTGCACGTCGGCCCTGTGGCTGCCTGTTCTTAGGCCTCTTCTTCTAACCGCTGTGTTTCTGTCTCCAGAGAGCAAGATGGCGACGGGCGCAGACGTGCGGGATATTCTGGAGCTTGGGGGTGTGGAGTCGGAGAACACGGGAACCATCAATAAGAAGGACATCATCAATTCTGATAAGGTACCGGGGTGATGGGCCAATCTCGTTGGCCTACGCACCAACTTGAAAACCACACTGGGGTCTGGAAACGTTTCACCTGCTGTTCTCACAAGTATCCTCTCACATGACAAGAATGAGGAAAACAAACGTCTCGCTATTCTAGTAATTCACTTTGGGCAGTGCCTGGCATCTTACGCGTACCTTCATCTTCTGGGTTCCCTGCGTTTCCAGTTACCCGTCGCCTTGTGTTCGCAGAACCCTGATGTATTGTCAGAATTCTGAACGGTCACATGCCACACGTCTGGCAGACTCAAGAAGAATGGCTTTGGGGTTAAGGCACCGAATTCACACCGTGCCTCCGTTGCCCACCTGTTAAATGGGTCTAATACTTTCCCATGCTTCACAGGGGTATTGTGAAGTTAAATGCGTTCGTGATGCTCAGACACAATGGGAGTGGGGCACTCTAGACAGAGAAAAGGACGGGAACCCACATCCCAAAGGACCAAGGGTGTAGTGTAGGTCCCAGACTGTCCAATGTGCGCTGAAGCTAGATAATAATAAAATGCCACTGCAATAAAATGCCACTGCAATCAGCCACTGTGCCCTCTCCACCGAAACGTTCGGCTCCGCAAAGACTAATGTACTGAACTCTGATGGGAGCGTGTGTGTGGCTGCAATGTTCACATCCCTAGCTATGGGCTGTCTAGGAAGGCTAGGAGGAGTAAAAGACTTGTGGGCTGTGTGGCGTAGTGGGGGGCTGTCTGCTCTGTAACCCGGGGTCCCCCTGCGCTGTGATGGGAGATTCTCACTGACTCTGTGATGTAGCGTTGGTACCTTGCTGGTTGCTATGCTGGGCGGTGGGCTGTGGGTGACACCTACTGGTGGCTGTGTGTGACACAGCCCAGCAGGATAGCCTGTGAGTCACATAGGCAAAGGTTCCTGAACCTGTCTGACCTGTTGAGGCAGGCAGGGAAACAATAGGAGAGGGGTGGAGACGGACTGGGGGAGGTGTGTATGGGGGGTGGGGGGGGGGCAGGAGCCGGGAGCGGGAGTTAGTGGCTGTCTGGGAAGCATGGAGAGGGGAGACTAAGCTGGGGCTTAGGGGCGATGGACCCCTAACCCTAGGGCTGAGGCATGCTGGCCCTGGCCCCTATAGCCACACCACATCTGTGCTGTGCAGTATCCTGACGGAACAATAAACCCCCCTCTATTCTACGACTGGTGGACCCTGTTCTTGCTGCTACAGGGGTGCAGGACCGGGGGAACCCCGACTACATCGTCACAGGCTGGCATTCTGCCTTCATAGAATCATAGAATAATAGGACTGGAAGGGACCTCGAGAGGTCATCGAGTCCAGCCCCCCGCCCTCAAGGCAGGATCAAGCTCAAGACGCCCTTGCTTGTTTTAAAGTTAGTGGGAACTCAGAACCAGAGGATCTTGAATGCATATGGATCAAAAGTGCTAACTGACAAAGCCAGGGACTAAGGATGTGAACAGGTAGCTGTTGCATCTTACTGGGTGATGCTTACCAGGTACTGGGTAACCAGGTACAGGAGCAGTCCTGTGCAGCAGTTTGAAACTGGCCATGGCAGCCCCTGCGCAGCTGAGGGGAAGATGGGAAGGGCTGGCAGCAGCAGCCCCCATGCAGCTGGAAGGGCTGGGTTGGAACAGTCCCCCACTAGGATTTCACACTTAATTAGTGAATCATTTAAACCTAGTGTTTATCGGTTAACTGATTAACCAGGATTTTACATCCCTACCAGGGATGGGGTATTGGTACAGATCTGTTCTATGCCACCAAAGGAAACTAGAGACCAGGATGAGTTACTCCTTAAACTCCCATCTGTAATGTGAAGGGTAGGGGGCAAGCAATAGATAACAAATAGAGTAAAGGGTAAGTAGATAACAATCAGTATAAGTTAGGAAGCTTTGAAAAGTAGAAAATTGATAAGGGAAGCTAAAGTCATAAGGGAAAAAAATCTGCAGTTGGCAGAGCTAAGGAAAATAAGGAGTTTGAAAAGTATATTAGCAGCCAAAGAAATTCCAAGAATTGCATAGGCCCATTAGTGGGTGGAGATGTAAAACTGCTAATGATGCAGAAAAGGCAGAAGTGTCCATACATATTTCTATTCAATATTTTGGAAGATGCAGGGCAGTGAAGTAGTTTCCATGCGCTTGGGGTGTCTGCACAGCACAGTTATTTTGAAATAACCATGCAACTGTCCACACAACAATGCCGTGATTTCGAAATAATTTTGAAATAACAAGCGGCTTATTTTGAAATCTGTAAACCTCCTTCCTTGAGGAATAATATTTATTCCAAAATGCTCGTTTGGAATAGCAGTAGTGTGGACGCTTGACTGTTGCTGTCTCCCCAGGGCCGTTCCAAGTAATTACTCCCCAGTGCCTCCTGGGGCTCTAAGTCGAGGTAGGGCGTCCACATTAGGGAGCCTGCCTCGGACTCATTTTGAGGCTTCCCTGTAGTGAAGACGTGCTGTTTTGAAATACAGTAATTCCTCACTTAACATGCGCCTGCTTAACACGTTTTTGCGATAGCACGATTTTTTTTTAAGGGAACATTTTCAAACAACACGACCCCGTCCCTGCAATAACACGCTTTCCCCTAGGGCCGGCCGGTGGCCGGCAGCTGCACAAGGCTTCCCCTGCCTCCCTGCAAAGTGGCAGAGGTTTGCCGCTCGCAGCGCCGTTCCCCAGTGACCCCCTCTGGCTGGAAGCAAGGCATCTGGCCAGAGGGGGTCACCGGGTACTGCGCGCCGAGCGGCAAACCTCCGCCGCTTTGTAAGGAGGCAGGGGAAGCCCCGCGCAGCTGCCAGTGACCGGCCTGCTGGGGAAACCTAGCCGTCGGCTGCAAGCCCCCTCCCCTGTCCTTTCCTTCCCTTCTCCAGAGCCAAACACCTCCCCTCCCTGCTAAAACCCAGTCCCCTTTCTCCCCCAACCTTATGTCCCGGTCCCAGCTGCTAACAAGTGCAGGCTGGAGCTGCGAGTGCACGTGTGCTTGAAACGCAACCCCCACCTTTTCCATTATGTTCAATGGGAAAATTGACCCCGCATAACATATTTTCACTTAGCACGATCATTTTCTGAAACGTATCTACCGTGTTCAATGAGGAAGTACCGAACGCTATTTCAGAAAAAAAATTCCAAAATAAGTGTGCTGTGTAGTCATGCCCTGTGTCACTCAGGAGTATGTTAAACATTTCCTACAAATAAGAACTTGAAAATCAGCAGGCCTGGATAACTTGCACCCAAGAGTCCTCAAAGAGTTGTCTTGAGGTGCTCTCTGGCTCACTGCTGTTAGATTTTAAACATCTTGGAAGACTAGGATAATTCCAGAAGAATTGAATGTCCCCGTGTCCAAAAAGCACCCGCTAAAAGGAGCAGGACGGTGAATTTTATCTCTGTGTACAGCATTGGTGGGATCAGTCCCAGAATACCAGTCCAGGCCTCGTGTCCCCATGTGGGATTGGGCCTGCCTTGGGCAGGGGGCTGGACTGGATGACCCCTGAGGTCTCTTCTAGCCCTAGGATTCAATGATTCTAAAAAAGCTGTTGAAAAACTGAAGTCAGTGCAGGGAAGAGCCACAACAGGGATTTGGGGTTTATGGGAGCCTTGAAGAGCTCAGTCTGCTTCATTTCCGGGGGAAAAGACTGAGCGGTGACTTGAGTGGATAAATACCTTCACGGGGAGAAAATTCCTTATCTGGCAGGGACAGGCAGAGCACGGGGTAAATGGGGCTGGAAGCTGAAGCCGGGCAGAGTCAATGGGAAATGAGGCACATGGTCAACCAGCGAGGGGCATTAAGCCCTGGACCAAACTACCCCGGGAAGTGGTGGATTCTCCATCTCCTGGCGGTTTTGAATCAGACCGGATACATTTCTAGAAGCCAAACCCTAGTGATTGGGCTCCATCCAGGGAAGAGGGGGCGGCAGAGAATACCCGGTGGGCTATAAGAAGTCAGACTGGGTGATCTAATGGTCTCGTCTGCTGTAAACTCTAAGTCTGTCCCCCCATCTTCTGTTTCAGAAAAAGTCCAAGAAATCCTCGGAGACGCTGACGTTCAAGAGGCCGGAGGGGATGCACCGAGAGGTTTATGCACTTCTCTACTCCGATAAAAAGTAAGGGTGTCGGGGTAGTGCTCTGCAGGGTCTCACGGGAGAACTGGCCCCCCTTGGCTCCAGCCTGTCATTGCCCGGGCTGTCACACTCAGTCTGTGACACAACAGCCCCTAAAATGTAACTCCGGCAGTCTCGTCTCCTCCGGCCTGTCGTCATTTCTGTGGCTCTTGGTTTTCCTTCTCCTTCGGAAACGGGGAGGCCCTGCCCTGGGCAGGTGAGGAGGGAGGTGCAGTCACCTCGCAGCTGCCTCCCCTGAGAGAGCACGTGCACCCTTTGTGACTAACAGCCACTCTGCCAGATGCTGCAGGCCCCTAGACATTAAAGCCAGGAGGGACCATCATGGTCTAGTCTGACCTGCACGTAACCGCTGCCCCTAAGCTCCAGCAGAGTTAGCGATGGCCGCAGAGCGCGGCGTAAAGCTCTAAGTTATGGAGACTCTGCCTCTGTCACTGTTTCAGCCTGCGCCCTTTACGCCCGCTGGCTTCAGAGCCCGCCTGTGCTGAGCTTACGTTGGTTCAGGAGCCTGGGGAGGCGGCTGCCTTGGGGTGCCTCAGAGTGGGAGTGTCGCCCCGGCGCTGCGCAGGGCGTCTCTGCGTCCTGGGGAGGGCGACTCCAGGAATGGGGCTTGACCCCGGGGCTCCTGCCCTGCCCCCCGGGCTGCCGGCATCCAGAGGAATGCAGTGCTGACAGCTGCCTCCCGCTCGGCAGGGACGCGCCTCCGCTGCTGCCCAGCGACACGGCGCAGGGCTATCGCACAGTCAAGGCCAAGCTGGGCTCTAAGAAGGTCCGGCCCTGGAAGTGGATGCCCTTCACCAACCCTGCGAGGAAGGACGGGGCCATGTTCTACCACTGGAGGAGGGCGGCGGAAGAGGGGAAGGATTATCCCTTTGCCCGCTTCAATAAAGTAAGTGGGAGCGGGTGGGGGTGGGGGAAGTGGGCAGGCTGGTTGTTCTGCACAGCAGGCAGAGTGACTCCACCGAGAGCAGGAGCAGCCCCTTCCTCCCGCACCCCAGCTCCGACTGCAATCACATTCCAAACTGCGCTTTGGCCCGCGACCACCGACCTCAGGCGGCCGTCTCCCCAGATCCTTTGGAATATGCTCAGAGCTTAGCAGGGCAACCGGGGTGCCCCAGGGAGTGCTGTGGGGCACTCAGTAGGGGGCGCTGTTGTTCCCTCTGCCCAAGCAGGACCCCCCATTACGGTTCGGGGGTGCTGCGTAGCAAGAGGGCTCACATTATGAATGAGACTTAAAATCAAGCTCTTAACTCGTCATCCTGGATCCCATGGCAAACTTTGGGGTCACGTCTACACTGCGCATTGTTGCACAATAAGATATGCAAATGAGGCGCAGGGGTGAATATTGCCACACCTTATTTGCATACCTAATGAGCTGTCATTTTTGTGGCATGGGCTTTTGCGCAAGAAGGAGCTGTCTACACTGCTCCTTGCGCAAAAAACCCCTTTTGCGCAGAGCCGTTCTTCCTGAAAATAAGCGGCAGAACGGCTCTGCGCAAGAGGGGTTTTTTTGCCACTCCCTCCGCCACGCATACATTGGGTGCCGAGCCGGGAAAACAAATGGCGGCTGGCCCAGAGCTGTGACCCTCCAGGAAGACCGCTGGTCTAGATCATCCCTGACAGGTGTTTGTCTAACCTGCTCCTAAATATCTCCAGCAATGGAGATTCCACAACCTCTCCAGGCAATTTATTCCAGTGTTTAACCACCCTGACAGTTGGGAAGTTTTTACTAAAGTCCTACCTCATCCTCCCTTGCTGCAGTTTAAGCCCCTTGCGTCTTGTCCTGTCCTCAGAGGCCAAGGAGAACAATTTTTTCCCTCCTCCTTGTGACACCCTTTCAGATACTTGGAAACCGCTCTCATGTCCCCCCTCAGTCTGCTCTTTTCCAAACTAAACAAGCCCAATTCCTTCAGCCTTCCCTCATAACTCATGTTCTCTAGACCTTTCATCATTCTTGTTGCTTTTCCCTGGACCTTCTCCAATTTCTCCACATCTTTCTTGAAACGTGGTGCCCTGAACTGGACACAATACTCCAACGGAGGCCTAATCAGCGCAGAGTAGAGCGGAAGAATGACTTCTTGTGTCTTGCTCACAACACTCCTGTTAATGCATCCTAGAATCTTGTTTGCTTTTTTTGCAACAATGTCACACTGTTGACTCATGTTTAACTTGTTGTCCACTATGACCCTTAGATCCTTTGCTGCAGGACTCCTTCCTAGACAGTCACTTCCAATTCTGTATGTGTGAGACTGATTGTTCCTTCCCAAGTGGAGCACTTTGCATTTGTCCTTATTGAACTTCATCCTGTTTACCTCAGACCATTTCTCCAGCTTGTCCAGATCATTTTGAATTATGACCCATCCTCCAGAGCACTTGCGACCCCTCCTAGCTTGGTATCGTCTGCAAACTTAATAAGCGTAGTCTGTATGCCAAAATCTAAATCGTTGCTGAAGATATTGAACAGAACCGGTCCCAGAACAGACCCCTGCGGAACCCCACTTGTTCTGCCCTTCCAGCATGACTGTGAACCATTAATAACTACTGTCTGGGATTGGTTATCCAGCCAGTTATGCACCCACCTATCAGATAATTATGCTCCATCTGCCAGAAATTTCCACTGGGGTTTTGGTTATGTGTTCCACATTCTCAGTTGTCATTAAACAAAATGGGGAATTTTTCAGTATTTATTTTCCAAACATTGAAACGGGTATTAAATTGGGTTAAGGATAAGAAAATCGGGGTGAGAGATGAGAAGAAAAACAAAAAAACCTTTTGTAATATCGATATTTTACTACAGTATAATTTACACTTTTTTTAATGTATAAAGGTGCATTTAATCTCTGTCAGCTAGTGGTTTTTCCCGAAATCCTGGTTTGCATGCTTTTCTTCTAAGTATCCTCACTCATGTTGAGCCTCTAGCTGTCTTGGAGGTTGTGACGTAGTGGGGGGGACTTGCTGGGCTGTGGTGACCCCTGCTGTCTGGAGCAAGACCCAGCAGGGAAAACCTCGCTAGGCAGAGGTAAGGCCAAACTTGTTGAACCAGTGGCCAGACACCCCCCATGGAGAGGAACAAAGGAAGGTGGATGCTGCCCTGGCTGGGGGGGCAGGGCTGCAAGGGAATTTAGTTAGTTGGGTGTGGCTGTCTGTGAGGATGGATGAGACAGCCTAGGGAGAGGAGCTGGAGTTTTAGGGGCCCAGTCTCCCCCATCTCAAGGGGGCCTGAGGCATCCTAGCCCAGTTCCTGTAACCAGATTACATCTGTGCTGCGCTGTGCTGGAGGAGCAATAAACCACCCTCAATTCCACTGGCTGGTACAGTCTGTTTGTGCCATTTCGGAGTGCAGGAGACGGGGAACCCCCAACGCGCCGTCACACTGGTGTCAGAAGTGGGATGCACTGCACCCCGTGGATGAAGCTCCCAGCGGCAAGCGACAAGGCGCAGTAGAAGCAAGAGTCCTGGAGCCAGGCGTGCTGGAGACAGAGCGAAGCGGTTCCTGGGAATCGGGGGGCGCTGCAGCACTAGACTGGTGAGTCTGCACCGAGGGGCCCAGCGGGCAGATGGCCTACGCCCGACTCTTGAAGGCAGAGCTGGTGGGGCTGTGCAGAGAGAGGGGCTTGCCTGTGCGGAAAGCAGCCAAGGCCCAGCTGATTGCCCAGCTGGAGGAGAATGACCAGCCACAGGGCCAGGATCTTGTCCCCAGGGGAAGCAGCCAGACCCCACCTGAGAGTGTGTCAGGCTCAGAGAGGGGGAGGAGCGCTGGAACCCACCGGAGAGATGAGACAGCGTCTCCCGGGAGGCCTGCAAGCCGTAGCCCATCTAGGGCAGGGGCCAGCCCAGCGGAGCTGCGGCGGCTGGAGATCCAGCTGCGGATCAGGGAATTGGAAGTAGAGGACCGAGAGAGGGACCGCCAGGACCGAGAGAGGGAGCGCCAAGATCGAGAGAGGCAGCGGCAGCATGAGCTGGCCATGGCAGAGCGGAGAACCGGCGGGGCACCGGCTGCGCCAAGTGCGGATGGGCCCCAGGGTCCCAGGACTGCCAGATGCTTGGAGAGGCCCGTGGTGGCCCAATTGCAGGACATGGGTGACATAGACGGGTTCCTCAGTACCTTTGAGAGGGCCTGTGGACTGCAACGGGTTCCCCCAGCTGACTGGCTGCAGGAGCTCATCCCCGCACTGAACCAGGAGGCGGCCGGAGTGCTCAGTCAGCTGGAGGACCTACAGCCAGGGGATTACAACCGAGTCAAGGAGGCCCTGCTGCACAAGTTCGGGCTGACCCCCGACATGTACAGGAAGAAGTTCCGGGGGGTACAGAAAGGGCCACGGGAGACCTATGTGGACCTGGCCTCCCGCCTGGCGCAATACTGCCGCAAGTGGGTGTCTGGAGTCGGAGCCCAGACCGCAGAGGAGCTGCTCAAGCTGGTCATGATGGAGCAGTTCTATGAAGCGTGCCCACCCAAACTGAGGCTGTGGCTCAAGGACCGGAGACCAGAGAACCCCCAGGAGGCCGGGAGACTGGCGGATGAGTTCACGGAGAGCTGGTCCGGGTGTGAACGGGAGTCCCGGAGAGAGAGGGAACCGCGCAGAGACCGGATCTCGGCTGAGCGACGGAGGGAGTCAACTACGGGGCGAGACCAAGGAACAGGTCGTCTGCGCCCCAGAGAACCAGCCAGGGCCTGGACAGAGACAGCCCAAAGCCTAACTTGCCATCGCTGTGGGCAAAAAGGCCACAAGAGGGCTCAGTGCACCAGGTCCCAGGACCGGGGACTTTCCAGGGTTAACTGGCTGGGGCGGGAGGAAGGGCAGGCTGCCCCAGAGGCAGGGGCTGGCAGGCAAACCTCAGCTCAGAGAGAGGGGAAGGATGCTCAGTGCACCTCCCCTGGGAGGTCTGATTCTCAGGAGGCGGATTTCTCCGTGTACCGGGTGGGGGCAGGACGGCCCCTGCGGAGCGAGTGCCTCATACCCCTGGAGGTGGATGGTAGGAAGGTGACGGGCTTCTGGGACACGGGGGCGGAGGTGACTCTGGCCCGATCCGACATAGTGGCCCCAGGGCGGATACTACCCCACGCGCAGCTGACCCTGAAGGGCATAGACGGGTCCCCGTTTAAGGTGCCTGTAGCCAGGGTGCATCTGAAATGGGGGGCCAAGGAGGGCCTCAAGGAAGTGGGGGTGCACCCGCACTTGCCCACCGAGGTGCTGATGGGGAATGACCTAGAGGAGTGGCCCCATGAATCCCAGCGGGCTCTAGTCACTACCTGGAGCCAGAGCCAGCGGGGGGCTGACAACGTGGGTCCAGGGAAGGACTCCTGGCAGCGTCCTCAGGGTCCCATCCCAGTGGACACGGGGTCCAGCCAGGCTGGGACTCCGGACCTAGGCAGAGGTGGGGGACAGGTCCCGATCCCTGCCTCAGCAGCTGAATTCCAGGCTGAGGTGCAGGCAGACCCCTCCTTGCAGAGGCTGAGGGACCAGGCTGGCCTCCATGCAGCTCAGCCCCGGGGGAGAGGTGGCCAGGAGAGATTCCTGCGGGGGCGTGGGCTCCTGTTCCGTGAGTGGCTCCCCCCCAGGAAGGCGAGGGCATGGGGGGTCCAGCGGCAGCTGGTCGTCCCCCGAAAGTATCGCCTCAAGCTGCTGTATTTGGCCCACGATGTCCCCGTTGGGGGCCACCGGGGGATCCGGAGCACCCGGCTGAAGCTGCTCCAGCACTTCTATTGGCCGGGAATCTTTACAGCCGTGCAGCGGTACTGCCGGTCCTGTGACTCCTGCCAGAGGGGCGGGAAGGCCCAAGACAGGAGGAAAGCGGCTTGGGGGTCTCTACCCCAGATAGACCCTCTGGGCTCGCTGAGAGAGCTATGGGAGGGGAAGACCTCCCTGGATGGAGCATCGGGGGTGGAAGCCGCCCTGGCTGTCCAGAGAAGGCTCGCTGGGCTCATGGCCCCGGCCCGAGAGACCCTGGCCAGAGATCAAGGCCAGCGGAAGGGTGGGGGTGACCCCCGAGGACAGGCCTGTGCCAGTCGCCCTGGAGCGGGGCGGCGAGTGGACAGAGGGAAGCCAGCTCATGTGGGGCCTTGCCACGGCCGGCCTGAGTCAAGGGGAGCACCCATGTCCCCGGGGCGGGTTCCCACGCAGAGGACCCGAACTTCCCTAGGTCACGAGCGGAGTGACCCTGCTCAGTTCGCTCTCGGAGGGGGGAGAACTGTGACGTAGTGGGGGGGACTTGCTGGGCTGTGGTGACCCCTGCTGTCTGGAGCAAGACCCAGCAGGGAAAACCTCGCTAGGCAGAGGTAAGGCCAAACTTGTTGAACCAGTGGCCAGACACCCCCCATGGAGAGGAACAAAGGAAGGTGGATGCTGCCCTGGCTGGGGGGGCAGGGCTGCAAGGGAATTTAGTTAGTTGGGTGTGGCTGTCTGTGAGGATGGATGAGACAGCCTAGGGAGAGGAGCTGGAGTTTTAGGGGCCCAGTCTCCCCCATCTCAAGGGGGCCTGAGGCATCCTAGCCCAGTTCCTGTAACCAGATTACATCTGTGCTGCGCTGTGCTGGAGGAGCAATAAACCACCCTCAATTCCACTGGCTGGTACAGTCTGTTTGTGCCATTTCGGAGTGCAGGAGACGGGGAACCCCCAACGCGCCGTCACAGAGGTAATCCAAAATAAGCGCTCTGCCTTGATAGATCTAGGGGCACCCTCAAAGCGCATGGTGCCACCTCACTGAAGTTGGCAAGTGTCTTGGTGACTGTTCCAAAATGCCAGCACTTCCAATTTTGCATTGTCAGGCTTAGGCAAGTAAGTAGGAAAGTCCCCTCTCAGATTTGATGTCATCTCTCGCGGTAAATGGGTGAAACCCTCTTACATAATAGGCTGGTGCAATTCCTGAGTGAGCTTCCAAAAAGACTCTTTGGCCCCGAATGCTGTGAGGTTCGGGTTACGAGCCGCGGCCATCTCCCGTTCCACGCTGAGTACTGCGCGGAAGGGGTTGAATGCTTTTTTGTTCTCTCATGTTCTGCGGCTGAAAGGATTTCTAAAAACAGCTGAGTTTTCTCACAGTAACTTTCGCTTGCAGCTTTTGTGCTAAGTTCGATGGAGACCTTGGTTGTCAGGATCCTATAAACGTCTGTCTTGACAAACATTTGGACAGTAGTCAGAGAAAACTCCAGGGTTTCCTGTGTCACACTGTGATTCCAAGTTTTCAGCAGTGAACATTATCTTGGTGTGCAGAATCTGGTGCATTCTGGTGATCTGCAGAGTTTTTGCCTAAGAACTAACAAACTCAGGGCGATCTAGGAGACATGTTAGCACAGTTCATATGTCTTTGATATGACAGGCAGCATACTACATGCTCACCCATCAATGTGGCACAACAGGGGTAAGTAATCACTAGTCAGTCCTGCTCTCATCTTGCTCGATGTAAAGCAAAGCTTTCAGCTTGTTCGCATTCTTGAAAACGGCCCCGATCTAATCACAGAATCATAGAATACTAGGACTGGAAGGGACCTCGAGAGGTCATTGAGTCCAGTCCCCTGCCCACACGGCAGGACCAAATACTGTCTAGACCATCCCTGATAGACATTTATCTAACCTACTCTTAAATATCTCCAGAGATGGGGATTCCACAACCTCCCTGGGCAATTTATGCCAGTGTTTCACCACCCTGACAGGTAGGAAGTTTTTCCTAATGTCCAACCTAAATCTCCCTTGCTGCAATTTAAGCCCATTGCGTCTTGTCCTATCTTCAGAGGCCAAGATGAACATGTTTTTTCCTTCCTCCTTGAGACACCTTTTTAGATACCTGAAAGGTATCATGTCCCCTCTCGATCTTTTCTTTTCCAAACTAAACAAGCCCAATTCTTTCAGTCTTCCTTCATAGGTCATGTTCTCCAGACCTTTCATCATTCTCGTTGCTCTTCTCTTCTCTTGTACCCTCTCCAATTTCTCCAGATCTTTTTTGAAATGTGGCGCCCAGAACTGGACACAATACTCCAGCTGAGGCCTAGTCAGCGCAGAGTAGAGCAGAAGAATGACTTCTCGTGTCTTGCTCACAACACTCCTGTTAATGCATCCCAGAGTCGTGTTTGCTTTTTTTGCAACAGCATCACACTGTTGAGTCATATTTAGCTTGTGGTCCACTATAACCCCTAGATCCATTTCTGCCGTACTCCTTCCCAGACAGTCGCTGCCCATTCTGTATGTGTGAAACTGATTGTTCCCTCCTAAGTGGAGCACTTTGCATTTGTCCTTATTAAACTTCATCCCCTTTACCTCAGACCATTTCTCCAGTTTGTCCAGATAATTTTGAATTATGACCCATCCTCCAAAGCAGTCGCAACCCCTCCCAGCTTGGGATCATCTGCAAACTTAATAAGCACCCTCTCTATGCCGATATCTAAATCGTGGATGAAGATATTGAACAGAACCGGTCCCAAAACAGACCCCTGAGGAACCCCACTTGTTCTGCCCTTCCAGCAGGATTGTGAACCATTCATAACTATTCTCTGAGTATGGTTATCCAGCCAGTTATGCACCCACCTTATAGTAGCCCCATCTAGGTTGTATTTCCCTAGTTTATCAATAAGAATATCATGCGAGACCATATCAAATGCCTTACTAAAGTCTAGGTATCCCACGTCCACCGCTTCTCCCTTCTCCACAATACTCGTTATCCTATCAAAGAAAGCTATCAGATTGGTTTGACATGATTTGTTCATTACAAATCCACGCTGGCTGTTCCCTATCACCTTATTATCTTCCAAGTGTTTGCAGACGATATTCTTAATTACTTGCTCCATTATCTTTCCTGGCACAGAGGTTAAACTGACTGGCCTGTAGTTTCCTGGGTTGTTTTTATTTCCCTTTTTATAGATGGGCACTGGATTTCCCCTCTTCCAATCTTCTGGAATCTCTCCTGTCTTCCATGATTTTCCAAAGATGATAGCTAACGCTGCGAGACTCTGTGTTTTTCATGCCTTCTGTAGCCGTAGCCTCGGGCAGTGCAATGGTAATCAGCTGGGCAGGACAGCTCGTATATAGCAGCTCCGATTTCTGAGTGAGTTCAATCTCCAGGCCAACTATGCAGGAAGCAGAGTCGATGTTAGTGTTTTCCCAAGTTAGCGGGTACGTCTCAAACATGCCAGCTATTGCTGCGTCGAGAGAACAGGTGTCAGAGAGGAGAGGAATGTCACGTCAGCACAAGCCAATGCAGGTTTAATCAAAACCTGAAAACAAAAGGCCAAGAATCTGACAGTCCGAAGCATCAGGAGACTCATCAGAAATCAGACTGGACGCTGCATTTCCGTCAAGTCGCCCCATCAATTTAGCTCCTCCGGCATCGTCATTTGCTTTCAGATGCTTATGCGTGAGGTGGTCTGCCATTAGGAAGGGGGCTCGCTGCTGGACAGTATTGTTACGTAAAGTCACCCCTAGGCTTCTCTGCAGTTAAGCGCAGTGGTGGGGTGAAATGACAGATTCGTTTCCGTGGCAGCGCTGCGTCCTCCCTTCCCTTGACTCTCAGCCTGGGCAGGGTTTATAGCGAGATTTCTGTGGGTAAGTCTCGCCAGTCTGACTCGAAGGTTCTAGGTTCGTCCTCCGTACGCCAGGTCGCAGCTTGGCAGAAGCATAGAGTTCTGTTTCTAGAGGGCCGGGGGGTCCAGAACAGCAGGCAATACCACATTAAAACAAGCCTTATGCTGACAGGTATTAAAATGGCAGAGAGAACAAGGCATACAACCCGGAGTGTGCAGATTAACGGATTCTCCTCTGATGATAACATTCATCAGATTTGTCGTATACATTGTACTTGTCTAAGTGTACAGATCTAGTTACCCGATATGATACCATACTCGCATAATCCTCTGCCCAACGGCCGAGCATGGGAGAACCCGAGGGACCTGGGTGCAGGGTGGAGTATGGAATATTTAGAAGCAAGACTGGTATAGAATAGATGATGCAAGGCAGAGAGATACTGAGAGAGGAGTGTGGCCTCCAGAGAGAACAAGGGAGCACCCCCGGAGAGCCGTGGCCGCAGCAGACCGAGCTTCCTTACTTCCATAGTTTTTTATCCCTCTCGTTGCGTCATAATGTCCAACCCCTCACCAGAGCTGGACTGTTGCACCCCCAGATTCTGTGAGTACACCTTGATTGGAGGGTGATCTCTGGGCATCTATGGTGACATCACTTGGCGCCTCCTTGGAATGGTTCCCAGCAAAGG
Organism: Pelodiscus sinensis; assembly: GCF_052426305.1. Classification (NCBI taxonomy): domain Eukaryota; kingdom Metazoa; phylum Chordata; order Testudines; family Trionychidae; genus Pelodiscus; species Pelodiscus sinensis. The sequence continues at coordinate 2,261,409 of NC_143060.1, forward strand.
AAAAGTGGGAAATCTTGTGGTTAGGTACCAGGAACCCTGCTCTCTGCAGTTAGCTAAGCTTGGCCGGTTTTGGACTTATTGAGCACCACTAGACAGAGTCACAGCATCTGTGTACCGAAGGCCCGACTGGAGATTTCCCCACGGGGGGTCTTGCATCGTTCTTACCGATCTATACAAACACACGGCATTCTTTTTAAAAATGACGTAACCCTCCCGTATCGCTCTACTATTGCCAAAGCTAAGTCCACAGGATCAGTCCTGCAGGCTTTGTGGTGTTCCCGGCATTCCTGTTAAAATACAGAGACAGGGATGGGATAGGAAAGATCTGTCTTGGCAGGCTGCAAGGCCCCGGTGGAAGCTCCGGGTGTTGACTGTGGACCATAGCTCGCTTTCTTCCTCAGGCTTGCTGCCTTGCTTGCTTTTAACATGCTCCCTCATTCTGTCAAGACGAACACTGACCCCGCGGCTGTGGTGCTGCCGCACCAGGCAGCCTCCCCGCGCCCGTCTTTACCTGTGCAATGTCTCAGCACTCGTTTCCTTGTTGGTATCAGGGTGTGCATTAACCTGTCCCCCGGCACCTGACCTTGATCCGTAGAGGCGTGATTGCGCAAATTCCGCGTCGCACGAAACGGGTGCAGAGAAACAGGCAGGCAGTGTTTCCTCGTGAGCCAGGCTTTGCACGCTGCTGCCATCGCTCGGGTCTTCCGACCGCCGCCGTGGGGGGCTGCATTTGACACAGCGGAACTGCTGCAGTGTCTGTCGCGGAAAGTGCTAGCGTTTAACAGAAAGAAGCCCTGGAGAAAATCCCGAGTGGATTGATAGCTAAATGGGCATAAATCTGGAAAAACTGAGCCCTGTTAGTTAGAAACCCGGAGAATTTGCCTGTGAAAATGGATAAAACTGAAAATGTGGCGCACTGAGTATCGTATACTCCCCTTCCTGTCCTAGAGTGCATCACTAGTGTAAGTTGCTAAGGGTATGTCTAGAGAGCGGGGCTATTTCGGGATACCCCGCCTCTTTTAAACACGCCCGTTTCGAAATAACGGGTGTGCTATTTCGACATCCCTGTAGCCCTCGTTCCATGGGTTAAAGGGCATGTCAAAATAGCGCATTATTTCAAAATTTGGCACTCTGTAGACGCGCCCCATTTAGAAATAAGTGATTTCGAAATACAATCAAAATAAGATACTCAAGTTGCCTAGCGCAAATAGCGCATCTTATTGCGAGTTTAAGGTGCTGGGCAGACGCGCCCTCCCTGTGCAGTGGGAAATGCTGCTGTGTGCTGTTATAAATAGCTTCTGTCGTCAGCTTCAGATCAGTGCGGAGTGTTTTTACTTCATGTACGCCACACTCACCAACCCCTGTTAAAGGAACATGATGAAGGTTGCAAAATCAAGCACTGAAATGCCAGAATCAAGGTTGCCTGAACAACCTTAATTCAGCTCCCTGGCTCATACTGTTTGTCCATAGGACCTCTGCTTCATTCATCTTGCAGAGTGGATGATACTTCATGAGCCGAGGCTCATTGTCACCCCTGCCTTACAGCGCGCGCGCCATTCAAACCCTCCTGGGAAACCAGACTGGCTAATTTCCTCGTCGGCTTTGCTGTGGGGCTCACTGCTGGAGGATCTCAGTATTCCCAGGTGATACGAGGTGATGGGGTGTCCTTCTCTCCATTCACAGCAGGGAAATTGAGGCCCGAGAGAGGTTAAAATCCAGAAGTAGCTCCGAATTCTGGGTGCTCAACGTGAGCCAGCGAAGACCTGGCTTTTTTGGGTAGCATGAAATGACACTCGCTGTGTTCCAAACGCAGCTTCCATTGGCTTCTGCAGATCAGACCTCAGAGTCTCAAGCAACAGGCTGATTCATCCCGGGGCATGCCCGGCCGAGCTGGACAAGTGGGCCCGTGCTCGCTACGTACAGGTTGTGTCCTGCGTGTGCCCAGGAGGCCGCCTGACTTCTGGCCTTTCGCGTCCCTGGCTTTGCAGCCGTTCGTTGTCGGGTGTGTGGAATTCCCTGGGCTTCCTCGCCCGGCCTCGCAGCGCCGCTCACGCGGTTCATCGGCAGGGCTGGCACCGTGGAGGTTCCGCCGCTAGGGCTGGGGGGCTGTGCAGGAGGCGTCGCCGTCCTCTCTCTGTGTGGACCAGCACAAGAGGGGCTGCTGAGGCGGGGGGGGGAAGAGACCCGAGGATCTTGGCCTCTGTTCCATGCTCCTCAGGGGAGCGTGCTCTAGTGGGCGCAGCCTCGTTTGTCCCGTCTCCCCAAGCTGGACCTTTTTGCCTGTCTGTTTTCTCCTTAGTTTTTCATCACCCTCTGGGTTACAGTTCCTCCCCCCAGGGCCCTCGGTTGATCTCTCTTCCCCCGAGTTCTCCATCCCCACTTGCTTCCGGACCCCCTCCAGTCTCCGTGCTCTCCCTCGCTGGATGTCGGGTCAGCCTGTCGAGCTCCGGGCCAAAACCCCACTAGGGAGCCAGGCAGCTGGATTGCCAGCCTGGAGCGGACCCCAGGGCCACCCCACACGGTGTCCTGCCTCTGGCAGCGGCCGATGCCAGATGTGGAGTGAGTGCCAGCTGGCCACGTGGAAAGGCCACGGATGGTGGGCAAGAGAGCAGGTGACTGCTGGGTGGGTGGCCCGTGGCGGTGCCACATCCAACGTACAAATTCGTGGGCCGGGGGAATAGAGGGCCGGTTGCTGGCTGTGGGGGGGCTCCCAGTTGGCGGGGGGGGGGGGGAATATGCAACAGCAGACGAGGCTCCCTTGGTTGCTAGGTCCCCGGGAGTGCTGGGGTGCTGCTGCGGGAGGGGAGGGACTGGGGTGGAAAGGACTTTGCAGAATGCAAGGTTGCTTGCTTTCGGGCCGGGCCTGAGCCAGTGACCACAGCCTGGCATGTAGCTTCCTGGGGCTGGGAGAGCAGGTGGAAAGGGGCACGCGGGAGGGCTGCAGTTGAGAGGGGGAGGGGGCCGCGGCTGAGCCGGTGGTTGGGCCCCTTGGTGGAGTGCTGCCCCGTGATTGGAGGAAGTGAGACTGCTCGGCGGTCTGGCCAGGGCTGGGCCCCTGGCGATAGGCACGTTGGAAATGCCTCGGGACAATTACCAAATAGCCCCTGGGGGGCCCCTCGTGAGCCTGCCCTGTAGCTCCGTCCTGGCAGCCGCTGCCCCGGGGCGTGGGCCCACATGGGGATGGGCACCAGGTGGGCAGAGACTGGCGGCCCCTGGCCCTCCTGTGCCGGGTGGGTTTGGTTTCTCCGACGCTGCCGCCGGGAGCAGTTGGAGAGAGGCTCCGCCTCCGGGGGGCAGCACGATGAGTGAGGTCCCTCCCTCCCCCGTGCAGACGGTGCAGGTGCCCGTGTACTCGGAGCAGGAGTATCAGATGTACCTGCACGACGATGCCTGGACCAAGGCGGAGACCGATCACCTCTTCGACCTCTCCCGGAGATTCGACCTGCGCTTCGTGGTGATCCACGACCGCTACGACCACCAGCAGTTCAAGGTGAGCGGGCGCTGCCGCGGGGCAGGGGCGCTGCTGCTCCGCCCGTTTCTCATGAGAGCTGCCACCACCCCTGTTCGAGTTAGCAGGAGCCAGAGTCCCTTGCAAATACCCTGCCGGGGAAACAACTGGCCCTGCCCTGCCGGGGAGGCAGGCTGAGCTGCCAGGACCCCCGGCTCGGAGTCTCACCGCTGGGCAGGAAGCTCTAATGCTCGGGGAAGGGTCTCTGTGGCCTCGGGCTGCTCCGGGACCTTGCAGACGCCTGTGGCCCCTGACGCGTAGCCTGCTCCACGGAGGCCTGGCCAGCCCTGGGGGTGGGCAGTGTCAGGGGAGCCCTGGTGAGATGCTGCGATGGAGGGCAGGGAGCTGGGCTGAGTGAGTCCAGGCCGCGCAGAGGCCCCGGGGGAAAGCCAGGCCCGCAGCTGGCGGCTCATCCAGCAGGCCCTGGCACCCGCGTGGGGGCTGCCGGGAGGAGCTGTGGGCTCGCTGCTGGCTCAGTCTCTCCGAGCAGGAGAGAGCTGCGTGGCAGGGAACCCACATGCCCCAGGGACAGAGCAGCTGCCCAGAGCATCTGAAAGCACGTTAAAGGAAGGGACAGTGTCATCGTCTCGGTATAGGGCCAGGGAAACTGAGGCACAGCGTGTGCACTCTCCCAGTCTCACAATGAGGCAGCAGCTGCCCCGCCTGGAACCCAGGTCTCATGGTCTCCGCTCCTCTCCTGTCCCCCCGAGGCAGTCGCAGGGGCAGGCATGGAGGGGAAGGTGCTTCTGGCAGCATTTGGGTCCTGTGCGGCTCCGCGCCGGAGGGACGGGCCTGCCCCCGTGCTGCCCAAGCCTTGCGTCTGCAGGCCTGGCCCCCTCCCCCGCAGGCGGGGATCCCTGCGGAGGTTCCCTCGTAACGCTGCCCGCTCTGCTGCGTGCTCCCCAGAAAAGGTCGGTGGAGGACCTGAAGGAGCGGTACTACCACATCTGCGCCAAGCTGGCCAACGCGCGGGCCGCTCCCGGCACCGACCTGAAAGTCCCCGTGTTCGACGCCGGCCACGAGAGACGTCGGAAGGAGCAGCTGGAGAGGTTGTACAACCGCACCCCCGAGCAGGTAGGGAGTGCGGGAGGGCCGCCCGGCCACCCCTCCAGACCCTCACCCAGGTTACTATGGCGCTGGGGGGCCAGGCACGTCTCAGCACCGCACACACGCGGCAAAGCCCCACGGCCACGCCCCTGTGGGTCAGAGACGCCGAGCGCGGGGGCACAAGTGCCTGGGGGGCGGCGGGGGCGAGAGGAGCGGGGTTCTGGGCTCTGAGGGTTGACAGTGGTTGCTTTAGGGTGCCGGGGGGGGTTCCCCCTTCTTCACAGCCTGGGCCGAGCCTGGGTGGAAGGGCGGAAGTGGACGTGAGCCCCCAGCACCCTCTGCACTCTCGGGGGCGGGCCCGGGGGCCCGGACTCCTGGGGGTGCAGGCAGTGCGGAGCCGTGAGGGCAGCCGGCAGGAGCTGGGCCCTGGGCGGGAGTGTGCGTCCGTGGGCGGTAGTGTCTGCCCTCTGGCTAGTTGCTGGCAGCTCGCTGCAGAGGCCCCCGCCCCAGGTGGGGTGCTGCTGGGACAGCTCGTGGGGAGGAACCACATCCCCTGCGCTACCCTGTCGCCTGCTCCTTTCCCCTGGCCCCCCGGCTGAGCCCAGCCTGTGCCGCTGCCGCTGCCCTGGGCTTTGGAGCTGGCACCCTGGCATCCCCCATCAGCTTCCCCATGGCGGGAGCGGGCACCAGCCCGGGTAGGGTGGATGAGGCAGCAGCTGTGGGCAGGGGGGTGGGGAGGGGTCCCCTTGGCCCAATGGGTGGGGCATCTGCCTGTAGAGTGCAGGGCAGCAGGAGCCGCTAGCGCGCTGCCAGGTGCCGCCTTCCCAGGGCCCAGCTTGCCCCCCATAGAACGGGTCACTCTGCCCTCTTCCTCCGGGGGAGAGCAAGGCGCGGTTGTTGCCAGGAGAGCGACTGACCCGGGGACCTAGCGCCCCTGAGGGCTGGGCTGGAGCTGCCTGTGCAGGGGAGGGCGGGGAAGCCAGCGCCCGGGGGCAGGGCTGGCGTGGGAGCGGAGCTGCTCCCTGGCCTCGCTTTGCGGCTCTGACTGCCTCTCCCCGCGCCGGCCGGCAGGTGGCAGAAGAGGAGTATCTGATCCAGGAGCTGCGGAAAATCGAGGCCAGGAAGAAGGAGCGAGAGAAGAGAACCCAGGACCTGCAGAAGCTCATCACGGCTGCCGACACCACCACGGAGCAGAGGCGGGCGGAGCGCAAGGCTCCCAAGAAGAAGCTGCCGCAGAAGAAGGAGACCGAGAAGCCTGTAAACATTTCTTGTCCTTGCTGCCCTGGGGAACATGGGGCCCCTAAGTTTTTCCGGCCGGGGCCAGGCACTTGGCTCCTGCGGGCTGGGGGAGGTTGTTTAACCCTAAGTCAGGCCCGTTTTTGGTAGCAAAGGGGTTCAGAAACTAAGGAGCCCAGGATTGGCGGGTTTCAATTCAGCTCAGCAGTTTTGGGCCATTGCCTTCCCCCCGTGCCTCAGTTTCCCCAGATAGGATGGGAATGACTCTACTTCCTCTCCTCCCGGGGGCCCTGGCACCGAGTCACTCCATGTGTGTGAAGTGCTAGGGGCTATTTGCATTAGAAAATCTCACTCCACTGCTGGTGCCAGCCCGCCAAGTCTGAGCAGTGGGTGCGCGGCGCCGCAGCCCGCGCTGTTCTCCTTCGGGTGGCGGCAGGAGGAGGGCCCAGCTCTCTCGTGCCCTTTCTGGCTCCCAAAGGGGGCCTGTGGGCAATGAGGAAGGGGCCCCCAAAGCCAGGGCACTGTGGGGCAGCTTGCCTCGGCGGGCCCACTGCCAGAGTGCTGGGCGCAGACGGGGCTGATGGGAAGTGGCGTCCCAGCCGGTTTGCTCTGCGTCGCCCGAGGCCTGGCGGGCGGGGTCTGTCCCTGCGCACGCCCCGGCCGTCCCTGTTGTTACACTGGCGTCATTTCAGCCATGACAGAGTCCATTAGGAGTCAATTACCAACTCGAGCAGGGAAACGGTACAAAAAATTGCATTTTAACTACGCGTGAGAATCAGGGGCTGCATCAGCATCCTTCCAACAAAGGAAAATCATTTACCAAAGAGTCAGTTGAGGTGGACGCGGTTACAGCCTGTGCAGCGTGCGAGGCCGGTGAGCCCGGTTAATAGCTTCTGCGCGCCGCGCCGTTGGCACCGACCGGCCGAGCCACGGCCCTGGCGTGACCCCAGGCGCACGGCGGGACTCTCCCTCGGTGGGAAGTGGAGCTGGCGCGCTGCCTTGCGTGTGCTCTGGGGACTCCTGGCTGGGCTCCCTCGCGCTTCTTCGCCCCAGGGGCCCAACGATTGCCTGGGGCGGAACGCGGTCACCTCCAGCAGCGTGGGGCTGCTCTCTGGGGCAGTGACTGAGGAGGGCCAGAGCCCAGCCTGGAAGGGTCCGGCAGGCGTTTCGTTCCCGCGAATGCCTTCTGGCTGGCGTGCTCGTGTGAAAGGCCCTCCCCAAGCATCTGCTAGGCTGGCACTGAAACCCGCCCGCCCCTGCCTCTCCTGCTCCCCTGGCACCTCGCAAGCCGCGCAGAGTGGCAGGCTATGTGCAGGCGAGACTGTGTGTAGGACAGTGCAGGCCCCGCTCCAGAGCAGTCCTGCACGTATGGGGAGCCTCCCCGGGCGCTCGGAGCGGTACAAATCGCAGACTGCCCGGCTCCTGCCCTGGCGTGCGGGGCGTGGGAAGGCCAGCTCCTGGGCCGTATGTTAGCCCTGGGCCCCGTCAGAGGTGCATTGGTGGCAAACCCTGCACAAGGTGGGCGTCGGGCCTTGGAGCTGAGGGCTCGCCTCAGGGCTTCTCTGAGGTTGGCTTGGGATTTTCCTCTCCCTCCGTCTGGCAGGTGGCGGTGTCAGGAAATGGTGTTTCCCTCCCGGCCGCTGGGCCAGCCCGTGTGTTTCCTCCGCCAACACATCCTGCCTCCCTCTCTTTCAGGCTGTTCCTGAGACTGCTGGCATCAAGTTTCCAGACTTCAAATCTGCAGGGGTCACACTGCGGAGCCAGAGGGTAGGTTGCTGCCATGGCCTCTTGGGGCTGCTGTTCCAGTCGGTCTCCCTGTCTCTGTCCCGAGCCGGTCTCCTGTGATAAGTTCTCGCCTCTAAACTAAGCAGCCTGGTGCAGCCGCATAGGCTGTAGCCTGGCACACGGGCGTGCTGTGGGCTATCGGCCAGCTCTGCTTTGTGGCAGAGCGTCCAGAGCCCTGAACCCGCCGATGTCTCCCGCCTGGCCCAGACGGAGCCTGCAGTCAGATGCCCCATGCCTCTGCGAGCAGCCCGCTGCAAGGTGTCCGCCAGGCCTCCAGTGGCGACTTGCACGCCCTGGCCTGACCCAGTCACCATATCTTAGCTTCAGAAACGCGTCATTTGAAAAGCCCCAAGTGCCTGGTGTCCCCTCAGGGTGAGCAAACAGCAAACCCCGGCCTGGTTTTAGGTGCAAGAGTCGACATCTCTCCTAGCCAGATCCTGATCCAGATAACCCAGCTGGGGACCAGTCCCGCAAACCCCCTTGGCCTGGGAAAAGAGCATGTGTGTCGGCGGGGAAAACCCACCGTTCGCTATTTCGGGGTTGCCATGGTGTCAGCGGGCGAGTGGCGCCACTGGGTGAATTTCCAGCGCCACTTCGGGGGCTGGTCCTTTGAGGCCAGAAGGCGTGCAGGGCCTTTGGGCAGTGCCCTGGGCGGGGGAGAGCACTCGGGCCTGTGTGTGTGAGCTGCGGCCTTGCCTAGGCAGGCTGGGGGTCCCGTTTTCTGGGGTGCTGCCCCTGCGCTCAGCTTTGCCGGGTGGTCGGGCGCTCCCAGGCTCTGGGCAGCGAGACGCACGGGACGGTTCACGGAGACACGGAAGATGGAAATTTGAGTCTGTGTGGGACTCTGCGGCCTTTGCCCGCTCCCTGGGACCTCTGAGGTCTCCCGTGCATGACGGAGCTGTGTGTGTGTGGGGGGGACGGGGGGGGGGGTGAGCCGCAGTTGGTGCGGCGCTTTGGAACCCGTAGGGTGCTGCAGTGGGCTCAGCGCTAGGACCGTTCTCTACGCCACTCGCAGCCGGCCCCGCCGCGGGAATGTGACGAGGGGTGGCGTTGGTATGAAGCGCCCAAAGCGCCCGTGGCTACTGGCCAGGCTGGCTGTGAGGGGTTTGCTCTCTGCCTGTCTGCTCCTCAGGCGTGTGAGAAGAGCCGTTTCGGCCCTAGGGGGTGGTGTTTGCAGCCAGATGCACCTTCTACGTTATGTTTTATCAGGCACTGGTGGCTGCTCCTCCGCTAAGGCTAAGTTGAATTTTTCACACCAAGCAGGGATTCATCTTCTTGGTTGTGTATGAGAAATGCCCCGGTCCTCCTCGCGGTGACAGCGCTTACTTTGGGCCGCCGAGTGGATTGCCGAGCGTTCACCCGTGGGTTGCGACGAATTGGTTAGTTACTGAAAATTAACGGTAGCCTGGCCCTCGCAGAACATGCGCCTCCAGCGTTGGGTGTGGTGCGTCTTCAGTGGCCGTGCTAACAGGCTGACCCAGACTTTTCAAACGTCCCATCTGGCCCAAGCCCCCGGAATCGGGTGCGTCGGCTGCAGGTGGAGACGTGGGTTACAGGGTCCGTGGTCGGTTATTGCAGCTGGTCGTTTCTCCTTCTGCAGAGGCTGAAGCAGCCTGATCAGGGACTCCCACGCTGCCTTCGCCATGGCTGCAAGGCCTGTTGTTCTCAGGGGACGAGGCCAGAGGCAAAGATGCCTTCTGTCACCCGCTCCTCATGGAGATCCTGGCTGCCTGCGGGGTGCTGCCATCTTCCAGGAGGCCGTGGGGTCGCACTGCCCCAGAGCCCTACGGGTCGCACTGCCCCAGAGCCCTACGGGTCGCACGGCCCAGAGCCCTACGGGTCGCACTGCCCCAGAGCCCTACGGGTCGCACGGCCCAGAGCCCTACGGGTCGCACTGCCCCAGAGCCCTACGGGTCGCACTGCCCAGAGCCCTACGGGTCGCACTGCCCCAGAGCCCTACGGGTCGCACTGCCCAGAGCCCTACGGGTAGCACTGCCCCAGAGCCCTACGGGTTGCACTGCCCCAGAGCCCTACGGGTTCTCGTGTGGAGTCGCTGCAGGGCAGAGTCAAGGGGCTTTGGGTGCCATCGCTGCTTGTCAGGCCTGGCTGGGCTTGGAGTGCCCCCCCCGCTCTGACTTTTCCCGGGCTTGTGCGTGGCTTGGGGCTGCCTGTCACATCCCCTTTACCCAATTGCTGAGCTGGGCGCTCGGCCTTCGCTCCGCCGTAGCCGTGCAGCCTGGCAACGAGGAGTGTCCCGAGGCGGCGGCGGGCGGGGGCTGAGCTGGTGGGGTCGCCCTGCTGGGTTGCGGTGGGGGCGGGGGCCAGGCGGGTTGTCTCCGCTGGGGACAGCGCTAGACCCGGGCGTAAAGCAGAGCCCTGGGAGCGTGCAGAGCTGCCGAAGGGCTCGCCGGGCGAGCTCACAGCCGGGCACCTCCCTCCAAACGAGGCGTCCAGCCAGCGTGCTGACTTGCTCCCCGCTAACTAGAATCCTGTAGACAAATTGCCGGTCAGGCCAATTAAAAAAGAAATAGGGGGAGAAAAGCTTTGAACACAGCTTTAGTTCCCATTGATTCAGATATTCACCCTCCCTGGCTTTTAAATATTTACTAGCCAGCCGAGCATTTTTTTAGCACTGATTAATGAGTTACAATTTACTGTGGTTGTTTTTTTTTTTTCTTGGGGGCGGGGGCTGGGTTCCTGCCACCGCTCCAAGATGAATGAGGCTTGCGGTGAAAGGCTGGGGAGGGTGGAGGGCTGTGTGCGTGTCTTTTAAAATGTTTATTCTTCATATTTGATCTGACCCACAATTAAATGGCCAAGCACGCTGCCTGTTTACTCCCCGTCAGTGGCTCTTGACGCTGCTTCTTGCCTGACATTAATGCAAGCCCAGACCTCATCAGCTGCTAACATGTGAAACATCTGTCTCCCTCCCATGATCAATACCGGCCTTTCAGAGCTGGGGCTTGGAACGCAGCTCCATAAAATATCCGTTATATTTATTTGGGTTTGATAAATTTAATTACTTGGAGCAATTAATAATTTATTTGTTCGCTATTGATTGCACTCCGAGGCATCTTGGTGAGATAAGCTGATGGCAATCAGCACGTCCGTCTCAGGCAGGAAAGCATATGTTTCCGAGTCAGAAACTTCCTCTGGATTAGAGAGCCGGGCTGTTCCTGTCGCTTCTCTCGGCACGTCTCCTGTGGTGAAATGGCCACGCACAGCCCGGCTGCACGCCGCGGCAGAGCACACGTGGGAACGCCACGTTACCCTTCGCCGGGGCCCGGCGCTCCGATGGGGGTCTCGTGGCCCAGGAGTGGGGAGGGAGCAGGTTGTGCAGGTGATCCAGATTCATGTCTGTGGCGTTGCAGGTGGGTGTAGGACACCTGGCGTACCTAGCAAGGGGTACGGGGGGGTGCGTGCATTCCGAGTACCCCTCCGCTTAGCAGATGTCCGAGTCTAACAGCTAGTGGCCGATTTGGGAGGGGTTTCGCGAGGCTGTGTGAGATACAGGGATACAAAATACTAAACAAGTGGCTCTGTCCGTCTTTGCTCGCAATACAAGCGCAAGGGAGGACAGCCAGGTTGTGGAATTGAAAGGCAGCCAATTAAAAATTGCAAGAAGGAAATACCAAACAGGTTGAATGTGAGGTGGCTAACGAGATTGCGCCGAGTAACAATAGCAAGGGTTAAACCCCCCCGAATCGATGCACACACTCTTGCTTCAGGGTCAAGCAACCTAGAACCGGAAAGGGCCAGGACTGACGTGGCTAGGGAGAATATTGGTCCTTTATTTCGTAACATCCTGCTGCAAGATTGGTTGGACCTGCCTCCCGAAGCAGGGTGTTAAAATGCGTTTAGCAAAGGAAATGTGGTACTGCTGAAATGGACCCGAGCAAAGCTTTGAGTGTGCAGCCAGCCTCCTGGTATGCGCGCTCACGGTCGTCTCGTCTTTGGTGTCACCATTGCGGTGTTTCTCAGGCAGCGATTGCTTTGTTTCAACCTTAGGGACATGTCTGTGGCGTCTTGTGCTGTGCACAGTGAGTTATCCTCTAGTGTACATCTCTTCGCTCCCTTTTGGGGCCCACGATGCGTTATGCACCAAGTATTCCTTGTGTTAGTAATTCTGTCACCAGAAGTATCGGACTCTGAAAGCAAACGTTCTCCTTGGAGATAGACGCTGTTGCAGTTTTTTAATTGCACGTAGTTTCTCAGCCTGTGTATCTGAGAAATGCTGCGTCAGACACCTCAAAGTGTGTTTTGTTGTTCCGTGCAATTTCTGTATGTGCTCCTCTTCCCTTGGTTGAGTCTCACGCACGCTCTCGATCCAGCTTTTACAACTGCCTCACGGAAATCTCGCTAGTAAAACCTTCTCTCTCGTGTCCTAGAAGAGTTTGGTGTGTACAGACTTTGCACTTTTTACATGGCTGCTTGAACGTGAGTCATAGATTTAGTCTGCAGAAGCGAAGAGTGAGGGGGGATTTGAGAGCAGCCTTCAACTTCCTGAAGGGGGGTTCCAAAGAGGCTGGAGAGAGGCTGTTCTCAGTGGTTACGGATGCAGAACAAGGAGCAATGGGCTCAAGTTGTGGTGGGAGAGGTCCAGGTTGGATATTAGGAAAAACTATTTCTCTAGGAGGGTGGTGAAGCCCTGAAATGGGTTACCTAGGGAAGTAGTGGAGTCTCCATCCCTAGAGGTGTTTAAGTCTCGGCTTGACAAAGCCCTGGCCGGGTTGATTTAGTTGGGGTTGGTCCTGCCTAGAGCAGGGGGCTGGACTTGACCTGCTGAGGTCTCTTCCAGCTCTATGATTCTGTGATTTGCCATCAAGCCAGGTGCACTTTAAAATGGTCATTTCTGTAGGTGCACGCTTGCAGGTTTGTTTGGAAGAATGCTAGTCTCTTTGCCCCGGCTGGGACCGTGTTGAGCCCCGCGGGTCCCGAGGCGTAGCTAGTGAGAGTTCATGCTGTCATTTAATTGTAAGCCACCCTGTGGGCCAGCAGACAGTGCAAACAGCATGCAAGGTGGGGTGTAAAATCCCGTTTAATTGGTTAACTGGCTAAACGCTAAGTTTAATTGATCACAGGCTAGGTGGGTGGGATTCCCACCGCGGACGAGGGCTGCTCCAGCCCCTGCCAGTTAACTAGAAGCAGTAACCATTACCATCTCGAATGCAAGTACGTTTTGCTGTTGTCTCGTCGTTTAAAAGACCCCCCCTGAAGTCGGTTCCCCCAGCACCGCCATGTCACTGTAGGACTGTGGCGTTCTGCCTGGCGGAGCTGAGGCCGGAAGGGGGGCAGGGTGGTGTTTGATTTGAGAAATAGAATGTGATTGTGTAATTAAGGCCTTATAATGTATGCACACGAGGCGGCCAAGGTCAGATTGCACATTCAGACTTGATTTCCTCCCTGCGTTTAAACGCTCAGCCCGTCAGTGCAGGTTCTTGTGCCTTCAACATTCCACAGCTGCTTGGCAGCGGGCGAGAGGGAGCCCCCCGTCCTAGGGACAAGAGAGTATTACTTTGGGCGCTCTCCTGCAAACCTCCCCGCCGCAGGAGTCCCACATCAGAGCAGACCCCTTCCCCCACGGGGAGCCGGCTGTGGGGAAAGCCTTCCCCAGCTGCGGGGAGCTATGCCGTGCTAGCGATGGCCCGCTCTGCCGGCACAGCTGGATCTTCGAATGCCGGTGGCTCGCTTTGCGAAAGGGTGGCAGGGCCGGGGGCGGAGGAGTCCCAGCTCGGCAGGCGCGGGTTGCTTGCGGCTGCTGGCTGTGAATGAAACGACTCGAGAAAGGCTGCTCAAACCGTAGAGGGACCCAGAGCGCTTTAGCGAGAGCCCCCGCGTGGGCATTTCAGCCCCCGAGTCGAGTTTCTGAGGAAGTCGGGAGCTTCCGAAAGTGGCCGGTGCCTAATACAAGTCCTGTGCTGAGAGCCGGCCGTGGCGGGGGGTCCCGGCTGGTCTGATCTCCACGCAGCGGGGTCCACACGAGCCCCCCAGCAGGGTGCAAAGATGTAACCCCCGGGGCTCTGTGGGAGGGCTCGTGTTACGGAGACTCCGTTAGTCTCCCGGGGCAGTTTGCCGCGCCGCTGGGTCGTGTTAGAAGTGAGGAGAAGGAGGCGACGCACACAAACGACCCCGGTCTGCTCTGTGGGGCTGTGTCCGCACCTCTTCCGCCCTGGGCTTGTTCGTTTCGTCTGCAGCGGGTCTGGCGCTCGTTAGCACGACTCTGTGAGCTTCCGCAGAGGTGTGGCTAGGCCCGCACCAGAGGTGTGGATATCCCCGTTGCCCTCGGGTGCTCGGCTTTGCCACCAGGCCTCCGCCCCCCCCAACACCAGGGATTGCTCCAGCAAGGGTGATGAGCAGGCAGGCGTCTGGGGGCGCCCTGCAGCTCCCCGGCCCGGCGCATTGTCTCCCCGGCCTCGAGGGCCCAGGCCTCCTTGTCGCCATCTCAGGCCACGGGGGAACCGCAGCTGCGCGGCTTCGTCGCACCGGGGCGCGCCGCCCGCTGTTTGTGTGTCCCCAGATCATGCGTTTAACGCAGGGGCTTGTCGCGGGACGAAGAATCGCAGCCCTTAAATGAGAAGCGCTTGGTGCAATTAGGCGCGGGCTGTGTTGCCCAAAGAGAGGCGAGGAGACGCTGGCAGAGGAGGAAAGCGCCCCAGATATCTTAACCTCCCAAATCCCAGCTCATCGGCTTTGTGACTGGAGCAATCCGTTACCGGGGCCTTTCCAAACAATAACGAACTGGGCCAGCTCCCTCTGGGGAGGGAGGGAAAAGGGCAGGAGCCGGCTAGGGCCATGTTTTTTCATCAGTCTTAGGCTGGGGTGGTGCCCTGGCTTAGCTCCGTGCGGGGCCATTGGGAACTCACCCGGCGCTCAAGAGCCAGGCCTGCAGGTGGAGTTCAGACCCCTCCGCCCCACATGCACTGCGCCCATCCGAGCCAGGCAGCCCTGCTCTCCCGATGCATGCTGGGACCCGGGGTCCTGTTGCTCTCCCGATGCATGCTGGGACCCGGGGTCCTGTTGCTCTCCCGATGCATGCTGGGATCCGGGGTCGTGTTGCTCTCCCGATGCATGCTGGGACCCGGGGTCCTGTTGCTCTCCCGATGCATGCTGGGACCCGGGGTCCTGTTGCTCTCCCGATGCATGCTGGGACCCGGGGTCCTGTTGCTCTCCCGATGCATGCTGGGACCCGGGGTCCTGTTGCTCTCCCGATGCATGCTGGGATCCGGGGTCCTGTTGCTCTCCCGATGCATGCTGGGATCCGGGGTCCTGTTGCTCTCCCGATGCATGCTGGGACCCGGGGTCCTGTTGCTCTCCCGATGCATGCTGGGACCCGGGGTCCTGTTGCTCTCCCGATGCATGCTGGGATCCGGGGTCCTGTTGCTCTCCCGATGCATGCTGGGACCCGGGGTCCTGTTGCTCTCCCGATGCATGCTGGGACCCGGGGTCCTGTTGCTCTCCCGATGCATGCTGGGACCCGGGGTCCTGTTGCTCTCCCGATGCATGCTGGGACCCGGGGTCCTGTTGCTCTCCCGGGGTCGTGCTGGGACCCGGGGTCCTGTTGCTCTCCCGATGCATGCTGGGACCCGGGGTCCTGTTGCTCTCCCGATGCATGCTGGGACCCGGGGTCCTGTTGCTCTCCCGATGCATGCTGGGACCCGGGGTCCTGTTGCTCTCCCGGGGTCGTGTTGGGACCCGGGGTCGTGTTACCTTTGCAGCTCTCGTGACTGGGCATCAGTCCAGCACCCGGAGCGGGGCTTGAACCCATCTCCGCAGGCCCAGCAGCAAGCCAGACTGACACGTGTCCTTTTGTCCTCAACCTCCGCCTGCCTCCTGGGCAGCTGCCTGCTTCCGTCCGCCTTCCGGACAGGTCTGCGTGGTGCAGCTCTGAGGACGCGGCATCTGCTGAAAACCCCACGTCTGTATCCGCCCAGCCCAGGGCTGGCTCCTGCTTTCCCCTGCCACGAGGCAGCCGAGCTAACGGAGCCTCCCTAACAGATTATCAGCGGCCTGTGAGTAATAGACTCCTCATTTAGTTTTAATACATTTTGCATAGAGAGCAATCAACCTTCATCAGTCTTTAAGATGAATTGGCTTAGCCAGCTAAATTTTAAAGATATTAGTCCGACAGCAGCCACATCAATCATAACATTTTCTTAATGATGGTAAAATTAAAATATACTCTTGCGTTGCGAAACCGATGGAGCCTTCCTGTTCACAGCCAGATCCTCCCCCGGAATTAAAGGGAAGCTTAATTGATGGGCTTTTAGCTTACGCCAGGGGTCTGCAACCTCTGGCTCTCGAGCCCAAGCTGGCTCCGTGCGGAACCAAGTTCTGGCTCTTTTGACATCCCTGAAACCCACGCACCTTTCCCAAGGAAACGTGAATTCAGCTTTTCCCAAGCGCAGGGCCCCCCTGGGGCTGGAAAGTGCGGGGACCGGGGGGCGGCCAGTTGTGGTGTAAACCTCAAAGAAATACGCAAAAAGACGCAGCAGCCGAAGTGCCCTTCAGTAAAGTCTGTGAGCACAACGGTCCGTTTCCGTTCCTATTAACCGTCCTGTCAGTGTGTATCTTCCCTCCTGCCAGGGGCGTCGTCCGCCTCTTCTGCATGGCGATGTGGCTTGGCTCTTCGGTTTGAACAGGCGGCCCTGATCCCAGACAGCCCTGCTCCCCTGGTGCGCCCGGTTCAGTGAGCGCTGCCTCCTGTCACTTGGCCGAGGAGCGCGACGCTGAGAGACAGAGGGGTGCTCTTGGGCGCTCCCTGCCAGGAGTGTGTTGCCCAGAGTGATTGGGGGAGCTGCCGATAGGCGCCGAGTTGCTGCTTCAGGCGTGTGCCTAGCAAGCAGCCGGGCCAGGCCTGCGCCGTGCACTGGGCTAGGGCAGCTGCCTGTCTAGGAGAGCCGCAGGCTCACATGAGAGTCCTGTCTTGGCTGGAGAGAGAGCGGCCGCAGTGCAGACCTTAGAAAGACTGAGGCCTGGGCCCCGGCGAGGCAGAAAATGCCCAGCTACAAACTCTGCGTCGAGAGAGGGAACCAGCTGCAGCACCTTGGCGAAAGGGCCCCGCGAGTCTCTCAGGAGCTGGGCAGAGCAAAGGTCTGTTGGCTTGTCTGGCCCATCCCCCTGGGGCGGACTGTGCCCTGATCCCAAGGGATGGGCTAAACTCCACTTGGGGCCGGCTGCGCAGTCTGCCTGCTTTCCCCGGGCCCGTGTGACGCGCACGACGTCCTTCCTCTCCCTGGGCATTCGTACCCTTCGCAGCCTGGGGCGGCCACGGGGTCCCCGCTTGCCAGCCAGCTGAGATGTCTTTGGGCCCATTTCATCTTGCTTGCCCGCAGGCGTGGCTCTTTGCTGAGATCTCTGCAGGGCTCCCCGGAGCCGTGGGAAGAGGGACGGAGCCCTCCCAGCCCCGAGATGTGGCCCCCCGGCCTCGGCGCGACCTGCCGGATAGTGCTGCGCGCCCTCTGGCCATGGCGCGTCTCAGCTTCTCTCATTGCCCCGGGGATGGGGGCTGCACGTGGCCGTGTCTTCCGTGCGCTGGCTGCTTTATTGCACTCTGCGCCTCGCTGGGTTATTCCTGCCTCTCACCTCCTCACGTCCCCTTCCCGCACATTTGTGACCACACTGGTGTGTGCAGCGCATCCCGATCTGAGGGCCGCTGTGGGGGTTCTGTTCACTGGCACGCCCGATAGTTCCTTAGATCCAGTGCTCTGGCCACCCCCCCCCCCCCCCGACCCCTCGCCACATCTGTAGACTCCTGACCGAAGGCCCATAAGAGCTTGCCAGGCCGGGTCAGACCAGGGTCGCTCTGGCCCCGTATCCCATCTCTGACAGTGACTGGTACGGAGCTTCAGGGAGAGTGTATGGAACCGGGCAATTCTGGAGTGATCCGCCCCATCTTCCACTCCCAGCTCTTGGCAGACAGGGGCGTAGGGTTGCCCTGAGCGTGGGTTCCAGCCCTGGTCCTCCTGGCTACCAGCCATCAATGGGCCCATCCTCCAGCTGCACTTTTGGCCTTCACTGCATCCCATGGCAGTGAGTTCCACAGGTTAGCTGTGCAATGTGTGGAAAAGTCCTTCCTCGTGTTTGTATTAAACTGCTGCCTGTTAGTTTCTTTGGCTGACTCCTGGGTTTTGTACCGTGGGAGAGGGCAAAACCCACATCTCTGCTCACTTTCTCCTCCTGGTCTGTGATTTTATAGACCTCTGACTTCCCCACCCGGAGTGCTCTCCGTTCAAGGCGGAACGCCCTCATTCTTTCAGTTTCTTCTTGGATGGGTCTCTCTGAATCTTTCCCCGTTTCCCTCGAGCCTCTGTGGGGTGAGGCTACAGAATCAGACGGGATTCACCAGGGCTTGATTTAGTGGCACAGAGAGATTTTTCTCTCTTATTTTCTATCCCTGGTTCCATAGTTCCCAGCATTTTGGGAGCCTTTTTGTCCACTGCTGGTTCCTGACCTGAAGTTTTCAGAAAACTATCCGTGGTGACTCCCGCCGTTTCTGTCTTGGGGTGTAAGAGTTAATTTCGAACTCTCACTCTGCGTTACTTGGGATTAGTTTTTTCCAGTTGCGCTTGACTTTGCATTTCTCAACATTGAATTTCATCTGCCATTTTGTTGCCCAGTGGGGTGAGAGCCTTTTGAAGCTCTCCACAGTCTGATTAGGACTTAACAATGAGCTCAGACCATTTTGAATTGTCTGCTAACTTGCCACTTCTCTGTTCACCCCTTTCCCCCAGTAATGAATATGCTGGATAGGTCTGGTCCCGGGACGGGTCCCTTTGGGAACGTGCCGTTTACTCTGCTGTCTCCTGGTTACTGATCCATCAGAGCCCCTCTCTTGTATCCTGGGCTACTTGGTTTTCTCACGAGCCTTTGGCAAGGGACCTTGTCAGCGACTTTCTGAAAATCCAAGTATGCTGCGTCGACTGGGTTCCCGTCGCCACGTCCTTGCTGGCTTCCGCAGAGTCCAAGAGCTGGCGAGGCCTGGTTTCTCTTCACAAAGCCGGGTTGGCTCTTCCGCTGTGAATTACGCTCACCCCCGTGCCTGGTCATTCTGCTCTTGGCTGCAGCTTCTGCTGCTTTGCCAGGATCGCAGCGGGGGCCTTTCGAAAGATCGGCGTCACGGTAGCTATCTGCCCGTCATCCGAGGCTGATTTGCGCCCTCAGTTACGTAGCAGTTCCGCATACCGCCTGGTCCTGGGGACTTACGGCTGCTGAACTCCTCAGTGGTAGGACAGAGAGCTCCGTCTGGGATTGCTGTTCAGATCTGTCGCCCAAAGACCAAGTGTGGGGAGGGAATGTCCCCCCAGCTCCTCTAAGTGGAGAGCGAAGCGACGGGTCTCGGCAGCATCCGGCCCTTCCTGGCGTGCTCCTGTGGCTCCTTTGGGCGCGGTGGCTGCACCGCCTGTCTGGGGTTTCCTGCTTTACTGTTAGAGTCTGGGCCTTCAGCATGTGGCTTCTCCAAGTCCTTGGCCTGGCCAGCGACCCTGTTACCTGCCCGCGCGGGGGCCCTTCCTGCTCTCCTCACTTGGGTTTGACTTGCGTGTTTGCCTTTGTGCCTCTAGCGGGCTGCCCCCGGCAGCGCTCTCCAGCGCCCCCCTCGGTTTGGATCGGGCTGTGGTTTGGCCTGAGCCTCGGTGAGGGGGGTTTGCACAGTCTCATGTGGCTTGTGGGCCCTTTATCCGGCTGACTCCTCGTCCGTTTCCATCTCGCGAGCGCCGCTGGCCCGGCCTTGTTCCCTTTGTTCACGTTAACCTTGCTTTGCAGCTCCCGAGGGCTGATCCCGCCAGTGCCACGTGGCCCTCCTGTGGCCGTGTAACGATGCCCTGTCCCCGTGGCGTGTGAGCCTCGCCCTTGTGCCTGACGGGTTGGCTGAGGCTGAGGTGACTCTCTCCAGCGAGGGGAGCCGGTTTAAAAACCAGCTCCTCTGGTGGGCCGGCTGCATGTCGCCCTGTGCTGCTCCCTCTGATACAGAGGCAGTAGCGCGGGGTGGCAGCAGCCCCTGTGTGGGGGGGGGGGTCTGAGCTCCCGGACCCTGTGTGAGCCGGAACTGAGCCGGGCTGCCCGCCTGGCTCCTAATGCACTTGAAATGCAGAGCGCCAGCAGGGGAGGTCCCGGACCCGTTTCAAGCCAGGACTGAGCCGGGCTGCTGGCCAGCCTGCTAAGGAATGTCCTGGCAAGCAGGGGGGAGATGCGTGCAGTCCGTAGCGTTAGCCCGTACGCTTTTACTCATGGGTTAATCGACTTCAATTACATCCCTAGGGCGGGAGTGCTCGGACGCCCCCGCCCCCGCCGGCTGTCACGTGGTCCCTGGCCCGTCTCGGAACCCGCGAGTGGCCCGTCTGTCACCTGCCGGCGGCGGAGCAGGGAGATTGGCCCCCCTGTGCTCACTGCCGCTGATGAAGGTGCGGGGCAACTTTCAGGGCTCTGGCAGGGGAGGCGTGCGCTGCGTTGTGGCTGGCCGCCAGGCAGGTCTCAGCTCCCTCCTCCACCAGAGCCATGCTCCCTGCACTGGGCCAGCCCCTTCGTGTGCTGCCCCGAGATCCTGGTCTCCCCCAGCGAGTCGTCAGGGTCTTGTTCGAATACCTGGGTGGGGGGAGCAGCTGGAGCCCAACGGGCGTGCAGACCGGCCCGGGGGCCCCTTCCCTCGCTCCCCTGGCCCCGCGGCCCGACGTGAATGTGTGTTCCTACTTCCGCCAGCCAGTACCTGCGCTCTGTGTCTGCCTTTGTTCGAGAGCCCGCTCTGTAAACGAACCCCACAGCTCCAGGGCTCAGCGGGGGCCAGGGGAAGTGAGTCTGTTAGCGCCTGAGTCTAATCAAGGCGGCGAGAGCGAATAAAGTAGGGCAGCGCGGTACATTAGCTGCTGTGTAAATGAACCCTTTGATGGGCCGGGCTCGGCGGGAGAGGGTTTGCAGCCAAGAAGAACTTTGGTTGTTAATTCAGTGACATGTGGGAGCTGCAAAGCGCCGCGCCGCGCGCACACACGCGAGGGGGGGAACAGCCTCGCGCCCGGGCTTTTCAACGCCTGCCCTCGGACCTAGTCTGAAAACTTTCAGCCCCCGTCTCCCTCTTCCGCCACTTGGTTTTCCTTTCTCGCGCTTCCTTTCTTTTTCTTCCCCCGCACTATAAAAAGCAAAGCTCTTGCCTTTTGAACTAGCCGGCTGCGAGTGAGGGCTAACTCGAAGCTGTGTGGCTCTCTTACCTTTGTGTTCCAGATGAAACTGCCAAGCTCGGTGGGACAGAAGAAGATTAAAGCCCTGGAGCAGATGCTGATGGAACTAGGAGTAGGTGAGTAAAGGGGGCATGCGAGAGACGAGACACACAGAGCAGGCCTTTGTAGTCGGGATGGGCTACTTTTCCCCAGTCATACCACCGCTTTCTCAAATCACAGAGTGCGAATGGGTTTTCAAATGATCTCTTCTGGCTCTTTAAAGAGGGTAGAAGCCAGAACAGGACGCGCAGGGTTGGTTCCCCTCCCAGAAGAAACAGGATTTCAAAAGGCCTTTGTCTCTCTCGTTTGGGGCTTTTTCAGCCATCACGAGCCGCGGCCCAGCGTTGCGGGGCCAGGCTGGCCGGGCCGGGGCGGCTGCCGAGTGCGCCAGTCGCCCCGGCGGGTGCGAGCAGGGTGCCCCGTCTCGCTTTCCTCCTAGTTCAGCGCCGGGGGGGCCGCTCCCCAAAGCACCGGGGGCCGGGCGGCTCCCTTTTGCGGCAGGCGCGGGACCACGCCCCTCCCCCGGGGACTCGGCTTCCCGCAGGCCACGCGCAGCCCTCGCTGGGGGGAGCCAGAGCGCAGCCCCCAAGCTCTGGGCTGCTGAACCCCCCCCCCCCCAGTGTGGCGCCAGCCCCCCCAAGCAGAGGTCTGGAGGCTTGGAAGAGGTCGCTGGGCACGCTCAGTAGCTCCACGGCCAAAGCGGGCAGTGCTCAGGCTGCACGGCCGGCGGCCTGTTGTCGTGGCGATGGGTGGCTCTCAAGGCTTGTCACAGCCGCCCTGTGCCATGCTGGTGTTGCCTGGCTGCTGCAGCCTCCCCACGGGGACAGACAGTGCCCCCCCCCCGTCCACGGGATCCCCACGGGCACTGACAGAGCCCCCTCCCCGTCCACGGGATCCCCACGGGCGCTGACAGAGCCCCCTCCCCGTCCACGGGATCCCCACGGGCACTGACAGAGCCCCCTCCCCGTCCACGGGATCCCCACGGGCGCTGACAGAGCCCCCTCCCCGTCCACGGGATCCCCACGGGCACTGACAGAGCCCCCTCCCCGTCCACGGGATCCCCACGGGCACTGACAGAGCCCCCTCCCCGTCCACGGGATCCCCACGGGCACTGACAGAGCCCCCCCCGGTCCACGGGATCCCCACGGGCGCTGACAGAGCCCCCTCCCCGTCCACGGGATCCCCACGGGCACTGACAGAGCCCCCTCCCCGTCCACGGGATCCCCACGGGCACTGACAGAGCCCCCCCGTCCACGGGATCTCCACGGGCACTGACAGAGCCCCCCCCCCGTCCACGGGATCCCCACGGGCACTGACAGAGCCCCCTCCCCGTCCACGGGGTCTCCACGGGCACTGACAGAGCCCCCTCCCCGTCCACGGGATCCCCACAGGCGCTGACAGAGCCCCCTCCCCATCCACGGGATCCCCACGGGCGCTGACAGAGCCCCCTCCCCGTCCACGGGATCCCCACGGGCGCTGACAGAGCCCCCTCCCCGTCCACGGGATCCCCACGGGCACTGACAGAGCCCCCCCGTCCACGGGATCTCCACGGGCACTGACAGAGCCCCCCCCGTCCACGGGATCCCCACGGGCGCTGACAGAGCCCCCTCCCCGTCCACGGGATCCCCACGGGAGCTGACAGAGCCCCCTCCCCGTCCACGGGATCCCCACGGGCGCTGACAGAGCCCCCCCCCGTCCACGGGATCCCCACGGGCGCTGAGAGAGCCCCTTCCCCGTCCACGGGATCCCCACGGGCGCTGACAGAGCCCCCTCCCCATCCACGGGATCCCCACGGGCGCTGAGAGAGCCCCTTCCCCGTCCACGGGATCCCCACGGGCACTGACAGAGCCCCCCCCCGTCCACGGGATCCCCACGGGCACTGACAGAGCCCCCTCCCCGTCCACGGGATCCCCACGGGCGCTGTCAGAGCCCCTCCCCGTCCACGGGATCCCCACGGGCACTGACAGAGCCCCCCCGCCGTCCACGGGATCCCCACGGGCACTGACAGAGCCCCCCCATCCACGGGATCCCCACGGGCACTGACAGAGCCCCCTCCCCGTCCACGGGATCCCCACGGGCACAGACAGAGCCCCCTCCCCGTCCACGGGATCCCCACGGGCACTGACAGAGCCCCCCCGCCGTCCACGGGATCCCCACGGGCACTGACAGAGCCCCCCCATCCACGGGATCCCCACGGGCACTGACAGAGCCCCCCCATCCACGGGATCCCCACGGGCACAGACAGAGCCCCCTCCCCGTCCACGGGATCCCCACGGGCGCTGACAGAGCCCCCTCCCCGTCCACGGGATCCCCACGGGCACTGACAGAGCCCCCTCCCCATCCACGGGATCCCCACGGGCGCTGAGAGAGCCCCTTCCCCGTCCACGGGATCCCCACGGGCACTGACAGAGCCCCCCCCCGTCCACGGGATCCCCACGGGCACTGACAGAGCCCCCTCCCCGTCCACGGGATCCCCATGGGCGCTGACAGAGCCCCCCCCCCGTCCACGGGATCCCCACGGGCGCTGACAGAGCCCCCTCCCCGTCCACGGGATCCCCACGGGCGCTGACAGAGCCCCCTCCCCGTCCACGGGATCCCCATGGGCGCTGACAGAGCCCCCCCGTCCACGGGATCCCCACGGGCACTGACAGAGCCCCCTCCCCGTCCACGGGATCCCCACGGGCACAGACAGAGCCCCCCCCCCCGTCCACGGGACCGAGGCCCATGGGGAACCTGCCGGGGGGAGGGAAAGAGGGGGGTGTGTGTGTCTGGGCCCCCCAGCGCTGGCCTGCAGGGTGTGTGTGTGTCTGGGCCCCCCAGCGCTGGCCTGCAGGGTATGTGTGTGTGTCTGGGCCCCCCAGCGCTGGCCTGCAGGGTGTGTGTGTGTGTGTCTGGGCCCCCCAGCGCTGGCCTGCAGGGTGTGTGTGTGTGTCTGGGCCCCCCAGCACTGGCCTGCAGGGTATGTGTGTGTGTCTGGGCCCCCCAGCGCTGGCCTGCAGGGTGTGTGTGTGTGTCTGGGCCCCCCAGCGCAGGCCTGCAGGGTGTGTGTGTGTGTCTGGGCTCCCCAGCGCTGGCCTGCAGGGTGTGTGTGTGTGTGTCTGGGCCCCCCAGCGCTGGCCTGCAGGGTGTGTGTGTGTCTGGGCCCCCCAGCGCTGGCCTGCAGGGTGTGTGTGTGTGTCTGGGCCCCCCAGCGCTGGCCTGCAGGGTGTGTGTGTGTGTCTGGGCCCCCCAGCGCTGGCCTGCAGGGTGTGTGTGTGTGTGTCTGGGCTCCCCAGCGCTGGCCTGCAGGGTGTGTGTGTGTCTGGGCCCCCAGCGCTGGCCTGCAGCGTGTGTGTGTGTCTGGGCCCCCCAGCGCTGGCCTGCAGGGTGTGTGTGTGTCTGGGCCCCCCAGCGCTGGCCTGCAGCGTGTGTGTGTGTCTGGGCCCCCCAGCGCTGGCCTGCAGGGTGTGTGTGTGTCTGGGCTCCCCAGCGCTGGCTCCCCTTGCTGCCCCAGACCTCAGCCCCATGCCCACGGAGGAGATCGTGCAGATGTTCAACGAGCTGCGGAGCGACCTGGTGCTGCTCTACGAGCTCAAGCAGGCCTTCGCCAACTGCGAATACGAGCTGCAGATGCTGCGGCACCGGCACGAGGCGCTGGCCAAGGCGGGCAGCCTGGGCCCCGGCGGCGTGGAGGGGCCCCGCCTGGACGGCCCGCTCGGTCTCAGCGCCGAGGAGGGCAGGGGAGAGCCCAAGGAGCCCATCATTGACGTGGTGGGAGCCCCGCTGACCCCCAACTCGGTGAGTGCATCCGGGGGGGTTGCCCCCTTTGCGGCTGCAGCCGCGTGCTTGCCAGAAACCCGCTCCAGGCGGGGCCTGTCCCCTCTCCGCTCCCGGTGTCCGGCCACGGGGCGCCACGTTCATCGGCACGAGAGGGGTGCAGGCTGGCGGTGGCAGGCTCATGTCTGCGGAGCGGGGCTCAGCGTGACGTCCCGGCCCCGCCCGGATCCGCAGCCACGGGCTGTCCCCGGAGAGCCCACGGGGCGGGCGGGGCCCTTCGGCGGCGGTTTGCAGACAGAGGCCAGGCCGGCGGCACGCAGGGGGTTAACATGACCTGGGCGCTGGCTCTTTGGAAAGAAATATCCCGTTAATTCACCGCAAGGCGGGCTGGGTACCTAAAGGGCCCCGTTAAATGCAGCTCTGACCTTTCCCGGCTGATTACACAAAGACGACACAATTAGATTAGTCCAAGACAAAAGGTCAAGCGCATTCACACTGTGACCATTCCCTGCTCCCTTTGGAGGAGGAGAAATTCCCTCCCCCGAGGGGCGTCTGCGCCGCTCTCCCCGGCCGCCTGGCTGCAGGTGAGCTGGGGGAAGGTGCTTCCCGGTGGCTGCCCGTGCCCGTCCCTACTGCTGCCAGCTGGCGCCGGAGCAGGGTTTGGCTCCGTACTGCAGATACCGGAGACTGGGCAGCGCAGGCTCAGCCAGGCAGACTCGGGCTCCCTCGCACAGAGCTGGCAGAGCCCCTCCAGCTGTGGGGCGTGCCTGGCGCAGGGCCTGGGACCGGGAGGTGTGACGCTGCCCCCGCCGGCCTGTGCGGCAGGGTCAGGGCCCGGCTCTGCAGCCTGGACGGAGCCTCCTGGGAGCTCACGACTGCCCCTGCGGCGCAGCGGGGGCGCCCGGCCTGGGAAGCCACTTGCTCAGGGCGCCCCAGGGAGCGGGTGGCAGAGCCGTGCGCCGTGTTCCCAGGATGGGCCCGGTAGCGCCGAGCGTGTGCCCGGAGCAGGGCAGTGCTGCCGCCGTGGGCCAGGCTGGCTTCAGGGAGGGGCTCCCGGCGGGCGGAGCCACCCGCCACTGGCGCACGAGCCCGCTCAGCTGTGCCACGGGGGCGTGGCCGGGCCTGTTCCCTATCCGCGGCACAGGGAGGCGGGAAGCCTGTTGGGAGCCCACCCCCACGGACAGGGCTGCAGGCCCTCGCGCCCTGCGGGCAGCACCGGGAGCCTTTCCTGGGCCCCTCTGCTCCCCAGCCCGCAGCTGCCCAGGGCCGAGCCCGCCAGCCCAGCTGTGTAGCGCGTGGGAAGTCCAGGACCAGGCCAGCCCTGCCGCGTGCCCCCGGTTCTCCCGGCCGCTCCAGCCTGGCCCCCTCCTCCACGGCGGGACGGGGCCCGGCTCGGCCATGCCAGGGTCCCCCAGCGCAGTGGCGGCAGGCCTTCCGGAGGTGAGAGGTGAGCCCAACTTGGAACAAATTAGTTCCAAGCCGAAGTTCAGCCAGTTACTCCAGATTGGACCCTTTGATTTGTGAGCCTCAGACTCCACTGGCTGAGCCATAACGAGTTGACTCTCAGATTCCTCCCTTTGTTCCTGAGCTCACAAGTCAGCCCATTAATGGGGAAAGGAAAAGACCTCGAGTCTAAGAAGTCTCAGGTTCAGAGTGGGAATGGTTTGACTTTTAAGCTTCCTTCATCTGAACTCCTGCTGACTCCTTGTTTTCGGCGCTGCTCTGAGAGCTAGAAGTTACATTGTTAAGATCAATCGTCCTTCCGCTCCAGATGGAGTTAGAATATCGGCCTTTTATATATTTATATAGACATTACTCCGGGCCTTTGTCCGCCTGCTCGCCATTAAGAGCCGCCAGACTTGCAGGTGCTTGGGCATGACAATGGGAAGCGGTTTCTTAACCCCGCCGTGCCCGGGTGTGCCCAGAGCTGCGCCGGGACGGCGAGAGCCGGGGGCTTCCTCGGAACGGGTGACCCCTTTGCACGGTGGCTCCTCGCCGCCCGTCCCACGCCCGGGCAGTGCAGCCGGCACGGCTGGGCATGTGCCGTTGGGTTTTATTGGGCTTCTGTTTGTGCCGTGGGCCCGGCGCACGCTCCCCTTAACGGAGCCAGAGGGGGGGCCGGGCCGAGGCCTCTGGGGAAAGCCAGGCGGGTTTATCGCCCAGCTGCACACGCTGGCTGAGAGGGGGCTGGGGGTGCAGGGCTGGCTCGTTCAGGGGGCTCTGGTCTGGGCGGCTGGCTCGCGGCCGGGGGGCGTTCTTACTCGTGCCACGGAGCAGGCACGGCCGGGGGCATGGTCTGCCTTGGGGGGACGCCTTGGGGGCTAGCGCAGCCCAGCCTGCCCTGGGCTCCCAGCCTCTGGCCAGCCCAATGGACGGAGACTGCCCCAGCCCAGACCCCTCCCAGTCCCAACACGTAACCCCCGTTTTCCTTTGCTGAATTCTCCCCATTGCCCTGCCCCCGAGATGGTTCCTCCAGGGAGGAAGGCAGGGCTGGGGTCACTGGCTCGGTCTGCGACTCGGTTTCCCCTCTCTGCGGGGGATGGGTCCTTTCCGGGTGGGTGTGGCTCGGGAGCTCTTCGGGGTGGGGCCAGCAGCGGCGTGGTGGCAGAATGGTGTCACAGGCTGCTTTGCCCCCCCCCCCACCGCCCCGTGGGGGCGCCTGGTGCAGCGTGTGGGGCTCTGGGAGCTTCTCGCTAGCTGCCTTGGGACCTGGTTCCTGGCGGGGGGCAGCTGTGCCAGAGCACAGGGCTCTGCCGAGCCTCCGTCACGCACCTAGAGTGGTACCGAGCCCCACTCCCCCGCCTGGCCAGGCCCGAGCCCTCCGGGTCGAGGAGGGGAATTCCCTGCCTGCCGCCCGCCGAGGCTCAACTGTAGAGTTCATCTGGCATCTGGCTCGGCGGGTACCAGGGTGGCCTGGGCGCACGGGCCTCGGCGCTGCCTGCAGGGCTGGCCGGCGGGAGCGGCTGAGAGCCAGGCGGGCGCCAGCCCCACTGACCCCGCTCCTCTTGTTCCCTTCCCCCCGAGCAGAGAAAGCGCCGGGAGTCGGCCTCCAGCTCCTCCTCCATCAAGAAGGCGAAGAAGCCGTGAGCCCCGTCAGCGCAGAGCGCCGGGCGGGTCAGCGCAGAGCGCCGGGCGGGTCAGCAGCGGAGCGCCGGCCTGGTCAGCGCAGAGCGCCGGGCTGGGCCGGGTCAGCAGCGGGCCGGCCCGAGCTCCAGGGGCAGTGGCCTGCGGGAGCCAGGCAGGGAGAGGCCTTGCCCAGGGAAGAATCCTGCTTTCGTTCCCCGCACTGGCCAGCAGCGGGCGGGAGCCGTGTGGGGCTGGGCGTGGCGGGACTGGCCACGTCGGGCCGGGGGGCTGGGCCGTGGGCTCCGACGTGCTGGATTTGTGCTCTAAATACAGGCCTGTCCCCCACACCCCGCGTCTGTCGTCATTGGCCTGGGGGTGCGATCGCTCCAGCCGTGGCTCCCCGGAGCTGCCCAGATCAGGGAGCGGTTTTCTAGGCGGGCTCTGGCTGGCGCAGGGGGGCTGCCCCACGGCGCCTTGCAGAGCTGGGCTCTGCCTCGTGCTGCCACGCAGCGCCCCCTGCTGGCAGCTCCTGGGCACCGCCTCCCCACGGCTCCCTGGCCCCAGCCACTGAGCGGCAGGGGCAGGGCTGTGCTGGGGCTTCGTGCTTCCGGCTGCCTTGGGACGGGACGGGAGGGCAGGGCCCAGCTCCGAGGCCTGGCCTGGCTAGAGCCCCCGGCCCAGAGCGGAGTGGGGGGCAGGCGCTTTAGCACCCCCCCAGACCGGGCACCTCCCCCCCCGCTCAACCCCTCAGCCCGGCACCCCTGCCCGTAGCCCCCTCCCAGCCTGGGCACCCCCCGTACCACCCTTAGGGCCCCCCCACTTCAGCCTGGGCACACCCTCCTACCTCAGCCCGGGCACGTCCCACCTCCCTCCCTTAGCCCCCCCCGTCGCCCCTGCCCACACACCCCAGAGGCAGGCAGGCACCTTTTCCCCCCGACTTTATTCATGTGGCACATTTACAGCAAGGGCAGAGTAACTGGGCGATGGGGCTGCGCGAGCTGGACACCACACACCATGCAGTCGCTTCCCGCTGGGCTCAGGGCCTGGCTCAGCCGGGGGGCGGCGGGGTCACCATGCCCCTCGGCCCGGCCTGGGCTTGGCAGCAGGGACCTGGAGTCGTGGCTGAAGCGATACCAGGGCCCTGCTGCCCTCACGTCCCCGCCAGGCGAGAAGCTGGCTGCTGCTGGGCTCAGCTGGGAGCCTGCGGGAGCAGCAGGGGGGCTGGGCAGAGCTGCGGTGCAAGGAGGGGGCAGGCAGGTGCTCGGGGAGAGGAGGAGCCGGGAGGGGGGAGGGGGCAGGTGGGTTCCTGGGGCGGGGAGGGGGCCGGGCAGTGGCGGGAGGGGGCAGGTGGGTTCCTGGGAAGAGGAGGGGGCAGGTGGGTTCCTGGGAAGAGGAGGGGGCAGGTGGGTTCGTGGGGCGGGGAGGGGCCCGGGCAGTGGCGGGAGGGGGCAGGTGGGTTCCTGGGAAGAGGAGGGGGCGGGGGGGGGAGGGGCCCGGGCAGTGGCGGGAGGGGGCAGGTGGGTTCGTGGGGCGGGGAGGGGCCCGGGCAGTGGCGGGAGGGGGCAGGTGGGTTCGTGGGGCGGGGAGGGGCCCGGGCAGTGGCGGGAGGGGGCAGGTGGGTTCCTGGGGCGGGGAGGGGCCCGGGCAGTGGCGGGAGGGGGCAGGCATGGGCAGGGGGCTCAGCTGGAGCAGAGGCGCGCCCGCCGTTCTGAGCCAGGCCGGTGTGTCCGCTGCCAGCGCTGGGCCTGCTCAGGGCAGGGGAGAGCCGGCGGCAGAGCACAGGAAGCCGGGTTGCTGGCGCGAGGGGCGGGGGCGGGGGGTTAGTGTTCACGGCGGGGGGCGGGGGCCTGGCGGGAGGGACACACACAGGAAAGGGGGGCGCGAGGGGCACCGGCAATCAGGAGGCCGAAGGGAGGAGCTACAGCTCTAGCCATGTGGTGCAAGCGCCCGAGGCGGCTCCGGGAGCGGGGCGGGCGGTGGCCGGAGCAGCCCAGACGGGGGGTCCACGTCGGGTCTACACAGAGATTTTCCTTTCCATATATACAACCTCTCCTGGCGTGCCAGCTGGGCGGGTGGGGCGCCGCCGCTGTCCCCGCCCGCCGCGCGAATGCTAGCGCCCGTCCTCCCGCGGCGCAGGAGCCGGCTGCATGCAGCCCTGTCCGGCCCGCCCCGCCGATCAAAAGGGCTTGGAGGTCTGCTTGAAGATGAAGCCTCGATGGGCCAGCGTCTTCATGATGTTGGCGATGTTCTTGCAGTCGTCTGTGGAGAGAGCAGCGCAGGGTGAGTGGGGGGCCGGGCTGGGGAGCAGGGTGAGTGGGGGGCCGGGGAGCAGGGTGCGCGGGGGCCGGGCCGCAGGGTGCGCGGGGGCCGGGGAGCAGGGTGCGCGGGGGCCGGGCCGCAGGGTGCGCGGGGGCCGGGCCGGGGAGCAGGGTGCGCGGGGGGCCGGGGAGCAGGGTGCGCGGGGGCCGGGCCGGGGAGCAGGGTGCGCGGGGGGCCGGGGAGCAGGGTGCGCGGGGGGCCGGGCCGCAGGGTGCGCGGGGGCCGGGCCGGGGAGCAGGGTGCGCGGGGGGCCGGGGAGCAGGGTGCGCGGGGGCCGGGCCGCAGGGTGCGCGGGGGCCGGGGAGCAGGGTGCGCGGGGGCCGGGCCGCAGGGTGCGCGGGGGCCGGGCCGGGGAGCAGGGTGCGCGGGGGGCTGGGCCGGGGAGCAGGGTGCGCGGGGGCTGGGCCGGGGAGGAGGGTGCGCGGGGGGCCGGGGAGCAGGGTGCGCGGGGGCCGGGGAGCTGGGCAGGGCCGGCAGCGCCCGGGGTGAGATGCAGCCCCAGGGCGTGTCCAGCCGGCGGATGTCTGGCCAGGGCACAGGCAGGCGTGTTGTCAGTGTCCCCAACTTAGCCCCACGGCTCCTGTGGGACTCCAGGGCCTCTGCCCCCCACTGGCCCAGGCGGACCCCCGGCTGTCCCACCCGATACGGGGCTGCTCCCCCTCTCAGAGTAGCTCGCTGCCCCTGCCCGGAGCGTGCCTGGCCCAGGGTGCCGGCACTCACACAGGCTGAGCCGGGCAACCCGCAGGAGGCTCCGGCTGGAGCAGCTGCCGCTGGGCTCCCGGCCCGGCCCCGCGTCCTGCTCCGCTGGGCCCAGGCAGGAAATCTGCAATGGGGGGGGGTGAGCAAAGGGCGAGTCGGCACCCGGCCAGGCGGCCAGCTGCTGCAGATGTGCCACGCGCCTCGTGCCGGCTGCATGCACTGCAGGGCAATGCCACTGCCCCGCCCCGCAGCCACCGCTCAGCGCCCATGAGCCCCAGCAGGGGGCGCCACTGCCCCGCCCCGCAGCCACCGCTCAGCGCCCATGAGCCCCAGCAGGGGGCGCCACAGCCCCGCCCCGCAGCCACCGCTCAGCGCCCATGAGCCCCAGCAGGGGGCGCCACTGCCCCGCCCCGCAGCCACCGCTCAGCGCCCATGAGCCCCAGCAGGGGGCGCCACTGCCCTGCCCCGCAGCCACCGCTCAGCGCCCATGAGCCCCAGCAGGGGGCGCCACTGCCCCGCCCCGCAGCCACCGCTCAGCGCCCAGGGGCCCCAGCAGGGGGCGCCACTGCCCTGCCCTGCAGCCACCGCTCAGCGCCCATGAGCCCCAGCAGGGGGCGCCACTGCCCCGCCCCGCAGCCACCGCTCAGCGCCCATGAGCCCCAGCAGGGGGCGCCACTGCCCTGCCCCGCAGCCACCGCTCAGCGCCCATGAGCCCCAGCAGGGGGCGCCACTGCCCCGCCCCGCAGCCACCGCTCAGCGCCCAGGGGCCCCAGCAGGGGGCGCCACTGCCCTGCCCTGCAGCCACCGCTCAGCGCCCATGAGCCCCAGCAGGGGGCGCCACTGCCCTGCCCTGCAGCCACCGCTCAGCGCCCATGAGCCCCAGCAGGGGGCGCCACAGCCCCAACCCGCAGCCACCGCTCAGCGCCCATGAGCCTCAGCAGGGGGCGCCACTGCCCCGCCCCGCAGCCACCGCTCAGCGCCCATGAGCCCCAGCAGGGGGCGCCACTGCCCCGCCCTGCAGCCACCGCTCAGCGCCCATGAGCCCCAGCAGGGGGCGCCACTGCCCCGCCCTGCAGCCACCGCTCAGCGCCCATGAGCCCCAGCAGGGGGCGCCACTGCCCCGCCCCGCAGCCACCGCTCAGCACCCATGAGCCCCAGCAGGGGGCGCCACTGCCCCACCCCGCAGCCAGTGCTCAGCGCCCATGAGCCCCAGCAGGGGGCGCCACAGCCCCAACCCGCAGCCACCGCTCAGCGCCCATGAGCCCCAGCAGGGGGCGCCACAGCCCCACCCTGCAGCCACCGCTCAGTGCCCATGAGCCCCAGCAGGGGGCGCCACAGCCCCGCCCTGCAGCCACCGCTCAGCGCCCATGAGCCCCAGCAGGGGGCGCCACAACTCCATCATTCAGCCACCGCTCAGCGCCCACAGGACCAGCAGGGGGCACCGCAGCCCCACTCCGCAGCCAGTGCTCAGTGCAGATGGGCCCCAGCAGGGGGCGCCACAACCCCGCCCCGCAGCCACCGCTCAGCGCCCATGAGCCCCAGCAGGGGGCGCCACAACCTCATCACACAGCCAGTGCTCAGCGCCCACGGGACCAGCAGGGGGCGCCGCAGCCCCACCCCTCAGCCAGTGCTCAGTGCAGATGGGCTCCTGTAGGGGGTGCTGCATGTAGCTTTCCCACAGGGTCCCTGCAGGCCAGTCCCACAGCTGCCAGCAGGGGGTGCTGCTTCAGACACGTGACTCACAAATGGAGTGAGGGGGCAGTGCCTCCAAGGTCCATGGGCACCTGGCTCTCACCGAGGCACTGGGCCTGGGTTCCCACGAAGCTCCCACAGGGCCTGGCCAGACCCTCTTCACCCCAATGGTCACACCCTGAGCCCCCCCTCAGCTCCTGGGGGTACGGGTCACGCCAGCCCCCTGGGGAGCGCTGAACTGTCCCCCCAGCACCTCTCACTCCCCACTCCTATCCCCGTTCTCCCTGGGCCCCTGTGTGTGCGGCGCCTGGATGGCGCTCCCCTCCCTAGCCCCGCAGGGGTGTCAGCCCGGGGCTCGCCGGCCGGGAGCAATGTGCCTGCCCAGCTGGGTGACTCTGCAGGCGGCCCAGGCCAGAGTCCTGCCCCGGTCTTGGCCTAGGCTGCAGCGGGCTAGGTGCCCACGGGCCAGTCCCTTCCCTCCCATCCTTCGCCTGCTTTGTCTGTGCGCTTGGGAGCTGCCTGGGCAGTGCCCCCCCGCCCCTGAGCTCAGCCCCCCATTCCACCGCCCCACACTGCTGTGGGGCCCATGTGTGGTGACCCCACGCCCAGCTCCGGCAGCAGGCAGGCAGACGCGTTCCCCAAACGGCTCCGTGCCCCACTGCCCGGCTCCGAGGGGGCTGTGGTTGGCTCTGGCCCGCAGGAAGGCACCGGTGGGCAGAGGCTGCCGGGGGGAGGGCGCCTGCTTGTTATTTACCTGGGACTAAGCGCAGGCAGCGTTTGCTAAAATAGAAGCAGGGCTTAAATTGATTCCTGGTGTCTATATTTCATGTTGAAAATTGGCTTGTAAATCCCTGTTTTGATCTATGGGGGCCGTCTCCTTAAGAAAAAGCAAGAGTAAATGTGTAATTTCTCCCTTGACAGCACACGGCAGAGAGGCGATCCTTCTTCCTGCGCCCGCCGTGTCGGGACAGCGCCGCTCCCGCCGCCTCGCCCGCGCCGTGATGTCTCCATTTCATTACCGCCCGGCCATTCATCACGCTCCCACCGGAAGGGTGACTTTGCCCACGTGTGGGTGGCAGCGGGGCCCG
Source organism: Pelodiscus sinensis (assembly GCF_052426305.1). Lineage (NCBI taxonomy): Eukaryota > Metazoa > Chordata > Testudines > Trionychidae > Pelodiscus > Pelodiscus sinensis. The sequence continues at coordinate 2,294,810 of NC_143060.1, forward strand.
GCGGCCGTGGGGAGGGAGCCCCGGTGGGGGGCAGCGCCCCCAGCCCAGCCCAGCCCCGCCGGAAGGGTGTGGGGGCGAGGAGAAGCCACGTTATTACTGAGCTGGAAATGATGAAGAAGCCTCGGCAGCCGTCTGGGGCGGGTAAATCCAGGCAGCGCCGTGGAGCTGAGCGGCGCTGCTAATGTGAAATTAGGTCTCTCTATCAACGGGAGGAGGCCTTTTAATCACAGCTTAAAGGGGGCAAACGCTGTTTATCATAATTGAACTGTATCCGGGCTAATTGTGCCCATATTTCACTGTCTGGGAGACGGCAGCGGGCTGGTGAGAGCGCCGGGCCCGGGCCCAGCCACCTGCCCGCGCTGCCAGGTGGCATGGGCAGCCCCTCGGCCGTGCCCCCAGCCGGGAGCACCCCGCACTGCCCGGGCCCAGCGAGGCTCCGGAAGCACCGGGCGTTGGGGGGCTGGAGCTCGCGGAGCTGCACAGCATGGGAGGGTCTGGGCGCGCCAGGGGCCCGCCGGTACCACACGGCCCAAAGGCCGGAGGACAGGCCGGGGTGGGAGTGTGCGGGCGGGCGGGGCGCTGCCAAGCGCTCTCGGCTGACACGCACGGGGAGAGCCGGGAGTCCGGTACAGAGCGCCCCCCAGCCCCGTGCAGGGCGCCCACTTGCACCTGGTGGGGGAGTCACTGCGGAGCAGCCCTGCCCCCCGCTCCAGAGCCAGGCCTGACCCCCGGTGTCACAGCAGATCCACTGCTCTAACCACTACTCCCTACTCCCTCCCCTTTAACAAGGCCAGGCCACCGCCAGCCAGCCGCTGCCTGTGGCTCCCAGCCGGCGGGACGGGAGGACGAACCCCCTCCCCAGGGGCTGTGTGGAGCTGCCCTGTGCCCGCCCCGTGCCCTGGGTTGCCAGGGATGCCTTCCCGTGAGTTCGGGGCAGCCGCTGTGGGGCACACGTGTCCCCCACCGCTCCCAGGGGGAGGAGCCAAACGAGCGCAAAGGGCAGGGTCACCGAGTGGGGCCAGGTGTTGCTGGGCTCTGGCCGCAGGCTCGGCTCAGGCCTCCGGGGGGGGGGGGGGGAGGCGCTCTGCAGGAAGGCGAACGTGACTGGGCGGCATGGACAGGAGTGTGGGGAGCCAGACACGAGGAGTCGTTCTCCTGCTCTGCTCTGCTCTGCGCTGCTCAGGCCTCAGGTGGAGGATTGGGGCCAGTGCTGGGCACCGCCTTGCAGGAAAGATGTGGAGAAATTGGGGAGGGTCCAGAGAAGAGCACCAGGGATGGTGAAAGGCCCAGAGAACAGGAGCTAGGAGGGGGGACTGAAGGGACTGGGCTTTAGTTTGGAAAAGAGCAGACTGAGGGGGGACATGAGAGCAGTTTTCAGGTATCTAAAAGGGTGTGACAAGGAGGAGGGGGGGGAATTGTTCTCCTCGGCCTCTGCTGACAGGACAAGCAGCAATGGGCTTAAACTGCAGCCAGGGAGGTTGAGGTTGGACATTGAGGAAAAACTTCCTGCCTGTCGGGCTGGTCAAACACTGGGATAAGTTGCCTGGGGGGTTGTGGAATCGCCACCACGGGGGATATTTCAGAGCAGGCTGGACACACCTGCCAGGGCCGGTCTAGACGGGGCTGCGTCCTGCCGGGAGGGCCGGGGCTGGACTCGATGTCTCTCGCGGTCCCTGCCAGCTCCCTGAGTCTATGATTCTACTTACACCATTCACAGCAAAGCAGAAAGCAGCTGGAGCGCAGCTGCCGCTTTTGACACCAACACACAAGTGTCAAACGCCCTGGCACACTCAGCTGCCAAAGCACGCCTGCAGCCAGCGTGCACCCTGCCACGCACTGAGCACATGCACTTGCTCAGCATGTGTACACTCGTATACACTTTCGTTGCGAGCGTGAATGCACAAGGCCGTGCGCGCACACTCGCTCTCTCCGTTCTCCCCAGCAATTGCTGGAAGCGGCGGGTGCCCTGTGGGGGGGGCAAGGGGAGACCGAGAGGCAGGTGGCTGGAGAAGATGGGCCATCGCCCTCCAGGGGCCCCCAAAGCTTGCAGGGCTGTTTGCGGGAGACCTGACACCGCTCCCCTGGCCCCGGGAGCTCCCCTGACACCGCTGTAGCCGGTCTCTGGCACCGGACACCCATTCTGTGGGCGGGGAGCCGCCGGAGGCTGCTGGAAGCTCCTGGAAGTCGGGGCTGAGTCCCTAGCCTGGGAGGAAGCCTCCTGGGCTCACGTCCCCTGGGCGGGGCAATCGGCCAGGGCCGCGACCTGCACGAGAGCAGGCTGGGCCCGAGGGGGCCGGGGCGCGTGTGGGGCGCTGTCCCTCCGCAGTGCTGCAAGGGGGGCAAGCTGGCCCCACGCCGAACCCGTCAGCCCCCCCCCCCCCACGCAGGGGAACAGCCGCCCTACCCCAGCCGCCAGCGTCGGCTCTGCGGCCCGAGACACCCGCCCCATGTGCCACGCTGGAGACGGCCGGCCAGGGGCGGAGGGAAAGGCCAGGGGAGCTGGGCCGGGGGCCAGGCGGCCGCTGTGTTCCTCACAGCTGGCAGCGCGACCAGTCGGAAGCAGAAGAGACTCAAGCGCCGCAGGGGCCAGGCCGGCCCATGCAGGAGTCTGCAGCACTGGCTGGGCTCCTCCCTTCACAACCTGTCGCTCTGGAGGTTTCCCAAGCTCCCCGGGCGGCCCCCGGACCCAGAACCCGCCCGCCCGCTGTCCCGGCGCAGACGAGCTGGGCGCAGGCTGTGCTCCGTGAACTCCCGTGACGGACGCCACGCCGCCCACCACGCCCCTCTGCTCCCCGCGGGCGCGCTGGGGGCTGGGTGGGCCTGTGGGACGCAGGCGGTAGACGCCCCCCAACGCCCATCTCGTGCCCCCCACGTTCACAAGCCTGCGACCACGCCACCGTGCAAAGTGTCACCAGCCACCGCGCCCGGCTGAGTCCCAATCAGCGCTAAGACAAACACGCTTATTACAATTATCCATGTAAAAACCTCCCCAACAGCAGAACAACTTTCTAATATGCAATTACAGCCGGCTATTGATTTTACAATGTAATCCGCTCCGATTGATTTAATAACACAATTATAGGCTGGCTCTCGGGATATTAGAGCGGGAGATTTTCATAAACTCCAACCAAAAACCCACCGCAGCTTCTGAAGGCGGCCCACTGGGCGGCCGCGTGGGGCCTGGCAGCCTCTCACGCCCACCAAGCCCGGCCCCCAAAGGCAGTGCTCTGCCAAGGGCGACCGACTGCCCAGAGGTGGGCAGCCTCCCCGGCTTCCCTCTGATGGCCTGGGGGAGCCGCGGGCAGGCCCCATGCCGCAGCGCGACGCAGCCGCGTGCCCGGACAAAGTGGGAAGGCACCCAGAGAACGGGGATTTCCGCGTCCTACCCGCCGACAGCCTGGACATCAGGCGCCAGCTGGGAAGGTGCAGGCAGATGTGCTCACAGCACACTGGAACCGGGAGGGACCTCGAGAGGCAGCGAGTCCAGCCCCCTGCCCCCACGGCAGGACCAAGCCCTGGCTAGACCAGCCCTGGCAGGCGTCTGTCCAACCTGCTCTGACATATCCCCAGGGATGGAGATTCCACAACCCCCCAGGCAACTTATCCCAGTGTTTGACCACCCCGACAGGCAGGAAGTTTTTCCTAATGTCCAACCTAAACCTCCCTGGCTGCAGTTTAAGCCCATTGCTCCTTGTCCTGTCCTCAGAGACCAAGACCCCTTTTTCCCCCTTCTCCGTGTGACACCCTTGTAGCTACCTGAACATGGCTCATGTCCCCTCTCAGGCTACGGCTACACTGCCGGTTTTTTTCGGAAGACGATATGCAAATTGCACTCGCATTTGCATATCTTCTTCCGATTCTTTTTGTGGAAGAGGTTTTTTTCAGATATTTAGCCCTTCCCGCATAACTCATGTTCTCTAGACCTTTCGTCATTTTTTGTTGCTCTTTTCTGGACGCTCCCCAATTTCTCCACACGTTTTCTAAAATGCAGTGCCCAGCACTAGACACGATACTCCAACTGAGGCCTAATCAGCACAGAGCAGAGCGGAAGAATGACTTCTCGTGTCTGGCTCACAACACTCCTGTTAATTCAGCCCAGAATCGTGTTTGCTTTTTTTGCAAGTGTCCCACTGTTGACTCATATTTAGCTTGTGGTCCAACATAACCCCTAGATCCCTTTCTGCGTACTCCTTCCTAGACAGTCGCTTCCCATTCTGTGTGTGTGACACGGATTGTTCCTTCCTAAGTGGAGCACTTTGCATTTGTGCTTATTAAACTTAATCTTATTGACCTCAGACCATTTCTCCAGTTTGCCCAGATCATTCTGAATTATGACCCATCCTCCAAAGCACTTGCAACCCCGCCCAGCTTGGGATCATCGGCAAACTTAATAAACATCCTCTCTATGCCGATATCTAAATCGTGGATGAAGATATTGAACAGAACCAGTCCCAAAACAGACCCCTGTGGAACCCCACTTGTTCTGCCCTTCCAGCAGGATTGTGAACCATTAATAACTCCTCTCTGAGTACGGTTATCCAGCCAGTTATGCACCCACCTTATAGTAGCCCCATCTAAGTTGTATTTCCCTAGTTCATTGATAAGAATATCATGCGAGACCATATCAAATGCCTTACTGAAATCTAGGTATCCCACGTCCACCGCTTCTCTCTTATCCACAAGACTCATTATCCTATCAAAGAAAGCTCTCAGATCGGTCTGACATGATTTGTTCTTTACAAATCCATGCTGGCTGTTCCCTAGCACCTTATTATCTTCCAGGTGTTTGCAGATGAATTCCTTAATTACTTGCTCCATTATCTTCCCTGGCACAGAGGTTAAACTGACTGGTCTGTAGTTTCCTGGGTTGTTCTTGTTTCCCTTTCCAGTCTTCTGGAATCTCCCCCGACTTCCATGACTTTTCAAAGATGATCACTAAAGGCTCCGATACCTCCTCTCTCAGCTCCTGGAGTATTCTAGGAGCACTGCAGCAGGCCCTGGTGACTTGCAGACGTCTAACTTTTCTAGGTGATTTTTAACTTGTTTTTTTATTTTAACGTCTCGCCCTACCCCATTTTCACCAGCATTCACTCTGTCAGGCATCCCCTCACCATCCATCTTCTTGATGAAAACCAAAACAAAGAAGTCATTAAGCACCTCTGCCATTTCCAAGTTTCCTATTGTTGTTTCTCCCTCCTCGCTGAGCAATGGGCCTCCCCTCTCCTTGGTCTTCCTCTTGCTTCTAATGTATCTGTAGAATGTCCTCTTGTTCCCCTTTATGTCTCTAGCTAGATTGAGCTCGTTTTGTGCCTTCGCCTTTCTCATCTTGCCCCTGCACACCTGTGTTGTTTGCTTATCTTCATCCTTTGTAATTTGGCCGAGTTTCCACTTTTTATTCGACTCCGTTTGGATTTTTAGACCGTGTAAGATCTCCTGGTTGATCCAAGGTGGTCTCCGGCCAGACTTTCTATCTTTCCTTGCAGCGGAATAGTTTGCTTTTGAGCCCTTAATCATGTCCCTTGGAAAAACTGCCAACTCTCTCCTGGGCTGTGTCTACACTGGGCCACGTATTCCGGAAAATCAGCCGCTTTTCCGGAATAAGCTGCGAGCTGTCTACACTGGCCCTTGAATTTCCGGAAAAACAACGATGCTCTACTGTACAAAATCAGCCGCTATTCCAGAAAAACTATTCTGCTCCTGCTCGGGCATAAGTCCTTATTCCGGAACACTGTTCCGGAAAAGGGCCAGTGTAGACAGCCCAGTAGTCTTTTCCGGAAAAAAGCCCCGATTGCGAAAATGGCGATCAGGGCTCTTTTCCGGAAAAGCGCGTCTACATTGGCCACAGACGCTATTCCGGAAAAAGGGCTTTTCCGGAAAAGCAGCCTGCCAATGTAGACGCTCCTTTTCCGGAAAAACTGAAAACGGAATAGTATTCCATTTTAAGCAGTTCCGGAAATTCATGCCAGTGTAGACGTAGCCCTGTTGTTTTGCCTCTTAGTCTTGCTTCCCATGGGGCCTTACCTACCCCCCATGGCTGCGTCTAGACTGGCATGATTTTGCGCAAATACTTTTAACAGAAAAGTTTTCCCGTTAAAAGTATTTGCGCAAAAAAGCGTCTACACTGCCATGGATGCTTTTGCACAAAAGACATCTTCTGCGCAAAAGCATCCGTGCCAGGGTAGACGCTCTCTTGTGCAGGAAAGATCCAATGGCCATTTTAGCTGTCGGGCTTTCTTGCACAAGAAATGAACATGTCTACACTGGCCTCTTGCGCAAGAGGGCTTATCCCTGAGCGGGAGTGTCAGAGGATTTGCGCAAGAAGCCCTGATTTTGTACGGTACAAAGTCAGTGTCCTTGCGCAAATACCCGCGGCCAGTGTAGACAGGCGGCAAGTTTTTGCCCAAAATCTTGCCAGTCTAGACGCAGCCCATGTGAGTGGCAGGTTAATGCCCCCGGCCCATCACTACCCTCTAGGCGCTCTCCGGCCAGGCAGGCCCTTCTCGCGGGGCTCAGAGACGCTTCTGGGGCAGGCCAGTGACACTCACAAACCTCCCAAGTGCAGGACCCTGACACCCCTAAGCCCAAATGCAGAACTGCTGGTGCCTCGTAGGGCTCGGGCTGATGCCCGTCACCATGGGATCTGGCCTCCCGGGTCCTAGGCCAAAGGGACCCCGCGGCAAGCTGGTCTGACCTGCATAGCGCTGCCAGGGACCTGCCCGACAGTAACTCCCAGGGCGGAGCTGCCAGCGCGGCGATGGGCTAGTGAGTGGGCCACACAAGAGGCCTCCTGCATCTCAGGGGCCGCACGATTGTTGGAGCCAAGACGGTCTCCTGGGACGGGGGAGTTTTGCTCACTACACCTGGTGCCACACACACACACATGCACTTGGCCACGCCTGGATCCACGTGCATATACAAGCACACACAGCCACGCCTGGAGCCACACCCGCATATGGGCACGCACGGCCATGCCTGGAGCCACACCCGCATATGGGCACGCACGGCCACGCCTGGAGCCACACCCGCATATGGGCACGCACGGCCATGCCTGGAGCCACACCCGCATATGGGCACGCACGGCCACGCCTGGAGCCACAACCTCATATGGGCACGCACGGCCACGCCTGGAGCCACACCTGCATAGGGGCACGCACGGCCACACCTGGAGCCACACCCCCATATGGGCACGCACGGCCACGCCTGGAGCCACAACCCCATATGGGCACGCACGGCCACGCCTGGAGCCACAACCCCATATGGGCACGCACGGCCCCGCCTGGAGCCACAACCCCATATGGGCACACTCGGCCACACCTGGAGCTGCACCCACGTACGGGCACACACGGCCACACCTGGAGCCACATCCGCATATGGGCACATAAGGCCACACCTGGAGCCACATGCACGCACAGCCACACTGGGTGCCACACACGTACCTGTATGCATGGCCATGCCTGGTGCCACATGCACGTACATACACAAACCCACCGTGAATACGTGTGGCACGCTGATGCCACATACACTCACAAGTGCCCCCACACCTTGTGCCACGCATGCCCACCCGATGACACAAACACACCCGCACACGCACACACACGGCTCGCTCTCTCGCTCGCTCTCCCCCGCAATGTGTTCCTGACTTTATGGGCACATTTTTCTTGTCAAGCTGACAGGGTTGCTAAGTGGATTTCTCCCTGATACACGGACGGATTATCACATTACTCCAATGTCCTACACAAACATATTACTTTATATTCAATAGCCCTAATGAATATAAACTGCTTCTGCTTTTTGGGGAGGGGGCAAGCTATAGATTTTTAATGAGGCCACTATTAACTCCCTCCTCTTTAAAGCAGCCGTCGGTGCAGGCTCTGACGAGAAAATCAATGGTGTTATTGTAGGAATATTGTATATTGATATTGTAATAATAAGATGCAATTGATTTCGGGGCTGTGGTGTGGTGTGTGCGAATGGGGTCAGCGCGGGGTTACCCGGACCGGCTCCTGCATTTGGAGTGGCTGCTTTGCTCCCGGAGAACCCCTCTTCTCCCACTTAGACCCTGGCCGCTGTGGGGCGCCAATCGCCGGGGGGCAGCTAGGAATGGCCAGGACTTGAGTCCAGCTAGTCCTGTGCGTGGCTCTGACATCGCCACCCCCACGGGAGAGCCCTGCAGCCATCCTGTCTCGGAGCTGGAGCCTGGCTTACCCCGGCGCTGGAAGGGACTATCTGCTGTAACTCCTCCGGCTGCCCCTGTGTCCATGCCCAGCGCTGCCTGGGACCTCATGACGCTCTGGGCCTCAGTGCCATCCTGTGGCAGTGAGTTCCACAGGGCAAGAGAAAACATTTCCCTTGCCAGGTTTGAATCGGGCCCCACTCAGTCTCCGGGACTGCACAGGCTCCCCCAGGCCCACCCGCTCTCCCTTCACAGCCGTCGCCAGGGCGGTTCCCCTTCTGCCAGGAGCTGCGTGTCGCCCGCCCCCACCCGAGACGAGGGTTTGAGGCTTCTCGGTCTCGACCCGTCTCCCGTCATCACGCTTCACCTGGGCACGTGGGAGCTGGGCTCAGGGGTGACCCCGCGGTCCCGCCAGCCTGAGGGGGCTTTGAAAGCCAGACCTGGGCCCCTGGGTCAGTGCTCCCGCGCGTGAAGAGCCAGCCCTAGTGGAACAGGGCAGCGCCCGGGCCCAAGGACGACCGTGCGGCGCGGCGCCCCCAGTGCCCGGGTGGGTGCCAGAGAGGCTGATCCCACCCAAACAGGCGGCCACGGCGGCCGTGCAGGAATCCAGCCACTGCGATTCACGGGCTACCGCGGGAGGCAGCGTTGCTGGGGATGCTGCGCCAGTGCCCGGGGGCGGCGGGAGGCAGCTGCAATGGGGAGGGGAATTTCCCGCAGCTGATGCTGCAGGGCCGGGGGGCCGGGCTGGGCGAGAGGCTAGCGGGTCGCCCCATCTCCTGCGCCTGGGCACCACTAAACTGGTTCGCCCTGCCCTGGCGTCAGACACGCCCCCAGCCCTCCCGGCCCTCCCACGGCCCGCGCAGGGGGCAGCGCCCTGCTTGCCCGGTGGCTGCGCGGCTCAGCACGGGGCTGCCAGGTGGAGGCAGCGCCAGCCCGAGCCCCGGTGCAGGGCGATCCTGGGAAGCACACGGGCTGGGGCCCTGCGGCCGAGGCCGGCAGCCGCGTGGCGGCGGGGAAGACGGATCACCCGGGCCGGCGCTGAGCGGCGCCGTGTTTAAGCTGTCCCCATGCTTTATGGGCTGCACAGGAACCGGCGCGCAGGGGCCGTGGGGCCATCTGTCACTGTTCCAATGGCAGCTCCCTGCCGCTGAGTAACAGCCCCGCTCGCTGCCGTAGCCGCGGGAACCGGCCAACGCCCCGGGAGCCCCCCGCCTGCCTGTGCCGCTTGGCCCCTGCTCTGGGCGGGAGGCCGGGGACGGAGCCTGCCCCCCGGCCAGCTGCCTGCGGCGGGGAGAGGGACCCTCATGTTCTCTCGGGAAGGGGGGGTCAGGGTCTGGTGCCCCCGTGCTGCCAGGCTACCCACGGGCACAATGCAGCCGGCTGGGTCTGGGTCAGCGCTCTGTCCCAGGGCTCTCGGGGCCGGGCCCTAGCACTGAGAATCGCCTCCCCCCTCGAGGCCAGGACATACCGGGGGGTGGACAGGCCCCCCAGTGCTCTCTGCAACAAGGCCCCTGCACCCTACTGGAGAGCGTGGGAGCCCCACTGCCCCAATTCCTACCCCACTTCGTGGAGCTGCCTCCCGGCTGAGCCATGCCCCCCCTCCCCCCAGACCCTGACTCCCCCCGGGAGAGCCAACACTGACCCAGCCTCACCCCCCGGGCCCCGCCCCCCCGGGAGAGCCAACACTGACCCAGCCTCACCCCCCGGGCCCCGCCCCCCCCGGGAGAGCCAACACTGACCCAGCCTCACCCCCCGGGCCCCGCCCCCCCGGGAGAGCCAACACTGACCCAGCCTCACCCCCCGGGCCCCGCCCCCCCGGGAGAGCCAACACTGACCCAGCCTCACCCCCCGGGCCCCGCCCCCCCGGGAGAGCCAACACTGACCCAGCCTCGCCCCCCGGGCCCCGCCCCCCCGGGAGAGCCAACACTGACCCAGCCTCTCCCCCCCCCCGGGCCCCCCCCCCCGGCCCCGCCCCCCCCCCCCGGGCCCCCCCCCCCCCCGGGCCCCGCCCCCCCCCCCGGGAGAGCCAACACTGACCCAGCCTCACCCCCCGGGCCCCGCCCCCCCGGGAGAGCCAACACTGACCCAGCCTCACCCCCCGGGCCCCGCCCCCCCGGGAGAGCCAACACTGACCCAGCCTCACCCCCCGGGCCCCGCCCCCCCGGGAGAGCCAACACTGACCCAGCCTCTCCCCAGCCTCGCCCCCCCGGGAGAGCCAACACTGACCCAGCCTCTCCCCAGCCTCGCCCCCCCCCACCAGGCCCATGCGCCAGTCTGCAGCTCGGTGTCCCCGGCCGCCCGGCTTGAGGGCTACAGCTGCTCTCTGGGGCTCGCCATGCAAGTGGCGTACGGTGGGTAATCTGCCCCCCACCGGCCCCGGGCCCAGGACACAGCTAGGCTGGTGGGCAACAGAGGACGCCGGGGACCCTGCCAGCACTTAGCCGGCTGGCTCCAGGCACCTGCTTCCTCCTGGCCGTGTCTCTGCCCTGGGTCCGGCTGGTGGCCGGGAAGGCCGCTTCCTTCCCGTCGCTCCCGAGCCAGCAGGCGCTTGGCTCGCCGCCCCCTCCGATGGGAAGGGCAGGGCAGGCAGCTGCTGGTTACCGGCCTCAGGCGGGAATCGACGCTCAGCCTCCCACCCTGAGACTCTCCCAGCTGGGCAGGTGGGTTCCAAAGGAGCCTGCGACAGGGCCCCTGGGACAGGCCGGCCCCCCCACGTCCATCCCAGGCCACAGGCACCCGGGGGCGCGGGGCTGGGCACCGGATCCATCGGCGCTGCCGGGAGCCGTATGACCATCAGGGCTGGCTTCACGCTCACTCTTGTGAGTGCCGGTGTAAGGCCAACACCTCGCGGGGGGGGGGGGGGGGGGGTGTCCTCGGTGTCACCCCCCAGGGCCCTGCCCCACTGGCACGCCGGGGAGGCCTCCAGCCGAGCAGGGCAGGCGGGCACGATGAACCCCGGGACAAAACACAGCCGGGTAGGAGGGAGGGAGCCGGATTCTCTGGTGTCCCGCAGGACACGCTGCCTGTCTGGACCTGAGCCCCGTGCTTGGGGTGGCTGCGATCCCAGCAACAGGCCCCGCTGTCCACGCAGGGGAGCGCCGAGGGGCGAGCCAACGCCCAGGGGCCACAAGCAAGCCGGGCCCTGGTCCAAGCACCGGTTATTTGCCTGTCGCAGCCCCGCAGGCCTCGCCTGGTTCCGTGAGCGGAGCGCGTGGCCCCCGCGGTCGTGGCGTTCCACTGGCGGGTGCCTGGCCAAACAAAGCCGCCGCGGCTCTCCCCCCCCCGGAAGCGCCCCCACTGCCCGGCCTAGCCAGGAGGCAGAGTGAAGGATAGCCACTAACTCCGCAATAAGGGGAAAAGCCAATTTCATCTTTATTAGACGGCCATTTCTCTTTTAGTAATAAGCGCACTTCAAATAATTAGCGTGTTTTACGTAATAATGAAATTATGGAAATGCAGGCCACTTATTCAAACAAGTCACCATTACCATATTTTTAAATATTAGACTTAATTAGAGTTTATCACTTCTGAGAAGTACAAGGAGGGGAGATTTTTTTCCCCGTTACAAAAAAAAAATCCTCATAAAGTGTTTATTAAGAGCGGGTAAGAAGGGCATAATGATGTGTTTGGAAATTAAGGCAATCAAACATTTAATGCGATGCACTCCTGTAGGCAAAAGCATTCAAATGAGTCAATTATACATCCATTATCCAGGCACGATTACACAAGGCAGCACAGGGAATTTGTCCTCCCCATCATGCATTTGCGGCCAGGACTTATGTCCACTTAACGCCAGCTAATAAACCACCAAAGTTGGGAAAGAAAAGTGAGAGAAAGGAAGCGAGCCGGGGAAAGCGAGGGGAAGGGGAGCGGAGGAGAGGAAGGGGCTGCCGGGGCCGTCGAGGCAAAGGGGGAAGGACCCGTCAAGCCGTCGCAGGGGCTGCGAGCCAGACTTTCATAAATCAAAGTAATTAAGTTAACATGAAAATCAACTTCACCATCCCGTTAAATTACGGAATTTGCATATTAGGGCTCCAATGAAGTAGGTAGCTGAGGAGCTGGGGGGCCGGGCGGGGGCGGGGGCGCGCGCCGCGAGAGGAAGCATTTATTACGGTGAATAACTAATTTCAGAATTGATAGTGCTGGGTCCTCGTTCCCGAGCCATTTCTACGGGGAAGGAAATGAAGGGGCGGGCAGGAGGCCGGCTGGACATCTTTCTGTGTTATTGCTTGTCTGCCATTTGCAAATCATTATTAATTGTAGCCCAGGCGCTCGGTGAGCGGGGCAGGGTGCCTGGACAGCCGGCGCAGACAGACATATCTCTTCATCAGGACCCCAGCCGCTCGCCCTGGAGAGCCAATTACCCCTCCCTGATTGGGATCAGATAAGGAGGGAATTTTTACAAATTAGGGAATAAATAGAATTTCCACCCGTGGAGCAGGGCGGGCTGGAGAGGCGGTAATGAAAAACGATACATCACCATCAGCCAGACAACCCTATTCATACGCTCCCTCCTCGTCCCGCCGGGTAACAGGCAGCCTGCCCGAGCCGCCGGACCCCTGCTGGGGGAGCCGCCCCGCGGCCCAGGCCCCACGCATGCACGGCGTGGGCTGGGCTCCCTTCCTCTCGCCCAAGGCCCCCTCCGCACCCCAACCGGCCTCTCGGAGCCTGGGCTGGCTGCTTCCCCTGGGCGATGCTCCGGGACCGCCCTGGGGCTTACGTGGCACGGTGCAGCGCAGAGACCCCTCCCCATGCCCCATGCCAATTCCCTCCCCAGCCCGGCACCAGGGGCTCCAGGAAGAGTGGGCGTAGGGGAGCCAGGCCAGCGTGCGCCTGCCGCACGGCCCAGCAGCTCGCAAGGGCCGGGAGCGCAGAACGGCGCCAGCCCTCTCGTCTGCGTCCCTGCAAGCCAGGCCCCGGGCACCGCGTGCCCCCAGACTGCATGCTGAGCCATGGCCCCAGAAAGCAAAGGCCTGGCCCCGCTTGCCAGGAGAAGCCCCGCTGGCCCGGCCCGGCCCCTGGCTCCATGGATCCCGCAGAGCTTCTGGTCTGACCCCAGAGCAGCCAGAGGGTTTCCCCGTACTCGTGGGGGGCTGACGCGTCGCCGGGGTCACCGTCCCAGCCTCGGCCCTCAGGGAGCACAGGACCAAGGCGGCGAGGAGAGGGGCAGCCGAGAGGCGAAGGGGATGAAGAGAAGAAACTCTGGACTGGCCTGGACACAGCGCGGAGCGGGACAACGCAGGGGCTGGCCGGCTCGAGGCGCACTGCTCGGTGCACCGGGCCCTGGCGGGACGGTCACAGCCACGGCCGCCACGGGGCTCAGCCTGCGCCAGGTACGGGCCACGGCGAGGTGGGACTGAAACACTGGGGACAAAGGGGTGTCTGCGGGTCCCCTCCGCCTGCAGCAACTGGGAACTGCGGGTCACCCCTGCTGCTGGCACCTCGGGGATCCCCTGCGGGTGTGGGGAGTGGTGGGGCGTCCCTGCTGCTGGCACCTCGGGGATCCCCTGCGGGGGCGGGGAGCGGTGGGGCGTCCCTGCTGCCGGCACCTCGGGGATCCCCTGCGGGGGCGGGGAGCGGTGGGGCGTCCCTGCTGCCGGCACCTCGGGGATCCCCTGCAGGGGCGGGGAGCGGTGGGGTGTCCCTGCTGCCGGCACCTCGGGGATCCCCTGCGGGGGCGGGGAGCTGTGAGGCGTCCCTGCTGCCGGCACCTCGGGGATCCCCTGCGGGGGCGGGGAGTGGTGGGGCGTCCCTGCTGCCGGCACCTCGGGGATCCCCTGCGGGGGCGGGGAGCGGTGGGGCGTCCCTGCTGCCGGCACCTCGGGGATCCCCTGCGGGGGCGGGGAGCTGTGAGGCGCCCCTGCTGCCGGCACCTCGGGGATCCCCTGCGGGGGCGGGGAGCTGTGAGGCGTCCCTGCTGCCGGCACCTCGGGGATCCCCTGCGGGGGCGGGGAGCTGTGAGGCGTCCCTGCTGCCGGCACCTCGGGGATCCCCTGCGGGGGCGGGGAGCGGTGGGGCGTCCCTGCTGCCGGCACCTCGGGGATCCCCTGCGGGGGCGGGAAGCCGTGGGGCGTCCCTGTTGCCGGCACCTCGGGGATCCCCTGCGGGGGCGGGAAGCCGTGGGGTGTCCCTGCTGCCGGCACCTTGGGGATCCCCTGCGGGGGCAGGAAGCTGTGGGGCGTCCCTGCTGCCGGCACCTTGGGGATCCCCTGCGGGGGCGGGAAGCGGTGGGGCGTCCCTGCTGCCGGCACCTCGGGGATCCCCTGCGGGGGCGGGAAGCGGTGGGGCGTCCCTGCTGCCGGCACCTTGGGGATCCCCTGCGGGGGCGGGGAGCTGTGAGGTGCCCCTGCTGCCGGCACCTCGGGGATCCCCTGCGGGGGCGGGGAGCTGTGAGGCGTCCCTGCTGCCGGCACCTTGGGGATCCCCTGCGGGGGCAGGAAGCTGTGGGGCGCCCCTGCTGCCGGTGGTTCCCGGGGCCCGTGGTGGCTGGGGGCTGCAGCGGCTGAAGTGTGAAGTCACGGAGGTTGCTGGAAGACCCGGTGACTGGACCATCCGTGGCCTTTGTCATGGCTCACGTGGGAAGGGCCAGGTGGGCTGGCGGGGCGGGACAATGCCTGTGGCCAAGCCACGGATCTGCTGGAGGAACTGGAAATGCTCCCGGGTCAACCTGCCAACAACCTGCCAGGGGCAAGCTGGGATCAGCGGCAGAGCCCCCATCGCGCTGGGCCGCTACCTCCGTACGCCTCTAGCCATGAGCTGGGGATTGTGGGGACCTCATGTCCCACAGCAGAAGGGTTGGGGCGGGGTTCTTTATTGCACCTCATCCTCACAGACACAGAGGGGCAAGCCACGGAAGGGAAAATCCGTGGTAGCTCAGGAACGCACGAATCTGACTCGATCACATGTACAATGTGTAAGCCCAATAAGATCCATGTGTTTATACCAGGTGCCTTAAGAAGGGCACATTTCACAAAGCTGAAAGCAGTTACGAGCTAAATCTGGGGGAGGAAAAATGCAATCAGATACATTTGAGATGACTGGGAATCATTTAAGAACTCACTAGACACCTAAAAAAGCCACAATTGAGGAAGAAGGCTACATAGTTTAGCAGGGAAGTGAAGCAGCTATAAAATATATTTTTAAAAAATAACATACAGTCAACAGAAGAAAGGTGAAGCTGTCGCAATGAATATAAATCAGAAGTTAGGAATTGTAGAAAATTGATAAGAGAAGCAAAGGGACGCAAGGAGCAATCTATGGTGGGCAGAGTTAAGGACCAGACGAAGGAATTTTAAAGATATATTGGGGACAGAAAGAACTCTGGCAACAATACTGGTCTATCATCAGATGGAAATGGTAGAATTATCATTGATAATGCAGAAAAGGCAGACATGTTCAACAACTGTTCCTACTCTATATCGGGGGGCAAAAGAGGGGAGCTAGTGTCCTCAGATGTGATAATAACACTCTTGTCCATTCCAAGAGCATCTCAGAAGGGTGTTAAGCAGCAACTAAAGTCAAGAAATTTTCAAATCAGCAGGTCCAGATAACTGGCCTCCAAGAGTGTTAAAAGAGCCGGCTGTAAATCATAGAATCTCAGGACTAGAAGAGACTTCAGGGGTCATCGAGTCCAGCCCCCTGCCCAAAGCAGGACCAGCCCAACTCAATCAACCCAGCCAGGGCTTGGTCAAGCCAGGATTTAAACACCTCTAGGGATGGAGATTCCACCCCCTCCCTGGGGAACCCAGCCCAGCGCTTCCCCACCCTTCTAGGGAAACAGTTTTTCCTACTATCCAACCTAGACCTTCCCCACTGCAACTTGAGCCCATTGCTCCTTGTTCTGCCATCTGACCCCACTGAGAACAGCCTCTCTCCAGCCTCAGGAAGCTGAAGGCTGCTCTCAAATCCCCCCTCACTCTTCTCTTCTGCCGACTAGACAAGCCCAAATCCCTCAGCCTCTCCTCGTAGGCCATGTGCTCCAGCCCCCGAATCATTTTGGCTGCCTTCTGCTGGACCCTTTCCAACGTGTCCACACCCTTTCTGTAGCGGGGGGCCGGAACTGGACACAATACTCCAGTGGAGGGCACAGGACCGTAAATGATTTTCAGGAAGTCCTGGCGCACTGGGGAAGCCAAGCTTGTTCCAATTTTTAACAAGGGTAAATGAGATGATACGAGTCATTTTAGGCCTCTTAGCCCGGCATCGATCCGGGGCAAGAGAACGGAGCGGGGGTGACATGGTGCTCAGTTAATGAAGAATTAAAGCAGGGTGATGCAATCAATGCCACTCCGCATAGGTCTCCTCGCAAAGTAACCAGATACCTTTTTGGATGATTCCTAGTCTGGTTGTTACAGGCAATGGTGCTGATTCGACAGACTTCTCTAAGACTTGGTACTGCACACATTGTGCCTAAAACGGTCCAGCTGTGCAGCGACCGAGGCACATGCTAAATGGATTAAAAACCGGCTAGCTGATTGGTCTGAAAAACAACGTCACTGGGAAATCATCAGTGAGCAGGTGCGTTTCCGGCAGGACCCCCAGGGCGCGGTTCTTGGCCCTACACCACTGAACATTTTTATCAATGACCTGAGAGAATACACAGAATCTTCACCGATAAACGTGGCAGATAGAAAAGTGGGGGGGTAAGTAATGCAGCGGACTGGGACAGTGATCCGGATCGGCTGGGAAACTGAGCTCAAGGAAACAACCTGCGTCTTCACATGGCATACTAGGACTGGAAGGAACCTCAGGAAGTCCTCAAGTCCAGTCCCCTGTCCTCACGGCAGGACCAAGCACCATCTAGACCAGTGGTTCCAAACTTTTTGGCATCGCCCCCTTTTTGATTTTTTTGAAAAACTTTCATGCTCCCCCCTGAAAATAGCAGCAAAAGTTGTTGAGCAAAAATAAAAGGAACTGACCGGGGCAGCAAAACCTGATGCAGGGGGGCTGGGTCGCCTCCTGCCCCTGCTGGAATTTCTGCAAGCCCCCCAGTTTTGGAACCCATGATCTAGAGTAGCCCATCCCGGACAGGTGTCTGCCCAGCCTGCTCTGAAATATCCCCAGGGATGGAGATTCCACAGCCCCTCCCCCCCAGGCAATTTATCCCAGTGTTTCACCCCCCTGACAGGCAGGAAGTTTTTCCTCGTGTCCAACCTAAACCCCCCTGGCTGCAGTTTAAGCCCATTGCTTGTCCTGTCCTCAGAGGCCGAGATGAACGAGTTTTCTCTCTTCTCTTTCTAACAATCTTTTAGGCACTTGAAAGCTGCTCTCCTGTCCCCCGTCCTCTCTGCTCCATACTAAACAAGCCCAGGTCTTTCAATCTCCCTTCGTAGGTCCCTGTTTTCCAGACCTTGAGTCATTTTTGTTGCTCTTTTCTAAATCCTCTTCAACATCTCCACACTGTTCCTGAAATGCGGCGCCCAGAACAGGTCACAAGACTCCAACCGAGGCCTGATCAGCGCAGAGCAGAGCAGAGCGGCAGAACGACTCCTCGTGTCTGGCTCACCACTCTCCTGTTCATGCAGCCCAGTCGTGTTGGCTTTTTTTGCAACAGCCTCACACTGCTGACTCGTGTTTAGCTTGTGGTCACTCTGACCCCTAGATCCCTTCCTGCGGACTCCTCCCTAGACAGTCGCTGCCCCTTCTGTGTGACACGGATTGGTCTTTCCTAAGGGGAGCACTTTGCATTTGTCCTTATTAAACTTCATCCTGTTGCAGAGCCGGTCTGAGCCATTCTTGCGCCCCGAGCCCCTCCTCCACCTGGCCCGGCAGCACTGCGCGGCGCCTCTTACAATCGAGTGCCCTGGGCTATCACCTGGTCAGCCTGTAGCTTGGGCCGGCTCTGTTCTGTTGACCTCCGACCATTTCTCCAGTTCGTCCAGATCAGTTTGAAGTCTGACCCTGCCCTCCAAAGCACTTGCCACCCCTCCCAGCGTGGTGTCATCTGAAAACGTAATAAGTGTCCTCCGTATGCCATCATCTAAATCGCTGATTGAGCAGAACCGGCCCCAAACCGGATCCCTGCAGAACCCCTCTTGTTCTGCCCTTCCAGCATGACTGTGAACCATTGATAATGACTCTCTGAGAATGGTGATCCAGCCAGTTATGCACCCACATTCTTGTAGCTCTGTCGGGTTGCATTTCCCTAGTCTATTGATAAGAAGGTCATGCGAGACTGTATGAAATGCTTTACTAAAGTCTAGGTATACCACATCCACCGCTTCCCCCTTATCCAAAGAAAGCTCTCAGATCGCTTTGACATGTTTTGTTCTTTACAAATCCAGGCTGGCTGTTCCCTATCACCTTATTATCTTCCAAGTGTTTGGAAATTAATTCCTTAATTACTTGCTCCATTATCTTTCCTGGTGCAGAAGTTAAGCTGACAAGTCTGTAGTTTTGTGGGTTGTTCGTATTTCCCTATTTATAGATGGGCGCTAGATTTGTTCTTGTCCAGTCTTCTGGGATCTCTCCTGCCTTCCATGACTTTTCAGAGATGATAGCTAAAGGCTCAGACACCTCCTCTCTCACCTCCTGGAGTATTCTGGGATGCATTTCCTCAGGCCCTGGTGACTTGCAGACATCTAGCTCTTCTAAGTCATTTCTAACTTGTTCCTTTCTTAATGTAACTTCTGACCCTACCTCCTTTTCTCCAGCATTCACTATTGTAGGTGTCTAACCGCCACCAGACTTCTTGGTGAAAACCGACTGTGACGTTGTGACGGCGCGTTGGGGGTCCCCCGTCTCCTGCACCCCGAAATGGCACAAACAGACTGCACCAGCCGGTGGAATAGAGGAAGTTTATTGCCTCTCCAGGATACAGCACAGCACAGATGGAATCTGGTCACAGAGCTGGGCTAGGATGCCTCAGCCCCCCTTGAGATGGGGGAGTCTGGGCCCCTAAACTCCAGCCCCTTTCCCTAGGCTGTCTCCTCCATGCTCTCAGACAGCAACTAACCCACCCTCTTCCAGCCCTGCCCCCCAGCCAGGGCAGCATCCCCCTTCCTTTGTTCCTCTCTATGGGGGGTGTCTGGCCATACTGGTTGAGAGGTCCCTTTGCATAGTGAGTGACTCATCCTGTTTTGCTGGGTCGTGGTCCCCACGGCAGCCAGTGGGGGGTACCCCAGAGCCAGTAGCATAGAAACCAGCCAGGTACCCCCAATACGTCACAGACGTAGTGGGGATACCTTGCTGGTTGCTATGCTGGGCAGTGGGCTGTGGGTGACCTCCACTGGCTGCTGTCTGCAGCACGGCCCAGCAGGGCAGGGGATGAGTCATTATGCAAAGGGGGCTTGGAACCTGTCTGACGAGTTCTGCCCCAGGGAACGGAGCAATGGGAAGAAGGAGAGTGGAGCCCTGGCTGGGGGCAGGGCTGGATGTGAGTTAGTTTCTGTCTGGGAGCATGGAGGAAGCAGCCTAGGGAAAGGCACTGGGATTTAGGGGCCCAGTCTCCCCCATGTCAAGGGGGGCTGAGGCATCCTAGGCCTGCCCTGTGACCAGATTACATCCGTGCTGGGCTGTATCCTGGAGAAGCAATAAACTGCCTCTGTTCTACTGGCTGGTGGAGTCTGTCTGTGCCACTTCGGGGTGCAGGAGACGGGGGACCCCAACGCGCTGTCACACCGACACAAAGAAGACATGAGGCACCTCTGCCATTTCCATCTTTTGCTGTTGTTTTCCCTCTTCGTGGCTCAACAAACGTCCGCATTTGGGACCAAAGCACTCGGCCATACTTCCAGGGCGGGGGCCTCTCTCCTGGGAGGCAGGGACTCTGAAAAATCGTTGGGGGTCGTGGTGGACAATCAGCTGAACACGCGCGCCCAATGTCTAACAGGGAGAATGTGACCCGGGGACGCACAAACAGGGCTCACCGAGCAGACGCAGAGAGGCTTTCGCTCCGCGCTGGACCCTGGTGCAACCGCTGCTGGAATCCCATCTCCAGTGCTGGGGCCCACAAGTCAAGAAGGATGCGGGCGAATTGGCGGGGCCCAGAGAAGAGCCACGGGAAGGGTTAAAGGGTTAGAGACCCTGCCCACGGCGACAGGCGGAAGACGCCCGAGTGTTCGGCCAGGAGAAGGAGTGACAGGGTAACAGACTGGAAGTGTCTCCGGGGTGCTCAGATCATTGACAACGCGCCACAGGCGAGCAGAGGCAGCTCTAACGCGAGCCACGGCGGAGCGGCAGCCAGACACAGCCAGGCGGGGAAGAGGCACCCTTCCAGCAGGGAGGGGAACTACCCAGTGGAATGGTTTCCCAAAGGCGTGATGGATTCTCCATCGCTGGCCGGGTTTAA
Source organism: Pelodiscus sinensis (assembly GCF_052426305.1). Classification (NCBI taxonomy): domain Eukaryota; kingdom Metazoa; phylum Chordata; order Testudines; family Trionychidae; genus Pelodiscus; species Pelodiscus sinensis. Next base: position 2,315,272 of record NC_143060.1, read on the forward strand.
ATAGAGGGGGGGGGTTCCAAATTCGCTGGGGCAGGACGCTGGCCTGGGTGCTACGGGCGCTCAGACTAGACACCCGAGCTGGGAATTGTTAAATCTCTGAATTAACGGGGGCTCTGGAGAAAGGGGCCGTCCTGCCTGCCGCGACCCCAAACCCGCGAGGGCAATGAGCTGCCGCCGTGCCGTGCGTGACCGTCTCTTGGGAGTTTGCCTCTTCACCGACAATGGTGCTCACACCCTCCTGCAGCCCCAGTCCTGCCCACTGGCTCTAAAAGGCGGATCCCCCAACAGCTGTGGGCAGAGCGGGGCCTATGACACAGGGTGGGGCTGTACTGACTCTACGCAGCGGAGGAGTCCGGAGCAGGCAAGCGCACGCTAGCTGGCTCCTTACGCACCTGAAATGGGACCCTTTGAAACGGGGGAAGGTACCAACTTCAGCAGCAAGGGGGCCTGGCATGGGGCCAGGGCAGCAGCCGGGCAGCCCTGGGGGCAGATCCCACCGGGCAGCCCTGGCGCCAGGCACACAGGGTCGGGGCGTCCCCACGGCAGCAGTGGGCGCCTCAGCACTGAGCAGACGTTTCCCCGCCTGTACCAGGGGGACGATGCTGACTTGCCCCATGGTGGGGGGTCCCACAGCCCAGTTGGAAACGCTCATTTGGCTGGCCGGGTCCTGCCCCGCGGGCCAAGTGCGGCCCCTGCCCCAGCTTCCCACCCTGTGTAGGCTCCGCTGCGGGCCCAGAGTGGCCGGAGCGGTCTGTCCCCAGGCACGGCTGCCGTGGCAGGGCCCCCGAGGGCAGCTGCTCTTTGGGGGCGGCTGGTGGCTGGGGAGAACTGCGCCTCCTTCCAATTCGCTCTGCAGGAGCGGCCCGGCCGGAGCTCAGTGCCCCTGGGACGTGGCGTGCCCTGCTCCGGAGGCGGAGACTCCCTCCGGCCTGGCACGTGCCCACAGACAGACAGACGGAGACGCTGGACAGACCGGCGCCTCACACGGCTGCTTTCAAGCCGCCGGCCTGCCCCCCAGATGGCGGCGCTGCCCATGCTGCCGGCGCGGACGCGGGTCTGGTCCACGCCCCGCCCAGCGCCAGGCAGGGAGAGCCCGTTGGGAGGTGGCACCGTCCCCCGCCCGGGGTCTGCTCTCACTGCGGCTGCCAGCCAGCCCAGCTCACCCAGGCCTTCCCCGCCAGCTCTCAAACGGGGGAGGACGGAAATTAACGCTCCAGCCTCCGCCTCGCCCTCCCCATTAGGGAGGCTGGTTTACTCCGGATCATTAAATATGTATATCTTATTACACGCCTTGTTAGCGTATTGAGCGCTATTGACTGATGAGAAATTCCAGCATCGGCCTGGCCATAAATTTATCTGGAGATGATGAAGACTCAATAATCTAGCCATGCAGATAATACGAGAGGGCCTTAAAAAAGATCATTACATTCTATGTCAAAATTAAAAGTGAAATACGCTTTATGAACAGTCTCCGCGCTCGGGCCCATTCCTGGCCCTTCCCGCCCGCCATGCTCCCCGGGGTGACCGGGAGGAGGCAAGACGGGTCCCAGGCTCCCTGGGGTGACGGGACGGGTCCCCCAAGGGGCTCAGACGGGTCCCGGGCTCCCCGGGGTGACGGGACGGGTCCCCCTAGGGGCTCAGACGGGTCCCGGGCTCCCCGGGGTGACGGGACGGGTCCCCCAAGGGGCTCAGACGGGTCCCAGGCTCCCTGGGGGGACGGGACGGGTCCCCCAAGGGGCTGAGACGGGTCCCAGGCTCCCTGGGGTGACGGGACGGGTCCCCCAAGGGGCTGAGACGGTCCCAGGCTCCCTGGGGTGACGGGACGGGTCCCCCAAGGGGCTGAGACGGGTCCCAGGCTCCCTGGGGTGACGGGACGGGTCCCCCAAGGGGCTCAGACGGGTCCCGGGCTCCCCGGGGTGACGGGACGGGTCCCCCAAGGGGCTCAGACGGGTCCCGGGCTCCCCGGGGTGACGGGACGGGTCCCCCAAGGGGCTCAGCGCGGCCCCAGCGGCCATGGCGGGTGACAATGCTGCTTTGTGCGCCGAGAGCAGGCCGAGTATTCGGGACCCCCCGGACCCAGCTCTCCCTCGGACCCGGTCCTGCTGCCTGCACACCCGGGGCGGCCGTAGCTACTCAGCCTCGTCCCCCCCGAGGCTCCCCTTGCCAGAGGAGGTGAGTGTCCCCCGAGGGGAAACACCACGGCAGGCGGGCGGCACGGCACTGAGACCCGCAGGGCCCGGCCTGGGCTGCCCGGATGGGACCCGCAAGAGGCCTGCGGGCTGGACGGACACACGGAGCCGCCCGCTTCCCTCTCCCCCCAGACGGCAGGGCTGGGGTGCAGGAGGAGGTGCCCCTTGGCCGGTGGGGGCCTGCGGCGTCCCCAGTCCCTGCGCAGCCCTGCAGGGTGGATGCCCCCTCACCCGGCCTTGGGCACCAGCTTCTCTCCACCTCCCCCGCCGGCACCACGCCCCTACCCCCGCCTCCCTGGGGCGGAGCAGGGAGCCCAGCCAGTGCGGGGAGTTTGGCCTGGCCTGGCCTGTGGTACCTCGGCCCCCAGCATCACTGCCTGGCATCAGCATGCTCTGGGCACAGGCGGCCCCCTTGGCTCCTGCCCCCCTCGCCCTGCGCTCCCCCCCTGCCCTGGACTCTGGGGTCCCCCAGCTCCTGCCCCAGCAGCCTGCCCCCCTGCCCTGCACCCCCAGAGCTGGCATACTGGGGCTGCAGGACACAGGGTGCTTACAGCCCAGCCGTACACACCCCTCCACAGCAGGCCTCAGTCCTGGCTGCCTGGAAGATTTTACCCACCGCTGCCCCAACGCGCCTCACGCTGCCCCGACGCAGCACGCGTGCCCTCCACACAAGGATCACTGCCCCCGGCACCCGGCCAGCCCAGCCCCGCCCTGCCCCGCAGCGCCCGGAGCCCAGAGCCCCGGACGGGAAGGGACACCCTGGTTGGTTGGCCGCCCGCTCCCCGCCCTCCGGCCAGGCGCCCACCCCAGAGGGGCAGGGGATCCTAGCAAATCCCAGCCCCTCGGCCCCGTCCCGCAGGGCAGTGAGGGGCACAGACCCGCCGCCCTGCCACGGCTCGGGGCAGGCTCAGCTGGGGGGGCCGTGTGCTGGAAGCTGGCGAGGCGCCGGCCTGGGGGAGGAGCCGGGTGACGAATGCTCCCGGTCCCCAGCCTGGCACAGATGGCGGCTCCAGTCCCCATTAAGGTAACGAGCGCGCGGCCGCGTCTCAGCGACGGGTTCGTTAGCCGCGTGGCGTGTCTGCCGCTAGCAGGTAGCGCTCAGCGTGCGGCCCCGGCGCAGGGACAGGGGCCGTTCATCACGCCCGCCCCCGCCAATTAGCCATGAGGACTAATGCCGGGCGGGGGCCTGAGCGGGGAGAAGCCAAACGGTGTTAGCACAGACGCTGAGAGCAGGCGCCTTATTCCCCTCGGGGGCCCCCGAACCCCCGTCCTGCTCTCAGTCTGCCCTCCTCATCCTACCCCGCCCAGGTAACCTGCCCTCCCAGCGCCTGCTCACGGCCCCCAGGCGGCCGCGCCCCGGCTTTGCTCCCATTGCTCCACCTCGCCCAGGAGTCAGGCGGAGGGGCCATGGCCTACGGCCCCCCTCAGGCCAGCCCCTGCACACGGACACACGGTCCCTTCCCTGCGGCCAGCAGGGGTCACCCCCAGTGAAACCCGACCGGCGAGCCCAGGGCCACAAGAGTGGACAGCCCCCCCCCCACAGCCGGGGGCAACCCCCCTGCTACCAGGGCGCCGGGTGGTCCCACTTGGCAGGGCTCAGCCAGGCCTTTGCCGCCCTGCTAGCTCGGTGGGGCCTGGGATGGGCAGCCCTGGCCAAGCCTGCCCCTTGCTCCAGGCTGGGCACACACGGCCGAGATCAGCCGGGGGCGGCTTCCTGGGGCCTACGGCTCCGCTGGCCTGCAAGCGACTGCCCTGGCCGGGCTCTGCGGGGGGCACCCGGCAGCCGCCCGCCTGGGCACAGCTCAGAGTGCCCAGAGCCTCGGGCTCTTCCAGAGGACAGGGCACGTGCGTGCACATGCCGCTCCCACGTGCGCACACACGCACGCCGACGTGCACATGCCGCTCCCACGTGCGCACACACGCACGCCGACGTGCACATGCTGCTCCCACGTGCGCACACACGCAAGCCGACGTGACATGCCGCTCCCACGTGCGCACACACGCACGCCGACGTGCACATGCCGCTCCCACGTGCGCACACACGCAAGCCGACGTGACATGCCGCTCCCACGTGCGCACACACGCACGCCGACGTGCACATGCTGCTCCCATGTGCGCACACACGCACGCCGACGTGACATGCCGCTCCCACGTGCGCACACACGCACGCTGACGTGCACGGCTCCGCTCCTGGGCTACACTCAGACCCGAGCTGGGGGTCAGGCACACGTCCCACTCATGGTGATGGGCCTTCCCGGCATTCCTCCCTGGCGTGGTGCCAGCCTCGTGCCGCGATTCTCAGCAGCCGCCCAGCCCCTGCCCGACTTAGGTCCCGTTTTTCAGGGTTTTTCCCCGTGTCCAAATTCACTCTGGGAGGCCAGGGCCAGACACAGCGTGAGCGTGGAAATCGGGGTATTTCCCCAGAGCTGGGGGGCTCGGCTCGGGCTGCTGCAACGGACGGATGGACGGACACTTGCGAGGTGCCGCAGGCGACTGGCTCACAATGGGGGCGGAATCGCTCCCGGGATTGAGCCCCCCATGAAATTAAAGAGCCGTGATTTGAGTCTGGAGCAACGGCCGCGCCCCTGGGCCCCCGCTCTGCAGCGAGAGGCACAGGCCGTGAGACAGGGCGGGTGGGGCTGTTTACGGCTCGCCGCCCCAGACACAGCATGGTGGAGCCAGGCCAGGGCCCAGGGCCGGCCCAGCCAGAGGGGCCCGCGGAGTCTGGGCTCCTGCATCACGCGGGAGAAGTCGCCTCCGGCCGGTGCAGCACCCTTCGGAAGAGGCAGCCCAGCCTGAGGGCAGGCAATGACGCATCCGCCCCACTGGGGCCAGTCGCCCAGTGCCCCGTGCCACTGGCACAGCGTGAGCCTCCGCCCAGGCCCGGGGGCGGCGGCTTCGGGAGCGTCTCCGTGAACAGGACGATTCTGACTCCACTGTTTGCAGCTCCGAAAGCAGCAATTCCCACCTGCGGCCCAAGGCAAGCCCCGCGTACCTGTGCAGGCGGGGGGAGAGCTGACCGAGGGGCTCGGCCAGGGGGCTCTAAGCAGTGACCCCGTGGGGCTTTCTCTGTGCCTCAGTTTCCCCTCTACGGCCCTGCTTTGGACCGCACCTGTGGGACTCAGTAAGTAGAAGTGACGGAACGGGAGCTCGTTTTCTTTCTCGCTCCGTCTTCCCGCACCCAGGTCTTCCGCGGCCCGGCCCCCACGAGCAGCCCCTGCTGCCAGCCTCACCACACAGCGCAGGGCAGCGCGTCCACCTGCCTCCGCTTCTTTCCGTTAGTCACATGCCTTGGTGGCAAGGTTTCTGTCCGGCAGCAGAGCCTGCTGGCAGCCGCAGCTTCCAAGCGACTTGCCTCTACCACTCGCCCGCTTGCCAGTCAAACATTCGGGAGCAGGCCGGCCCAGGGTCGCTGGGCAGCGCTAATTCATGTCTTGGGCCTGGGTGACGGGGGCGGGGGGCGTGTATTATGGGGGGACCGCAGCAGTGCCTGGTCCGCGGGTGTCTGACGTTCCCTGTTGGAAGGCCCCTGCTTCCAGCTGGTTCGGAGAACGCGGCTGGTAAGACACGTTTTGCCCATGTGAAAAAACCCCATTTTCTCTGAGCAGCTCCAGCTCGCCCTGCATGAGGGGAGGGGCAGGGCAAGGGGGCGGAGCAGGAGTCCAGCTGGGGGGACTGAGCAGAAAAGCCTGTGCCCACTCGAGCACACTCCCCTCCAGCACCCGGGGGCTCCCCGCCAGCCGGCTGCGCAGCCCTCGGGCAGAGCGAATCCTGCGCTTTGAATGCGGGTCCCCAGCAGAGCACAACCTACTACTTCTTACAGTCGACGAGAAGCTGGACATGAGTCAACAGGGCGCCCTTGTAGCCAAGAAGGCTAATGACATATTAGGGGCATTAGGAGGAGCATTGCCAGCAGATCCAGAGGTGTCATTAGTCCCCTTTACTCAGCTCTGGTGAGGCCACATCTGGAGTGTTGTGTCCAGTTCTGGGCCCCCCACTACAGGAAGGACGTGGACACATTGGAGAGGGGCCAGCGGAGGTGACCAAAGTGCTGAGGGGGCTGGAGCACATGACTTATGAGGAGAGGCTGAGGGAGTTGGGTCTGTTCAGTCTGCAGAAGAGAAGAGCGAGGGGGGATTTGAGAGCAGCCTGCAACTTCCTGCAGGGAGGTTCCAAAGAGGCTGGCGAGAGGCTGGTCTCAGTGGTTACGGATGCAGAACAAGGAGCAATGGGCTCAAGTTGTGGTGGGAGAGGTCCAGGTTGGATATTAGGAAAAACTATTTCCCTAGGAGGGTGGTGAAGCGCTGGGCTGGGTTCCCTGGGGAGGGGGTGGAGTCTCCATCCCTAGAGGTGTTTAAGTCTCGGCTTGACACTGCCCTGGCTGGGTTGATTTAGTTGGGTTGGTCCTGCCTTGGGCAGGGGGCTGGACTCGATGCCCCTGAGGTCTCTTCCAGCTACTGCTGCCCCCAGAGTGCCCCAACCGGCTCCGCCCCGACCGCACGCAGGGCTCAAGACAATGCAATGGGCCGGCGTTTCGCTTTCTCGGCTGCTGTTCCCAGGCCAAGAACGTGGTCGGGTGCCGGCCAGGCCCAACGGGAGCGCCGAGAGGCCCCAGCTCGGGGTGCCCGCTCCGCCCGGGCGCGGCCTCTTGCCCACGAGCTACGACCCAGTCCTTCAGGACCAGGCCGCCTGCTATTGTCCTGCAGGATCCTCCCATCCCGTCCAGACGGCAGGGCAGGGCGGGCAGGCTGTGGCCCCAGCCCTGCCCCGTAGCGGCGCCCGGCCTAGGGCAGCCTGCCCAGGACACCCTGACGCCAGGAAGGCAGGTGCTGCTCCAGGCAGACTGCCCGCCTCTCGCCCGCCGCTGCGTGTCCGGCCTCCCGCCGCCCGCCACGGGACTGCGCCGGAGAGAAGGGGCGTCGCTCGTTCAGTTGAAATAAGCCCACTCAAATGAGCAGGTGAGCACGGGGGGAGGGTGCTCCCCAGGGGGCAGACTGAAGGGAGGCAGTGTGGGGGGCTGCCCCACGGGGCGCCCGCGCTGTGCCGCGCCCCACCTGGGCCGTGGTCTGAAGGGACGCGGGAAACCTGGGTTTCCACCCCCCGAGCCTCGCTTTTATTGGCAGCAATTTACTCCGGAAAGGGGCCAGGAATTTATAATTCTGCTCCAAGTGGCCACTTTGAAAATCGATATGTCCCTAGGCCCCCTGTACATCACCATGCCAAGTCTCTGAGCGCAGGCATCCATCAGCCGCCGCCCGCCAGAGATCTGCAGGGCCCCGCCGCTCGCCCCTCGAAGCCCAGCCGCGCCGCCGGGCCAGGCACTGTGCCGAGGCCTCCTGGAGCCGGGACACCCCCCGCCCGCCGGGAGAGCCCCTGCCCTGGGGGAGGTGGGATGGGGGGAGGGACAGACCCCAGTGCACCCCCACCGTCTCCGGCGCCTCCCATCACCACTGCTCCAAGAGCCTTAGCGCCAACAGCTAATGCAGCAATGCGACCGCTGGCCTGGGGGTGAGGACCAACGTCCCCTCTATTTTTTCCCCATCGATGTGCGGAATAAATGTTATGTGCACCGAGGCCTGGGCAATGTGCACCATCAATAGGCACTGCTGCTGCTGGCTGAGGGTACTCTGCCAGTCAGCTGGGTGGCACCTGAATCTTACAGGGGACACTGCTCAGGATCCTTACCTTTCCGTGGGGACGGGGAAACTGAGGCACAGAGCGGGGCTGTGTCCCCCCACGGCCTGGGGGTAGCAGGGCAGGGAACAGAACTCAGGCCTGGCTCCCTGCCCCACAGGCCAGGCAGGCTGTGCAGCTGTGCACCCCCCGCCCGTTTTCCACCAGGCCTCCCCACGGCAGCCAGCGAGCAGCTGCAAGGCCCCGCCGGCGCGCTTTCTGCGCCACGCGCGAGCGGCTGCCGCGCCGAGGGAGACACCGGCTGCGCGCCCGCTTCTCCGGGCTGTTCTTAAAAATTTATTGCTCGGTTGCAACATGAGAAATCAGCGCGCGAGGCGATCATTAGTCCAAGCCGAACTCCCGCGCAAGAGGCAGAGGTGCAAATGGAGATTTATGAGCGCGGCTGCCGATACGTTAGAGCCGGGCGCAGCGGCAGCAGAGCGGGCGGGCGCAGCCCCAGCGCCGTTACAGTTTATCACAATCTGCGGAGATTATTGCAATGAATAATACACACCAGGCTGGCAGTGAAGAACTGTTCCTGATCAAACGCTTCTGTAAACAACTGAATAAATAATAGTGCCCCAACCCCGGCGCACACGCCGCGTGGCCTGGGAAATCTTCCATTGCCGGGGGGCCGAGGAGTTGGGGTGCAGGAGGTAAATGAGCCCCTCCCCCCGTGCAGTGCACACCTGGTCACGCTGCCACTCCCCACCTCAAGCCGCCATACGGAGGGAAACTGAGTCACGGGGCGGCAGAGGTGAGTTGAAAATCCAGGCCCCGCACCTGCTGTTTGGGGGGCTCAGGACTCTGCCTAGCCCTCCACCCCAGGGGAGAGAAGACCCTGCCCACCGGAGCCTCACCCAGACAGCTGCCCCACGGACAGCAGCGCCCATGCCCACCAGGGTCCCTGCCCCACAGAGAGTGACGCCTTCGCCCCGTGGAGAGCGATGCTCCTGCCCCACGGAGAGTGACACCCCCGCCTGGCCCCCACTCCACTCCAGCGACCTCCCGAAGCCACCTGTCTAGGCAGCTCCCCAGCTCACTCCCTGAGCCGGCTCTGGCTGTGCTCGGGCCCTGGCGGCACAGAGGGTCCTTGCAGAGTCCGCCCGCCCCTGTGCGCCTGGACCCCCACCGCCCGCCCTGCTGGGTCCCCCGAGCCGGGCCCGGCAGCCCCGGGGAGGGCGAGAAAAGCAAAGCGGCGAGTTTGGGCCTCGGCGGCCCTCCCTGCATCTCCCAGCGTGCGGGAATCAGCTCCAATTAATCCCCTCTCCACTCGGCCCGCCCGCTTCATTACCTCCCCTTGATGAGCGGCATCAGTGGGGCCTGTAGGATTTTGCTAATTAGCCTCACTTCGTTTATCATTTCCATTTTCTCCCCGAGATGCGCGGCTGGCCGGGCGACAGCTTCATCTCCTGCCGCAACAATGCAGCCCCGGCTGCGCCCGCCTCACTTAGCGCTGTCACCGCGGCCATTATGGAGCCGGGGTTTCATTTACACACTAATTAAACATTACAGCTTGTTCCCAATTACAACCCGGGGATGAGGAGGCAACTAATTACTTAAGAAATGAGCTAACATTTATCTCGCCCACCCACCGCCCCGCGCGGGGGCCGGGCGCCGTCAACAGCCCTATGGCGGGGGGCGGTTCGGGGACAATCCATCAGGCCCTAATTGCAGCTGGCGTGGCGGGGGGCCCCGGCCGTGGCGGAGGAGCCAGCAGGGCGCAGACAGAGCGCAGCCGGCTGCAGGCACCCCGTGTGGGCACCTGGAGCACAGAGCCCGGGCTCAGCTGGCGCCTTGCTCCCACTGTCCTTGCCCCGGAGCAGGAGTCCCCGCAGGGGCCGTGCCTTAGCACCGGCAGGAAACGCGCAGCCACGGGCCGGCCACGTCGGCAGGGAACACGCAGCCCCGGGCCGGCCACGTCGGCAGGGAACGCGCAGCAACGGGCCGGCCACGTCGGCAGGGAACGCGCAGCCCCGGGCCGGCCACGTCGGCAGGGAACGCGCAGCCCCGGGCCGGCCACGTCGGCAGGGAACGCACAGCCCCGGGCTGGCCACGTAGGCAGGGAACGCGCAGCCCCGGGCCGGCCACGTCGCCAGGGAACACACAGCCCCGGGCCGGCCACGTCGCCAGGGAACACGCAGCCACGGGCCGGCCACGTCGGCAGGGAATGCGCAGCCCCGGGCCGGCCACGTCGGCAGGGAACACGCAGCCCCGGGCCGGCCACGTCGGCAGGGAACACGCAGCCCCGGGCCGGCCACGTCGGCAGGGAACGCGCAGCCCCGGGCCGGCCACGTCGGCAGGGAACGCACAGCCCCGGGCTGGCCACGTAGGCAGGGAACGCGCAGCCCCGGGCCGGCCACGTAGGCAGGGAACGCGCAGCCACGGGCCGGCCACGTCGGCAGGGAACGCGCAGCCCCGGGCCGGCCACGTCGGCAGGTAGCCCAGGAGAACATGCTCCCCAGAGGCTGCCCCCTGCAGCAGTGGATATAGGGCAGGGTGAGCAGGGCAGCTGCCCTGGGCCCCGCGCTTCAATAGGCCCCAAGCCCTGAGCCCTGCAAAACTCTCCTCTGCCCCTGCCCCCTGGGGGACGCTGGGGAACGGGTCCTTGCCCATAGGGGAGGCTCCAGCGGCCCGGCCCTGCCAGGGGCGGGCTGGGCACACCTAGCGGCCGCTCCATTGGACAGCGCAGCTGTCAGTCCTGCGCCCAGGGAGGGGCGTGTGTGACATGCCCTGGGGACCTCTCTGCAGGAGACTTCCTGGCCAGGCCGGGACAGGCCCCCTCAGCAGCCCCCAGCCCAGCCCACGTGCCCCATCCGCCACCGCTGAGACCCCGCCGGGCCCTTGCCCCCTCCAGTGTCGCTGGGCATGGGGCGCCTGCTGCCCCACGGGGCCGCACAGCCGTCTCCCTCCCTTCCCCCGCGAGGGGTCCCCACGGACCCCTCTCTGGCCCTGAGCCGGGAGAGACGGGGCGGTGCGGGGCGGGGCCAAAAGCCCGCCCCCTGCTGCCCAGATCAACGCGCTGCACATGTTGACGGGCAGCTCCTGGGAAGAGACATTTTCTTTGCGGAGGAATTAACATTTCCAGCTGAGCCCGTTAGAGGAACCGGAGGAGGCTGGCACTCGGCTCGCCGCGGCCGGGGGCTTTGGCTCCAGAGCCGAGCAGGGAGGGGGGCTGCTGAGCGGGGGGTCCCTGCTCGGTGGGGCTCTTGGCCCGTTGCGCGTGGCCTGGCAGAGCCGTGTCAGGCAGGCGCCGGAGGAGCGGGCGGCAGGGAGGGGCGCAGGCAGGCTGGCTGGGAGCAGGCCACGGGGCAGGTGCCCGGGCCGGGGGTGCTCAGGGCTGCTTGCGGCGGCTGGCGAAGAGGTGCAAGCCGCCGCCCCCCCCCGCGCCAAGCGGCGGAGCAGCGCCCACGCTGTTCCCGCAGGGCCAGCACCAAGCGATTAGGTTCCCTTGCAACGCCGAAGCCAGGTTCCCGAGACAAAGGGTTTGCCCCGGCCTAATCTGAGCGGCTAATTGCTGTGCTGGTCTCTAATCAGAGCGCCGAGCGGCGGCCGGTGCGTAAGGCGCGGCCGGCGCAGGGCTGCTCGTGGGCGGGGGCGGCGATTCCTTCCTCCCTTGAAGAGGCTTAAACCCTAATGACCAGGAAACAGTTAATGGGGGGGGGGTTGTTAAAATCCCCACTTGATAATAATAGTAACAGCGCGCTCCCAGCGCTCCCTCCTTCCTGCCGCGGGCCCGGAGCCGTCCGCCAGCTCCTGACACCGGCTGGGCGCTTAGAACTCCCGCATCAAACGAGGCCTTGATGCAACCGAGCATAATTGAGCTGCCCTCTCACCTCCACCTTCAATCAGCGCCGAGTAACTACCTCATCCCGGCCCCGGCCCCACCCCTCTGCTAACTAGCAGCCAGATTCTTCTCATTAGGCGGCTGTCGGCGCCGCCGCGGGGAGGCCCAGCCGTAAGGCCGGGCTGCGGCATGGGGGGGGCACGGGGGCCGCTGCTGGCCAGGCTGACGAGCTCTCGGGCCCTGGGCACAGCCTAGCCACCAGCGTGCCGCTAGACGGCCCCCGGCCCGGTTCTCCGGCCCCGCTGCCAGGTGCTCACTGGGCCGCGGGGAGAGTGGCCACCACGGGGAACAGATCGAACCAGGCCAGAGCAGAGCCCGGGCAGGCCAAGGGCCTCTCCGCTCCAGGCAGCGACCACGTCCCCGGGGCGCCCGGGGTGGGGCTAGTACCTTCACCGGGGCCGGCAGGCTGGCTCCTCCCACGGGATCTGCTCACTCATGTCAAACTGCTGCCGGCCCTGCCTCACGTTACTGGATTTTAAGGGGATCAGCCAGATCACGGCTGCACCCATGGGGGGAGGGGTGCGCCCCCAAGTCCGTACAAAGGGGCCACGGGAGGTGTCACGTGACAGCTCCTGTCCTACTGACCCTACGTCCGCTACTCGTGCGGCGTCTGCGTGTGGGGCTGAGCGTGGGCTCTGGGCTGGTGCTGAGGGCCCCTGCCTGGGACAGAGCCGTGGGCCTGCTGTAAAGAAGGGTTGTTCAGCCAATGACTGTGCTAATTAGCAGGGCCCCAAGGACAGCAGCTCTCAGGGGGCCCAGCACACACCTGAGGGCGGCGTCTGGAAACCTGCACCCAGCCAGGGCACAATGGCTGCCGGCATGTGGCACAGGGACAGGTCACTGGGCCATGTGACCCGCTCTGGCGTGGGAGACCCCAGGGATGGATATAAAGCGCCATGCGGCCGACTCCACCCTGTCTCCAATCTCACTGCTGATCCCAGACGCAGCCTGGCGGGGGCAGCGCGCGGGAGGGCTGCCGACCCGCCCTGACGTAGGATGCGCGCCAGAGACTTCGGAGCCGGCAGCTTGGAACAGGTCTGCTAGGAGCCTGCGTCCAGACCTGGGCGACTGGCGCATGTAACGTGTTCTCCTGAGCAGCCTCACGCGCCACCTTTCCTGTCTTTTGTTAATAAACCTTTAGAGTTTAGGTGCTAAAGGACGGGCCCAGCGAGATCCTGGGGGTAAGATCCAAAGTGTAAACTGACCGGGATCTGGGGCTGCTTCTTTGGGACGGGAAGGACCCATTGGGGGTAGGTGAGATCGGGTTCTATAGCCCCTCACCTGTGTTAGGCCTGGGGCTGACTGGGGCACAGGGGGAGCTGGGGTGCCTGGGGGGTTTTGCTCGTGAGGTTCCTGCCGGCCGGATGGGCAGCTGGCGCACTCGGTGTGGCTGGTGTGTGGCCTGTTGGGAAGGTCTCCAGTCGGAGGCTGTAAGGAGCCCTGGTTCTGAGCAATTCACCCTGAGCGGACGCCCTCAGCGGTGCCAGACCCGGCCTGGTCCGTCACACCCTGCCCAACGTGGGCCTCCCCACAGCTAGTTCCCCGCCAGAGCCAGCGCAGGCCAGAAGCCCCCTCTCGCCACGTGGGTGCGGGGGTTGAGTTCCCAGGCTGGGCCAGGGAGGCAGGGGCCCACCCAGGATCTGTCCCACCCAGGATGCCGCTGTGACCACCGGGCAGTGCTGCCTCCAGGAGCATTTCCCAGGGCTGCGACAGGCTCCGGGTGGGCAGAACATTTCCGCTCCCCCTTTGCTTTCCCTGCTTCCCAGCGCGCCGCAGGCTGCTGTCAGCGCGGGCCCGGACGTGCTAATCGAGCGCTAATTGGCCTGCAGAGCAGCGGGTTCCCACTTGAGCCCGGAGAGGGGGCCCCGGGGGCCTGTCTCACCAGACACGGCTGGCGTGGGGCCGGCGCTGTCACGCAGACTGTGCCGATTCCCACGTCGGCTGCTTGGAGAAGGGATGTGACAAGCGCCCTGCGGCGGTGCCAGGAAGGGGCACGGGGCTGTTCCCCGCCCAGCTCAGGGCCAGCCCCACGGAGCACGTCAGACGCACGACACAGAGAGCCAGGCGGGCGAGCGCGGCGTGATCGGGGCAGAGGCTTCGGCGCCCTGGCAGTGATGTCAGCAGGGGGTGGGGCTGGGAATCGGAGCCGACGCTCACTTCGCCCCATGGGCGCCTACAGCAGCGGATGTAGGCCAGGCACGAGTCAGCCACGGACAGGAAAGGAGCCTGCGAAGGGCGGGGGATGCTGCCCCCCACATGCCCATTGCATCTCCGCTCGGGTTGTGGGCAGCTGCTGGACGGGCACAACCAGCCCCAAGAGCCTCCGGTTCCCCGCAATGCTCCTCTTTTGGCCGGAGGAAGCGCAGAACCAGTCCCTACGCCAAGAGCACCCAGCCTGCATTCTGCCTCCCCGGGTACCGGCGCCACCCTGCAGAGCGGTGAGCATAGCCAGCCCCTCTTTGCCGCGCCCTCGCCAGCCCCGCGGAGCTCTCCCCGCGTCGCCGCACTGACCCCTGCAGGGGTGCGTGCGTCAGACATCGAAAGGCGTCACGCTGAGGACAGGTACAGAGAAACACTCGCCCCACATGTAATCACCCTGCAGAACTGTCTGCCACATGATGGCACTGAGGCGAAGTACTTCAGCAAGGCTTTTGATCAGTCTCCCACAATATCCTTGCCAGCAAGTGAAGGGAGTCTGGATTGGATGCATGGACTGTACGGTGCATAGAAAGCTGGCTAGACCGTCGGGCCCAGCGGGGAGTGACCAACGGCTCCATGTCAGGATGGCGGGCGCTTTCTAGCAGTGCCCCAAGGATCAGTTCTAGGGTCAGTTTTGTTCAACATCTTTATGAATGACCTGGATGAGGATGGATTGCACCCGCAGCAAGTTCACAGATGACACTAAGCTGGGGGGAGAGGGAGATATGCTGAAGGGCAGGGACAGGGTCCAGAGTGATCAGATTAGAGAATTGGGCCAAAAGAAATCTGAGGAGGTTCAACAAGGACAAGTGCAGAGTCCTGCCCTTGGGTGGAAGAATCCCAAGCATAGGTACAAGCTGGGGACCCACTGGCTAAGCAGCAGTTCTGCAGAAAAGGCCCTGGGGGTTACAGTGGATAAGAAGCTGGACATGAGTCCACAAGGCGCCCTTGTACCAAGAAGGCTAATGGCATATTAGGTTGCACTAGGAGGAGCATTGCCAGCAGATCCAGAGATGTCATTATTCCCCTTTATTCGGCTTTGGTGAGGCCACATCTGGAGTATTGTGTCCAGTTCTGGGGCACCCACTATAGAAAGGACGTGGACACATTGGAGAGGGTCCAGCGGAGGGCAACCAAAATGAGGGGGCTGGAGCACATGACCTATGAGGAGAGGCTGAGGGATTTGGGCTTGTCTAGTCTGCAGAAGAGAAGAGTGAGGGGGGATTTGAGAGCAGCCTTCAACTTCCTGAAGGGGGTTCCAAAGAGGCTGGCGAGAGGCTGTTCTCAGTGGGGTCAGAGGCAGAACAAGGAGCGATGGGCTCAAGTTGCAGTAGGGGAGGTCTAGGTTGGATATTAGGAAAAACGATTTCCCTAGGCGGGTGGGGAAGCGCTGGGCTGGGTTATCTAGGGCGGGGGTGGAGTCTCCATCCCTAGGGGTGTTTAAGTCTCGGCTTGACAAAGCCCTGGCCGGGTTGATTGAGTTGGGGCTGGTCCTACCTTGGGCAGGGGGCTGGACTCAATGACCCGAGGTCTCTGCCCACCCTGGGTGTGGCAGGGGGCGGCTGTTCTTAGCTGCCCCTAAGCCTGCCCGAGCTGGGTTAGCGCCGGCCCTTTTCTCCCCTCGGCCTCTGCCCCACAGTCCGTCGGCTGCCCGCTCTCCCTGGGCTCCTTTCTGTCTCCGCTTCCTGCGGCCACTCGTCGGCCGGCCGCTCGGACGGCTCCTAAGGGAGCAGACAAAGAAAGGCCCATGCCCGTGGACAGCAGCAGGGCCCCCAGCTGTCTCCCCTTCCCCAGGGGGACCGTGTCCAGGCCTCAAGTCTGAGGAGACGGGACCGTGGCCACCGATGGAGAAGGAAGGAATCGGGGCCCCCGCGGGTCTGTCACGAGTCAGTGTGAGAAGCCAAGACGGCGACACACGGACGCTGCAGCGATAGGAGAGCCCTTCCCAAGCTGGGCAGCTGAGGCAGAGACCCAGGCCGCTCTATCCACCCCCTCGCAAACGCAGGCCTGTTCCTACCCGGGACCCAGCAGCGCCCCCGCCCTGGCACACACGCCCCGGGCCGCGGGTGGCCGTGTGCGGTGTCTCTGCTGGGGGCGCAGGGCCACGCGGGGTGGACAGACCATTGCGCAAGGTCACAGCCATCGCCCAACCCAACGGGCTGGCACAAGCGCTTCACCCCTGGCAGGAGTGAGATAGTCCCCCCCATCCACCCCAGGCCTGGAACAGTCTCTGTCACGTTACTGGATTGTGAGGGGCGCAGCCGGGTCACTGCTGCACCCGTGGGGGGTGTTTGTCCCAAAAGTGGCACAAAGGGGCCATGAGAGGGTCAAACAAAAGCTACTTTCTTCTGACTCTGTGTCTGCTCTTCATAGATCTGTACAATGTCTGTGTGCGGAGTCAGGGGTCTGGACGCGGTGTGGAGACTGGTCTGAATGTGCTTGAGTAATGGGATAGGACTGTTTGCCTATGGACGTGCTAATGAGCAAAGCTCCAGCAATGGGCCTCTGAAGGCCAAAGACACCCCTGGCCACTGGCCACGTGACTCCCTCCAGCTTGGAAGAAACCTGGAAGGAGGGATAAATATGCCAGGTGGCCGACTCCATGTTGGACTCAGATCTGCTCCTGACCCCAGATGTGGCCTCGCAGTGAATCACGAGCCGGGAAGAACTGTGGACCCATCCTGGCATAGGATGTGCACCAAGGACTTTTAAACCAGCAGCTGTGACATCTCTGCTGGAGCCTGCAGTGAGAACTGGGAGATTCGATGCATGTAACGTATGATACTTTAGTAACCTCACTCTCCTGCTTTTCTTTCTTGTGATAATAAACCTTTAGTTGTTAGATACTAAAGGATTGGCCTAGCGTGATTTGTGGGTAAGGTCCAGAGGGTAAATTGACCAGGGATCTGTGGCTGGTTTCTTGGGACCGGACAGAACTTGTTCGGGGTAGGTGGGATTGGGTGCTAGGACCCCCCACCTGTGTATGAGGCCCGGGGCCATTTGGGGCACAGATATTGCTGGGGTGTTGGAGGGGTTTTGCCTGTGAGGCTTCAGACAGGTGGCTGGAGCGCTCTGTGGAACTGGTGTGTGGCCGGTTTGGAGAGGTCTCCAGTCTGGGGGCTATAAGGAGCCCCTATTTTGAGCAATTCGCCCTGAGCGGGCGCCCTCAGCTGTGCCCAGACCCGGCCCGGTCCATCACAGCCTCCCAATGCTTCTCCTAGCCACGTCTCCTGGGGGAGGCGGAGGGAGAGCAGGCAGCCAAAGGAATAGCCCGGCAAGCCAAAGCCTCTAACAACTATTTTTAATACCAGGCAGAGGAGCGAGATTTGGAAATGAAACAGCCAGCACCTCTTTGATGCGGGAGCTACAGATCTTGAAACAAGGTCCAATCCCTCCTCCTTCACTAACTAACAGCCATATTTCTCTCATTAAGGACTAGCTGGCAGTATTTTCAAACTTCTTAACAAGGCGATCACCGTCATTTGAGATTTCTATTATCTGGGCTCCCATTATCGCTGTCTTTTAAGCAGCTGCCTTTTTTTTTCCGGTTGCTTTCCTTCTCCAACTTTTCCTCTCCTGCACAACGGCCAGCGGGGCTAATGGCATGAGGATCAGAGCAGAGAGGGGTTTTGCGGGAAGGACGCTGGCGGGGAGGGGGATAAGGAATCAAATAAAAGCAGACTGAAGCCTGGTTATCTCTCATCTGGAGTTTGGGTCTTAATCCGCCCAGGAGCACAAATGCGCAGTGCATCACCTTATCTGCCCTGTCAATCACCTCGCGCTCTATCCCCGGCCCAGCACACGGCGGCACGCGCCCGCCCGGCTCCGCGCTCCGTGGCGTGGGCTCTGCCAGATGGATGCAATTTGCATAATATCACCGGCGGGGGCTGGCGGATCAGCGGGGTCAGGCTCTGACATCCCCAGCACCGTCTATCTCCAAGTGCTAATTTGGACGGCATTGATCTCGCTTTCTGATTTCTTTGTCAGTTACGGCTGCGGGGGGCTGACAGGAGATACGGAGACAGACAGGGGCGGGCGGGGGGGGGGAGGGGGGCAGAGATTGTAGCTACCGATGTCTTTAAGGGAAAACACAGATTAAGCCAAGGACTCCGCTGAGGGTCGCAGCTTTCACACGTCCTAATGATCTGATTCCTAGAGTCCCCGTACGGCCATCGAGGGGGCCTGTCAGGAGACGAGTCTCTCTCCCCGCACCTCTGCCAGCTTTCTCCCAAGGTGACCGGGGACAGCTGCCAGCGCCTGGCTGTCGCGCCCCTCCAACGAGGCTCCCCACACTGTCCCAGGGTGCGCGGCCATGGCCCCAGCTCAAAGCCGGCGTGTCCTGCAGGCCCCCGGCCCAGCTGTGCTCCTGAAGCGCGGACGTTACGATGGGGGCTCCCGGCGGCCCCCCTGGGCTGTTAGCAACGGGCACGGCAGCGCAAAGGGGGGCGTTTGGGGGGGGCTGACGGGCCCCCCCGTGTGCGTCCCCACGGGGTTATTCTGCGGCATCTCTGAACCCCGTGCATGGTCGGTGCGTGGCACCTGGGCTCTCCCCACGCTAGCCGGCGGGAGGGCCCTGCTGCGCCGCGGTGGAAGGAGGGAGGCCCCGCGCCCATCACTACTGTGGTAAAAGGGACCCTCCCCCGGCCCGGCTGCATCCTCGCCTGGCCCAGGCCTGCTCTAAAACTGGCGCCCAGCGGCGCTTGGCCAAGCCGGCCTGGCCTCCTGCACCGGGATTGCCTGCAGGAAGAGAGCCACAGCCATGGGGCTTCACGCAACAGCCGGGAGCAGTGGTTAGAGCGAGGGTGGAGTTGCAGGGGGAGCCCGGGCTGGGCCAGCCGGGAGCTGTGGGTCAGAACAAGGGGCACCGGCAGGGCTGGGGGGAACCCCAGGTGGGGAGCAGGTCAAGCAGCAGGGGTGAGGCAGGGCGACGGCGCGAGGTGGGGCGAGGCAGGGCGAGGAGTGAGGGGGCGTCAGGGTGAGGGGGCGAGGCAGGGCGAGGAGTGAGGAAGCGGCAGGGTGAGGGGGCGAGGCAGGGCGAGGAGTGAGGGAGTGGGAGGGCGAGGGGGCGAGGCAGGGCGAGGAGTGAGGGGGCAGCAGGGTGAGGGGGCGAGGCAGGGCGAGGAGTGAGGGGGTGGCAGGGCGAGGGGGCGAGGCAGGGCGAGGAGTGAGGAAGCGGCAGGGCGAGGGGGCGAGGCAGGGCGAGGAGTGAGGGGGCGAGGAGTGAGGGGGTGGCAGGGAGAGGGGGCGAGGCAGGGCGAGGAGTGAGGGGGCGAGGAGTGAGGGGGTGGCAGGGAGAGGGGGCGAGGCAGGGCGAGGAGTGAGGGGGCGGCAGAGCGAGGGGGCGAGGAGTGAGGGGGCGGCAGGGCGAGGGGGCGAGGCAGGGCGAGGAGTGAGGGAGTGGCAGGGCGAGGGGGCGAGGCAGGGCGAGGAGTGAGGGAGTGGCAGGGCGAGGGGGCGAGGCAGGGCGAGGAGTGAGGGGGTGGCAGGGCGAGGGGGCGAGGCAGGGCGAGGAGTGAGGGAGCGGCAGGGCGAGGGGGCGAGGCAGGGCGAGGAGTGAGGGGGCGGCAGGGCATGGGGGCGAGGCAGGGCGAGGAGTGAGGGGGCGGCAGGGCGAGGGGGCGAGGAGTGAGGGGGCGGCAGGGCGAGGGGGCGAGGCAGGGCGAGGAGTGAGGGGGCAGCAGAGCGAGGGGGCGAGGAGTGAGGGGGCGGCAGGGCGAGGCAGGGCGAGGGGGCGAGGAGTGAGGGGGCGGCAGGGTGAGGGGGCGAGGCAGGGCGAGGAGTGAGGGAGCGGCAGAGTGAGGGGGCGAGGAAGGGCGAGGAGTGAGGGGGTGGCAGGGCGAGGGGGCGAGGCAGGGCGAGGAGTGAGGGGGTGGCAGGGCGAGGGGGCGAGGCAGGGCGAGGAGTGAGGGGGTGGCAGGGCGAGGGGGCGAGGAGTGAGGGGGCGGCAGGGCGAGGGGGCGAGGAGTGAGGGGGCGGCAGGGCGAGGCAGGGCGAGGGGGCGGCAGGGTGAGGAGTGAGGGGGCGGCAGGGCGAGGCAGAGTGAGGGGGCGAGGCAGGGCGAGGAGTGAGGGGGTGACAGGGCGAGGCAGGGCGAGGAGTGAGGGGGCGGCAGGGCGAGGCAGGGCGAGGGGGCGGCAGGGCGAGGAGTGAGGGGGCGGCAGGGTGAGGGGGCGAGGCAGGGCGAGGAGTGAGGGAGCGGCAGAGTGAGGGGGCGAGGCAGGGCGAGGAGTGAGGGGGTGGCAGGGCGAGGGGGCGAGGCAGGGCGAGGAGTGAGGGGGTGGCAGGGCAAGGGGGCGAGGCAGGGCGAGGAGTGAGGGGGTGGCAGGGCGAGGGGGCGAGGAGTGAGGGGGCGGCAGAGCGAGGGGGCGAGGCAGGGCGAGGAGTGAGGGGGCGGCAGGGCGAGGCAGGGCGAGGGGGCGGCAGGGCGAGGCAGGGCGAGGGGGAGGCAGGGCGAGGCAGGGCGAGGGGGAGGCAGGGCGAGGAGTGAGGGGGCGGCAGGGCGAGGCAGGGCGAGGGGGCGGCAGGGCGAGGCAGGGCGAGGGGGAGGCAGGGCGAGGCAGGGCGAGGGGGAGGCAGGGCGAGGAGTGAGGGGGCGGCAGGGCGAGGCAGGGCGAGGGGGCGGCAGGGCGAGGCAGGGCGAGGGGGAGGCAGGGCGAGGAGTGAGGGGGCGGCAGGGCGAGGCAGAGTGAGGGGGCGAGGCAGGGCAAGGGGATGCCGGCACAAGGGGCTGACACCGGGGGATGGAGCGTCCCAAGACATCCTGGCCCCGGGGCCGAATGCCGCGCCCGCAGGGAGCCGCACGCCACCCACCCCAGCGGGACCCGGCCGGCGCATCCCTGGCACAGGCAGGCGCAAGCGACACTCCACTGCCGGCCGGGGAAGCCGGAGGGGCGCGCGCAGCCGACACGCACTCCAGCAGCTTTCCTTTCCTTTCCTTCCCTTTCTTTCCTCGCGCCTCCTTTGTGAGCGGCAGGAAACAGCTGAAAGACCTTGAGTTTCCCATTGTGGCGCGGCCGGGAACAGCGCTGCCGTGATCAGAACATGCCCCCCGCCGCGGCGGGGAAAAGGCGGCGCGGGCGCGGTGGGAGAGGGGCTGGCGGTGAGGCGCAGGAATGCGCTGTGCCACCGAGTCCCTTCAGAGAGATGTCGAAAACTGAAATGACTGAAAGCACAAGAGCCCGGCTCAGGTTCCCAGGCAGCCAGACATCCTAATTATTGTTAGATGCTCTCCTCCGCGGAGGGGGGCGCGGGGAGTACAAAGACAGGGGACTGGCACGTTGCTTTTTTCTTTTTTAAAAGCTCGTCTCCGCTCGCTGCCTTCCCAGCTGTGACACCTCTCCCAGGAGTTAATTAGAATCATGTCACCACGTTAATGTGCTCTGACTGGACTCTGACAATCGCTCGCCCGCGTCCCGCCACCCCGGCCGGGCCCGCCTGCCTCCCCCCCAGCCCCCGCCAGGGCACCGCGGGCCCAGCGCCCCCCGGCCCGGCCTCGCCCGCCCGGCTCGCCCCTCCCCGCCTGCCTGCGCGGGCTCGCTCGCCTGCCCGCCACACTGCGCATCCGCTCCACCTGTTCCGGCGCCGCTGACCTTTGCAAGCACTAATTCAACATGACACTGCTCGTTTGATGACATTTCTGTGGAGTTTTACTCGAGTCTCTTTTAATTATTTAACTGGGAGTCGTGTCCCGCCCCCCCCGGACCGTGGGCCACGTGCATGGGAGAGCCACCCGTGGCCACGCCCCATGGCAGCGCAGTCAGCCCCGGAGTGGTGCGGAGCTCCACGTGGGCCTGGCACACTCCCTCCGTTGACACAGGGCCGGGCCGGTTCCCCATGACGCCACCGGCACCCAGGCCAAGCGTCGTCAGGCTGCGCCGTGGGACGGGGCCGGCATCCGTGTGGGGCCCACGGGTCAGACCAGCAGCTGGGCACCAGGGATACCTGCACCTGGGGGCCGCCTGTGTCCAGGGATACCCCCCCAGGGGCCAACCGGTGCCTCAGACGAGGGGCCCTCAGGCACCGAGAGGGCAAGTCCGTTCTCAGGGGCTCCCGACCAGCCCTGTCCCATCCATGGGTCTGCGTTCCCCCCCAGCAGCGCCATGCCCTGGCAACGGGGACTCTCCTGCAGCCGGGGGCTGGGCGGTAACCCTGCTACCCAGCCACTGCCGCTGCCTCCGGGCCAAGCCTCCAGGAGACACTGGCCTGCAGGGAAAGCCAAGGCTGACACGGCTATCGGGGGAACTCAGGCGGGAGGGGAGCACGGTCGAGGGACACCTCCCTGCACCCATCCTCCTTCCAGGATCCTGCGCATCCGCCAGGGCCGGCCAAGACCCAGCTACCGGCTCCGTGTGCTCCGGGCCCCGCCTGCCCGTGCCCTCTGGCTGTCGGCCCTCGCACTGTGACTAGGAGCACCTGGGCGGGGCTGCCTCGGGCGTGGGTCCTTCGGGGCCCCCACAGAGCAATCAGCAGCGAGGCACAGGCCGGGCAGCCTGGGCAGCTGGGATCAGAGCCGTCCCCATCAGGCTGGGTCAGACCAAAGTCCATCTCGCCCAGGGTCCTGTCTGCCCAAAGCGGCCAGTGCCGGGGGGCCCAGAGGGAGGGATCACAACAGGGACTCATCACGTGATCCCTCCCCTGCCGCCCAGTCCCAGACAAACAGAGGCCGGGGACGCCATACCTACCCATCCTGGCTAACAGCCATTGATGGACCTAACCTCAATGAACCTATCTAGGTTCTTTTTTTGAACCCTGTTCAAGTCCTGGTCTTCACAACATCCTGTGGCAAGGAGTTCCACAGGTTGAGTGTGCGCTGCGTGAAGTAGTACTTCCTTTGGTTTCTTTTAAACCTGCTGCCTATCACGGCGTAGCTACCTAAGGGTTTCTCTTCGCAGCCCATCGCACAGGCCGCCCTCCCGGTGTGCACACCCATGTGGGAACCATCCCTGCTGATGGCCAGGCCCCTGCCGGTCCAGCTAGAGAGATGCTGGGTGTGACGCGCCCCAGGCAAGCGGAGGCTCCAGGTGTGCTGTGTGAGAGCTCGCAGAGGAAAGGGCGGCGTGTGCGCACAGGGGGCAGAAAGCTGGAGGGAGCTCAGGCCCTAACGAGGGAGGAAGGGCGGTGGAGAGCTGACGCAAAGCCGGGAAGCTCAGGCCCGTCCAGGGCGAGGGGTTTGTGAGCTGCCGGGCTGCACCCCAGCCGGCTCCCCGGCTCCCCCGGCTCCGGGGGAGTTAATTAGAATCGTGTCACTAAGTAAACGCGCTCTGCCTGGACTCTGACAGACGCTCACCTCTGACACCGGGGGCCAGGAGACAATCCACATCAAACTACTGCCGCGTGACCCTTTTAGCACGCAGAGTACACTCGCTGCACGGCGACTTGAAGCTCATTAAAACTGTCTACTCTGTGAGCAGCCCATTAACCTCCCTGTTAAAACCAGGCAATTCCTCTTCCGCGCGAGGCCTAATTAATGCTCCGGCGCAGGAACAGTGCACCCCCCTCGCCGCCCCACACCCCGCAGGGCCCGAGGGGAGGGAGCTAGAAAGGCAGAGCCGCACGCCACCTCTCTCGCCAGACGGGCCGCTGACCCTTGAAAACAGGGAGGCTTTTCCGGGAGGCGGACGGCACGTGGCGGGCCAGCTACGCGGGGCCGGCGGCGCAGCCTGGCTGCCGTTTATGTCGGCAGCGCTCGGGGTACTCCAGGGAGCGAGTCCAATGGCGCCAGAGCCTGTCCGCGGGCCTGGGGGGAGGGGCTCGGCGCCGGGAGGCTCACGAGTGACTCCAGGCTTTGCCCACCGGCGTGCGGAGTGGCAGCGCTTCGGCCTCAGATGCCCCCATTCGCTCAGCCCCCAAAGCACCCAGGCCCGCGAACCCCTCCCCTCCCCGGCACAGACCCGGGTCCAGGCCCTGTCCCAAGAAAGGGGCATGCCCAGCATGGCTGGCCGGGTCCCTGGCCTTCCCGTACCGGCACAGCAGGTGCAGCCCAGGGCCAGGTCCCTCTCAGCCTCCTCCCCTCACGGGAGCCCAAAGTCTCCAGGTCCGGTAGCCCCGAGCCAGCGCCTGCTCCTGGCCCCACCCGGGAGCTGGCTGCTACTGAAGGACCGGCTCAGTCCGACCACAGCAGGCTGGTGGCCACGGGGGGACAGCGCTTGCTGTGTGTGCTATACGGCAGGGCCAGCCCTGGGTCGGCACGCAGGGTCCCTGTGCTAAACACACCTGCCGGGTCCACTCGCAGCCCTGAGTCACCCCGCCTCCACAAAGCAACAGCCCGCCGAGGACCCCCGGGACAGCCGCCGCCCGGGAGCCTCCGTCCCCCGCAGCCAGAGCCAGTCCGGAACCGAAGCCTGGCTCCAGAGGAACCCAGAATGGCCGCAAGGGCTCCTGCACTGGGGCTGGGGGTTCAGCTGGCGGGGGGCAGACCCTTGTGCGGATCAGGCTGTCGGAGGCCCCCCCACGAGGGACAGGAATGGAGGCTTGAGGGGGACGGGAGGCGCCCCAGGAGCAGAGCGGGAAGGGAGGCTGCCAAGGGGCAGAGAGGAGGTAAAACCCCCTGTGCCGGGCGGGGGGGTGTCTGCTCTGTGACCGGGTCCCCTGCGCTGGGCTGTGCGATTCCCACGGACTCCCCCACACGGGGATTGGCCCAGACACCTGGGCCCAGCCTGGGCAGGTAACAAGGCTCTTCCCGGGGGAGACAAAGGGAGGGAGGGGGAGACGGCCCCTGGCTGGGGGCAGGGCAGTTTTTTGCAGGGAAACCATGAAGAGAAGAGACTAAGCAGAGTGCTGGGAGTCCAGGGGCCGGTGGAGCGCTGCCCCCAGGGGTCTAGGGCAGCCAGCCCCTGCCTCCTTACGTCCACATCACGTCTGTGCTGGGCTGGATCCCGGAGAAGCAATAACCCCCCTGTTCTACTGGCGGGCGGAGTCCCATCTCGCTGCTACGGGGGTGCTGGATCAGGGGTCCCCGATGCGCCGGCACACCCCTCTTCAGCCTGCAGGGCAGGCACCAGGCGGTGGCCACGAGTCTCCGAGCAGTGGGGAAGGAAACCAGCATGGAACGAACTGGGACACGGGAGCCGCGGAGAGGGCAAAATCCCTGCTGTGTGTGTGCCTGGAAGTGGCGATTCACGACGGCTTCCTTGTCCGCTGGGACGCAGCTCATCGCAATGTGACCCCTGGGGGCCTGGGCGGGGCCGTGGCAGCACTGCGAGGGCGGTTCGGCATCCACCCACCTCTCATCCGACTCCGGGCGCCGGAGCCTCGCCGGCCGCGCGTGGCACAACAGCAGCGTGCTCACGCTGGAGGTGCCCTGCCCACAGTGCTGAGCGGGGGAGCCAACAGCCTACGCGGGGCCCGAGCAAGGCGCGGGGGGGACTGTGGCTCCACGCCCCGAAAGGGGCGGGGCCTCAGGCAGAAGGGGTGGGGCCAGGGGCTGTCAGCACTCAGTGCCGCCTGGACCACGGTGCCGCCTCCTCCCTTCCCAGAGCAGCAGTGGGCAACTGCCCCTGTTGCCCCCCATCGGCGGGCTGGGGGCTGAGCGCCAGGCCCCTTGGGGGCTCTCCTGCCATGTGCCCAAGGAGGGAGGCTCCCGCGAGCGCAAGTCACGTCCCCGGACCCTGGCTGATGCCCTCCATGCCAGATCTCCGGAAGCGCCAGCATCCCACATCAACACACGCCCAACGGGGGTCTTGAGTCTCCCCCAACCCAGCCCCCCCGCCCAGGCTCCCCCCATCTCGGATACGTTGGGAAGCTCAGGCCTGACCCTATTCTCCTTAATCCAGTGCCCCTCGGAGCGCCGGGGGAGGGGCCGTGTCTCCCCCCACAGGGCCATGGGAATCCAAGCTCTCATGAGCGGAGGGGCAGGCCCTGTTGCATGCTGGGACTCGTAGTCTCTATGGGCGGCACCACCCTGTGAAAGAGGAGGCGGCACAGACGCTGTGGGAAGACCCCAGCTGCTCCATGGCTGCTCTCTCGCTGCACCCAGCTGGGGCTGGGCAGGGCTGCTTAGCCAACGGGCCCCTGCTGCCAGCTCTTCGGCCACCCCAGCGCCCGCCTGCTTCCAGCCGCCACTTGTCACGAACACAAGAACGGTGAGACGGGCCCATGCAGCCCAGTGCCCTGTCGGCCCGCAGTGGCCAGGGCCGGGTGTCCCAGGGAGAACACACAGAACAGGGAATCACCAAGGGATCCCTCCCGTCGCCCATTCCCACCGTTCCTACCCAGCCTGGCTAACAGCCCTTAACGGACTTAACCGCCATGGGTCTAGCCGGCGCTTCTTGGAACCCTGCTAAAGGCCTAGACTTCACCACGTCCCGCAGGTTGACTGTGCGCTGAGTGAAGAAAAACGTCCATTTCTTTGAACCATAGAATCCCAGGGCTGGGAGAGACCTCAGGGGCATCGAGTCCAACCCCTGCCCAAGGCAGGACCAGCCCAACTTAATCATCCCAGCCAGGGCTTTGTCAGGCCGAGACTTAAACACCTCTAGGGATGGAGACTCCACCCCCTCCCTAGGGAACCCAGCCCAGCGCTTCCCCACCCGCCTAGGGAAATCGTTTTTCCTAATATCTAACCTGGACCTCTCCCACCACAACTTGAGCCCATTGCTCCTTGTTCTGCAATTGGTCACTACTGAGAACAGCCTCTCTCCAGCCTCTGTGGAACCTCCCCTCAGGAAGTTGAAGGTTTCTCTCACCCCCCCCCCACTCTTCTCTTCTGCAGGCTAAACAAGCCCAGCTCCCTCAGCCTCTCCTCGTAGCTCATATGCTCCAGCCCCCTAATGATTTTGGTCGCCCTCCGCTGGACCCTCTCCAATGCGTCCACATCCTTCCTGTAATTGGGGGCCCAGAACTGGACACAACACTCCAGATGTGGCCTCCCCAGAGCCGAGTAAAGAGGAATAATGACGTCTCTGGATCAGCTGGCCATGCTCCTCCTAATGCACCTCAATATGCCATTCGCCTTCTTGGCTACTAGGGCCCCCTGTTGACTCATCCAGCTTCTCATCCACTGGAATTTTGTTTTGTTTTAAACCTGCTGCCTGTTAATTTCATTGGGTGACCCCTAGTTCTTATATTGTGGGAATAAGTAAATAACTCTTCATTACTCACTTTCTCCAGGCCAGTCATGATTGTATAGACCTCTGTCCTATCCCCCCTCAGTCTCCTCTTTTCCAAGGGGACAAGTCCCAGTCTCTTCAATCTCGCTTCATCCGGGACCCATTCCAAACCCCTCATCATTTGTGTTCCCCTTTTCTGAATCTTTCCCAGTGCCAAGATCTCTTTGTTGAGGTGAGGCAGTGTTCAAGATGAGGGCATACCATGGATTTATACAGAGGCAGTAAAAACTTTGGAAGCCCGGAGGGCCATAATGATACTCACAGCACATGGCGACGGCCGCAACTCAAGTGTGGTTGCATGTACATGCAAATATATATGCAAATGTATGCAAATAGCTTCTTTCACACCAATGGGCATGAATACAAAGATTAAGGCAAGACTACCCATCATGCAGGCCCCATTGAAGTCAGTTCCGCTGGTATTAATATTCACCCGATTCCCACCTGTATGACAGTCTTGTAGTGAACAATGACGTCCAGTAACGTAACTACTAATGCGCGCATCAACAGAAGACCCTTCTATTGACTCGCCGTCGTGGGGCGTGTTCCCGGGGCAGCCATGTTCAAGGGATCCCCCCCGCGGGTCGCATGTTGAGCCCCGTGTAAACCCAAACCTCCCCGCGGGCCGCAAACACACGGGCCACGTGTTGAGTAGCCCTGCACTAAGATATTCTCGGGCTTATTCTCTGTCCCACTATTTCCCAGTTTTATCTGGCCATGGAACCCTTTTAAACGTGAAAGAATGTTGCAGAACCCCTAAGAACAGTCTCATCTATGGAGCTGAAAAAGCAGACTGTGCGACGCGGCGCTAGCACACTTGTATTCAGTCACCCACGTGAGCCACGCTCCCGGAGAGTGAGCACGGGGACTCACGGGGGTATCTAACAGGCGATGGCACCCCTAACTGCCGGTGCACGCAGTGCTGAGTAGTTTCATCATCGCCCCACACTCTGGCTACGCTGGCGTTATCGTGGCACACACCAGTGCAAATGGTTCTCACTCCAATTCAGACATGCGTAAAGATTCATCGTTATTTTTAAATCATAAAATGTGATTGTCGTGGAACTTCCTCGCGGAACCCTGAGTGTCTGTGCGGCACCCCGGCCGTGCGGGAAACACCGCTTTAAGGATCCCCAAGAGGGACGGCCAGCGCCCACCGAGTGGGGGTTTGCAGAGGACGCTCCACGCTGACTCCCAGATCTCGCTCACGCAGCTGTAGCTACATTAGCCCCATCAGGTTGTATGCAGAGCGGGATTCTGGTTTCCAACGGGCATTCCTCTGCATTTAGCAACATTCAACTGCATTTGCCATTTTGTCGCCCAGTCGCTCAGTCTGGC
This sequence comes from Pelodiscus sinensis, assembly GCF_052426305.1. Lineage (NCBI taxonomy): Eukaryota > Metazoa > Chordata > Testudines > Trionychidae > Pelodiscus > Pelodiscus sinensis. Next base: position 2,343,624 of record NC_143060.1, read on the forward strand.
ACGGGCCCGCGGGCTGCCTGGGGACGCCAGAGGCCTGCCGATCTGGGCAGCCGTTGAGTCAGCTCTCCTCCACGCAGCGCTGTGAAGGGGCGCTCCGCAGGGCCTCGCGCCGGGCTCCGAGAAGGCCCCGTGGCCGCCCCACGGTGGCTCTCCAGCCTCAGGGCCTGTGCGTCACGCCGGAGCCGCTGTGCCCCTGCCAGAGGCTGCCTCGCGGAAACCCCCCAGGCTGGGCAGAGCGACTGGGGCGGACAAACACCTCTCTTGCCAAGGGTTCCTCGCGGGGCCAGCAAACGAGGCTCTGCTAAACGCAGGCGGTAACTGCCGGCAGAGCAGCCCCTCCCAGGATGTGCCAGGAGAAGGAGACGCGCCCACGGCAGCCGCTGGCCCCTGCACCGCTCCCGGCTCCAGGCTCAGACACCGGAGCCCAAGTGGAGAGGGCAGTTGCCAGACCCCCTGTATTCTGAGCACCCCTCCCCGCCCCGCACTAGCGAAATGAATGTGCTACCGGGCAAGGAAGCAAATTTTAATGCTCCCTCTGTCAATAATGGAACCAGATCCATAGTTCAAAAGGAGCCTGCTAATTAAAAGCTGGTGAGTGTTAAATAATTCATCTCCTTAACGCGGATTGATTGGCGAGGTTAGTGGGTAGAGCCTTGGAACAATATTAAACAGCTTCCTCCAGGCTCGGGTGCAGGGACGCTCCCAGGCCGGGGGGCAGGAAACTGCAGCACCTTTCTAACCTGGGGGAGCAGAACACTGGGGGGCTGGGATACAGCTCTGCCCCACAGCCCAGGGCTCCGTTCCCACCAGCAGCCCCCTGCCGGCCCAGCACTAGCTCCTGACCACACACAGCCCTTAACTCTGCCCCACAGCCCAGGGCTCCGTTCCCACCAGCAGCCCCCTGCCGGCCCAGCACTAGCTCCTGACCACACACAGCCCTTAACTCTGCCCCACAGCCTCCTGCCCCCAGCCCGCCTGGCGCCCCTCGCTCCCGCACAGCAAGGCCACTGACCCGGACATGCCCCCCTGCGGTTCCAGACACCACGTGCCTCCCGCATGCAAATGAGCCGGCCGGCCGGCTCCGCACCGCGCTGCATCCTGCTCCCCCACCCTATGGCAGGTCCCGCAGGGCCAACACAGGCAGCCCCTGCAGTGTCCGACTGCCACTGGCTGGAAGACACGGGGAGGCTGCAGAGCACCAGCCCGGCACGACCCCAGCCGCCAATCCCCAGCATGGGCTGGAGGGGGCCGACAGGGGCCCCCAGCCCACGGGATCGTAACAGCTGGGCCATGCCCTCAAGCCATCACTGGCGCTGCTGAGCACGCACACACCGGGGCCCAGGGCGGGGGCACCCCGTGGACGGAGGGGAGCTGTCACAGGTCACAGCGGGATGCAGGGCGGGGGCACCCCGTGGACGGAGGGGAGCTGTCACAGGTCACGGCGGGATGCAGGGCGGGGGCACCCCGTGGACGGAGGGGAGCTGTCACAGGTCACAGCGGGATGCAGGGAGGGGGGCACCCCTGGACACGGAGTTGGCACACGGGCGGCAGCTGACGCTGCTGAGAATGCCGCCGGGGCGCAGGCCCACATTCTCGCCGGCCTTAGTTTACATGACCCAGGTGCCCAGCCCGGAGTGTATCCCCCCCCGCCTGAGCCTGCCGTCGCCCGGCCGCGCCACTCACCGATCCCGCTGTGGGGCCGGCCTATGTGCTGCAGGTTGAGTCCTTTGTTCATGTCTAAGAGCCCGTTCTTCGGCCAGCTCCCCATGGCAAAGCTGTACGCCTGGAAGAGAGAGAGCGGGTTAGCGCGCCGGGCGGCTGGCAGCTGCCTTCCGCAGGCTCCGGCTGCCCCGTGCCAGGGCTCCGGGGCGCTCCCGTGGGCGGCGTGTCCCAGGGGCGCAGGCCAGTCCGGAGCACAGCTCTGAGCCCAACCAGACGGCTCCGTACCCGAGAGCCCTCGGCCATGGGCCGCCCAGCACCGACCCGGCGCCTTCGCCGCCCGAGCATCTTCGACATTTGCCCGCAGAGCCCTTCGTCCGTGCCCTGGCGTGGAGCCCGCGGCCCGACACGCAGGATCTCGCGCCAGGGCCTGCGGCGGGGTGCGGGGGGCTCTCTCCCAGGGCAGGCTGGCGGTGGCGCGGACGGCACAGGGCTGGCGCTAGGCCTGTGCCCAGCCCGGCAGCAGTGTGCTGGGGCAGAGCCAGGGTGGGGGCCGTTACCGGGCGAGTCGCGGCTGGGGACCAGCGGGGGGCACACCGGCACTGACGGGGCTCACGCTCAGGAAGGCAGGCAGCAGCCACGAGCCTGACGCCCTCGGTGCAAGTCCCCCCCCTCCCCTTCGTGCAGGGCCCCCCCAGACTTCTGTGCACCCCTGCCGCCATAAAATCCTGTTTGGCCCTGGCTGCCCCAAGGCGGGGGGGGGCCCCAGTCCCCTCGAGAAAGCACAAAAGCAGGACAGAGGCCCGGCCCGGCCCATGTCACGCTGGGTTCCTGGAAGCAGGGGTGCCACGCCAGGCGACACAGCAGCTGCCGGCTGGCCCCGAGTCCAGCCCCTCCCCAACGCCCACAGGGGCCCCCCGCTGCACCGCTCGCCCCACCCTGGCAGTCCGGGCAGGAGACCCGAGCCCCTCGTGGCTCCCGGCACTTGTGGGCACAATGCCCAGATCCACACGCAGGCTTAGGCACCTCGCGCCAGTGCAGCCCCCGCCCCCGGGCCCCCGCCTGGTTCCCCCCCGGGCCCCTGCCTGGTTCAGCCCCCGCCCCCCTGCCTGGTTCCCCTCCGCCCCCGGGCCCCTGCCTGGTTCAGCCCCCGGGCCCCTGCCTGGTTCAGCCCCCGTCCCTGCCTGGTTCAGCCCCTGCCCCCGGGCCCCTGCCTGGTTCCCCCCCCGCCCTCCGTCCAGAGGGAACGGTCTCCTGGCGCCCGAGTCCCTGCCCAGACACCCAGACACCTCTCGGGGGCTCCAGCAGCCGGGGAAGAGAGGCTGTCGCCCCCCTTGCCTCCGGGCCCGACCCACCAGAGCACCCGCCACGCCCCCAGTGCCACGGCCTGGCACTTCCGGCCCCGGGGCAGCGGGTTCGGGGGGAGGGGCTGAGGGCAAGGCCCCGCTGCCCGGGGGCACAAGGGGTTACAACTGGGACCCGCCACAGGGTGACCTGGGCCCCACAGCCTCTCCACCAGGGAGAAAGAATGGACCAGCCACTGGAACTGGGGACTGGACCCTCTGGGGGAGCCCTCCCGCCACGCTCACCACTGCCACGGCCAGGCCCGGCCACCCTTCCCTTCCCTTCCCAACGGGGGCCCAGCTCCCCGGCGCCGAGCGTGGGCTCCGGAACCGCCCCTGCCAGTGGCCCTGGCACCGCGGGGCAGCCTGCGGAGGAGAAAGAGGCTAAAGGGGCAGGGCAAACAGCCAGGCTGGGCTTCCCCCTCAACCACGGCCTGACAGCGGACAGCTCGGGCGGGGCACAGGCCACGGCCCTGGCTCTGGAGCAGCCACGCTGGCAGCCCTCCGGAGGGAGGGAAGCGAGCAGCCAGTCTCCGAGCGACCCCTCCCGCCGTGGGGCAAACAGCGGCTGGCCCGGCCCGCAGAGCAGCCTGGGAACCCGACAGCCGGTCTCCGGCCGGGCGCCCCGCTGCTCCCGCAGAGATCCCTGCTCCCCGGCCCCGGACAGGCTGTGACGTAGTGGGGGTACCTGGCTGGTTTCTATGCTGCTGGCTCTGGGGGAACCCCCACTGGCTGCCGTGGGTACCACGACCCAGCAAAACAGGATGAGTCACTATGCAAACCAGTGGCCAGACACCCCCCATGGAGAGGAACAAAGGAAGGTGGAATGCTGCCTTGGCTTGGGGGCAGGGCTGGAAGTTAGTGAGTTGGTTGCTGGCTGTCGGAGGGCATGGAGGAGAGCCTAGGGGAAGGGGCTGGAGTTTAGGGGCCCAGTCTCCCCCATCTCAAGGGGGCCTGAGGCATCCTAGCCCAGTTCCTGTAACCAGATTACACCTGTGCTGCGCTGTGCTGGAGGAGCAATAAACCACCCTCAATTCCACTGGCTGGTGCAGTCTGTTTGTGCCATTTCGGGGTGCAGGAGACGGGGAACCCCCAACGCGCCGTCACACTGGTGTCAGAAGTGGGATCCACTGCACCCCGTGGATGGAGCTTCCAGCGGCAAGCGACAAGGCGCAGTAGAAGCAAGAGCCCTGGAGCCAGGCGTGCTGGAGACAGAGCGAAGCGGTTCCTGGGAATCGTGGGGCGCTGCAGCACTAGACTGGTGAGTCTGCACCGAGGGGCCCAGCGGGCAGATGGCCTACGCCCAACTCTTGAAGGCAGAGCTGGTGGGGCTGTGCAGAGAGAGGGGCTTGCCTGTGCAGAAAGCAACCAAGGCCCAGCTGATTGCTCAGCTAGAAGAGAACGACCAGCCACAGGGCCAGGATCTTGTCCCCAGGGGAAGCAGCCAGACCCCCCCTGAGAGTGTGTCAGGCTCAGAGAGGGGGAGGAGCGCTGGAACCCACAGGAGAGATGAGACAGCTTCCCCCAGGAGGCCTGCAAGCTGCAGCCCATCTAGGGCAGGGGCCAGCCAAGCAGAGCTGCGGCGGCTGGAGATCCAGCTGCGGATCAGGGAATTGGAAGTAGAGGACCGAGAGAGGGACCGCCAGGACCGAGAAAGGGATCGCCAAGATCGAGAGAGGCAGCGGCAGCATGAGCTGGCCATGGCAGAGCGGAGAACCGGCGGGGCACCGGCTGCGCCAAGTGCGGATGGGCCCCAGGGTCCCAGGACTGCCAGATGCTTGGAGAGGCCCGTGGTGGCCCAATTGAAGGACATGGGTGACATAGACGGGTTCCTCAGTGCCTTTGAGAGGGCCTGTGGACTGCAACGGGTTCCCCCAGCTGACTGGCTGCAGGAGCTCATCCCCGCACTGAGCCAGGAGGCGGCCGGAGTGCTCAGTCAGCTGGAGGACCTACAGCCAGGGGATTACAACCGAGTCAAGGAGGCCCTGCTGCACAAGTTCGGGCTGACCCCCGAGATGTACAGGAAGAAGTTCCGGGGGGTACAGAAAGGGCCACGGGAGACCTATGTGGATCTGGTCTCCCGCCTGGCGCAATACTGCCGCAAGTGGGTGTCTGGAGTCGGAGCCCAGACTGCAGAGGAGCTGCTCAAGCTGGTCATGATGGAGCAGTTCTATGCAGCGTGCCCACCCAAACTGAGGCTGTGGCTCAAGGACCGGAGACCAGAGAACCCCCAGGAGGCCGGGAGACTGGCGGATGAGTTCACGGAGAGCCGGTCCGGGTGTGAACGGGAGTCCCGGAGAGAGAGGGAACCGCGCAGAGACCGGATCTCGGCTGAGCGACGGAGGGAGTCAACTACGGGGCGAGACCAAGGAACAGGTCGTCTGCGCCCCAGAGAACCAGCCAGGGCCTGGACAGAGACAGCCCAAAGCCTAACTTGCCATCGCCGTGGGCAAAAAGGCCACAAGAGGGCTCAGTGCACCAGGTCCCAGGACCGGGGACTTTCCAGGGTTAACTGGCTGGGGCGGGAGGAAGGGCAGGCTGCCCCAGAGGCAGGGGCTGGCAGGCAAACCTCAGCTCAGAGAGAGGGGAAGGATGCTCAGTGCACCTCCCCTGGGAGGTCTGATTCTCAGGAGGCGGATTTCTCCGTGTACCGGGTGGGGGCAGGACGGCCCCTGCGGAGCGAGTGCCTCATACCCCTGGAGGTGGATGGTAGGAAGGTGACGGGCTTCTGGGACACGGGGGCGGAGGTGACTCTGGCCCGATCCGACATAGTGACCCCGGAGCGGATACTACCCCACGCGCAGCTGACCCTGAAGGGCATAGACGGGTCCCCGTTTAAGGTGCCTGTAGCCAGGGTGCATCTGAAATGGGGGGCCAAGGAGGGCCTCAAGGAAGTGGGGGTGCACCCGCACTTGCCCACCGAGGTGCTGATGGGGAACGACCTAGAGGAGTGGCCCCATGAATCCCAGTGGGCTCTAGTCACTACCCGGAGCCAGAGCCAGCGGGGGGCTGACAACGTGGGTCCAGGGAAGGACTCCTGGCAGCGTCCTCAGGGTCCCATCCCAGTGGACACGGGGTCCAGCCAGGCTGGGACTCCGGACCTAGGCAGAGGTGGGGGACAGGTCCCGATCCCTGCCTCAGCAGCTGAATTCCAGGCTGAGGTGCAGGCAGACCCCTCCTTGCAGAGGCTGAGGGACCAGGCTGGCCTCCGTGCAGCTCAGCCCCGGGGGAGAGGTGGCCAGGAGAGATTCCTGCGGGAGCGTGGGCTCCTGTTCCGTGAGTGGCTCCCCCCCAGGAAGGCGAGGGCATGGAGGGTAGAGCGGCAGCGGGTCGTCCCCCGAAAGTATCGCCTCAAGCTGCTGTATTTGGCCCACGATTCCCCCGTTGGGGGCCACCGGGGGATCCGGAGCACCCAGCTGAAGCTGCTCCAGCACTTCTATTGGCCGGGAATCTTTACAGCCGTGCAGCGGTACTGCCGGTCCTGTGACTCCTGCCAGAGGGGCGGGAAGGCCCAAGACAGGAGGAAAGCGGCTTGGGGGTCTCTACCCCAGATAGACCCTCTGGGCTGGCTGAGAGAGTTATGGGAGGGGAAGTCCTCCCTGGATGGAGCGTCGGGGGTGGAAGCCGCCCTGGCTGTCCAGAGAAGGCTCGCTGGGCTCATGGCCCCGGCCCGAGAAACCCCGGCCAGAGATCAAGGCCAGCGGAAGGGTGGGTGTGACCCACGAGGACAGGCCTGCGCCAGTCGCCCTGGAGCGGGGCGGCGAGTGGACAGAGGGAAGCCAATTCATGTGGGGCCTCGCCACGGCCGGCCTGAGTCAAGGGGAGCACCCATGTCCCCAGGGCGGGTTCCCACGCAGAGGACCCGAACTTCCCTAGGTCACGAGCGGAGTGACCCTGCTCAGTTCGCTCTCGGAGGGGGGAGAACTGTGACGTAGTGGGGGTACCTGGCTGGTTTCTATGCTGCTGGCTCTGGGGGATCCCCCACTGGCTGCCGTGGGGACCACGACCCAGCAAAACAGGATGAGTCACTATGCAAACCAGTGGCCAGACACCCCCCATGGAGAGGAACAAAGGAAGGTGGAATGCTGCCTTGGCTTGGGGGCAGGGCTGGAAGTTAGTGAGTTGGTTGCTGGCTGTCGGAGGGCATGGAGGAGAGCCTAGGGGAAGGGGCTGGAGTTTAGGGGCCCAGTCTCCCCCATCTCAAGGGGGCCTGAGGCATCCTAGCCCAGTTCCTGTAACCAGATTACACCTGTGCTGCGCTGTGCTGGAGGAGCAATAAACCACCCTCAATTCCACTGGCTGGTGCAGTCTGTTTGTGCCATTTCGGGGTGCAGGAGACGGGGAACCCCCAACGCGCCGTCACACAGGCCCCCCTGGGAGAACCCACAGTGGGAGCAGACCCCCACGCGGGCAGGAGGCACCAGCCAGCCCCAGACTGACTAGCCCAAAGGCAGCCGGCTGGCAGCGCCCTCTCCTGCAAGCAGACGCTGCAGCCGGGCTGGGCACGAGGGCGCTGCCATAGCCAGGGCACCGCGGCGAGGCTCAGGCAGGCGCAGCCCCTGGACGGCTACAGCTGTGGCAGGGCCCTGGGGAAACGGAAAGGGAGCTGTGGGTAGCGGCTGCACAAGGCAGACCCCGGGCTCTCTGGCCACCAGCCAGCACTGGTCCAGCAGCACAGCTGTGGCTGACAGCGGCTATCCAAGCCAAAATGGCACAGTGTCTCGTGCCCCCGCTGGCGCGGCGGGTACCACGTCCCTCGGCCCAGGAGCACCGTGTGCTACAGGACGTGTCCCTGCTGGCGCGGCGGGTACCACGTCCCCGGCCCAGGGGCACCGTGTGCTACAGTACGTGTCCCTGCTGGCGCGGCGGGTACCATGTCCCCGGCCCAGGGGCACCGTGTATTACCGTACGTGTCCCTGCTGGCGCGGCGGGTACCACGTCCCCGGCCCAGGGGCACCGTGTGTTACAGTACGTGTCCCTGCTGGCGCGGCGGGTACCACATCCCCGGCCCAGGGGCACCGTGTATTACAGTACGTGTCCCTGCTGGCGCGGCGGGTACCACGTCCCTCGGCCCAGGGGCACCGTGTGCTACAGTACGTGTCCCTGCTGGCGCGGCGGGTACCACGTCCCCGGCCCAGGGGCACCGTGTGCTACAGTACGTGTCCCTGCTGGCGCGGCGGGTACCACGTCCCCGGCCCAGGAGCACCGTGTGCTACAGTACGTGTCCCTGCTGGCGCGGCGGGTACCACGTCCCCGGCCCAGGAGCACCGTGTGCTACAGTACGTGTCCCTGCTGGCGCGGCGGGTACCACGTCCCTCGGCCCAGGGGCACCGTGTGCTACAGTACGTGTCCCTGCTGGCGCGGCGGGTACCACGTCCCCGGCCCAGGAGCACCGTGTGCTACAGTACGTGTCCCTGCTGGCGCGGCGGGTACCACGTCCCTCGGCCCAGGGGCACCGTGTGCTACAGTACGTGCCCCTGCTGGCGCGGTGGGTACCACGTCCCCGGCCCAGGGGCACCGTGTGCTACAGTACGTGCCCCTGCTGGCGCGGCGGGTACCACGTCCCTCGGCCCAGGGGCACCGTGTGCTACAGTACGTGTCCCTGCTGGCGCGGCGGGTACCACGTCCCTCGGCACAGGGGCACAGTGTGCTACAGTACGTGTCCCCGCTGGCGCGGCGGGTACCACGTCCCCGGCCCAGGGGCACCGTGTGCTACAGTACGTGTCCCCGCTGGCGCGGCGGGTACCACGTCCCCGGCCCAGGGGCACCGTGTGCTACAGTACGTGTCCCTGCTGGCGCGGCGGGTACCACATCCCCGGCCCAGGAGCACCGTGTGCTACAGTACGTGTCCCTGCTGGCGCAGCGGGTACCACGTCCTTCGGCCCAGGGGCACCGTGTGCTACAGTACGTGTCCCTGCTGGCGCGGCGGGTACCTCGTCCCCGGCCCAGGGGCACCGTGTGCTACAGTACGTGTCCCTGCTGGCGTGGCGGGTACCACGTCCCTCGGCCCACGGGCACCGTGTGCTACAGTACGTGTCCCTGCTGGCGCGGCGGGTACCACATCCCCGGCCCAGGAGCACCGTGTGCTACAGTACGTGTCCCTGCTGGCGCGGCGGGTACCACGTCCCTCGGCACAGGGGCACAGTGTGCTACAGTACGTGTCCCCGCTGGCGCGGCGGGTACCACGTCCCCGGCCCAGGGGCACCGTGTGCTACAGTACGTGTCCCTGCTGGTGTGGCGGGTACCACGTCCCTCGGCACAGGGGCACCAAGTGCTACAGTACGTGTCCCTGCTGGTGTGGCGGGTACCATGTCCCTCGGCACAGGGGCACCAAGTGCTACAGTACATGTCCCTGCTGACGTGGCGGGTACCACGTCCCCGGCCCAGGGGCACCTTGTGCTACAGTACGTGTCCCTGCTGGCGCGGCGGGTACCATGTTCTCCCGCTCCCCATACTACTCCAGTGTCGTCCCCCTGCCTGGCACTTTGTGCCCTGCCTCGCAGTCAGAGCTGCGCCCTGCCCGGCCGAGACAGGACCGGTTCCCCCGCAAGCCGGCGGATGAGGCGGGAGCAGGCCGAGGGAGAAGTCAGAGCCAGATGCTAACACCGCAGGTGAGCCCTGCCAGCCCCCTGCCGCGCTGCCCAGCTCCGTGCCGTCCGCCCAGCCAGGCAGTCTCTGGGGCATTGCCGGCTTTTGGAAGTTAATTTATTGCCGGCATCTGTAACCATTTATGCTGCTTTGTTACTCCTGCCTTAGCAAAACACAGGGCTCCACCGATAATTAATAGACAACACTGCTAATCCTATTGGGAGATGATTAGCAATTAAAACTCCTAATTAAGTCTATGCATAATTCACTGAAATTACACTTTGTGTACACACGGAGAGGGTTCCTTGGCCTTCGACAAACATGCGCTGATATCTTCATTGTTCGGTACGTTCCCCGGGGCCGTGGCTCCCACGTCAGACCAGTGCCCGGCTGGCTGGGCGGCTCCTCACAGCTCCGCCCCGGGCGGGCACGGGTACCCGCCATGCCAACGGGCACTCAGCGCCCGCGGAGCGGTACCGAGGTGCAGTCCCTGGAAGTGCCCGTCCCGGCTCGGCGGTTAGGATGGGGTCAGCCTTCCCAGCCCCGTGGCTCTGTGGGGCAACGAGGCACAGCGCTGAGAGGCGCCAGGGCCAGACGGGGGAGCGGCCGTGTGGGCTCGGGGAACTCACCACTGCTCCACCCGGCACTACCTTTTTGTGTCAGCCAATTGGCCGCCCGGCCAGCGAAGGGAGGGGCCCCGAGGCAGGGAGGGGCGCGGGAGGAGGGGCAGCCGGGGGCCGGAAGGCTGCGCCATGCCTCTCCGCCCTGGGGAGCAGCACCGGCCTGGCTTTTGCCCAGGACTTTGCTGCGCTCATCAAGGTCACAGCGTGCGGCCGCAGGACCTGAGCAAACTGGCTAAGCAGGCAGCGGGAAGGCAGCCGGCGCTGAAGGTCAAGTGCGCCCTTCTGCATATTCAAAGCTGGCGGCCGGATCGATGGGCTTTTAATTGTTTTTCCGAGGGGTTGGGAAGGAGCCGCTCGGGGCATTGATCAGCCCCAGACGAGCGCGCTCACCCTTCAGGGCTGCTGGCCCTGTCCCCGGCGCAGGCGGCTGGAGGGGAGCGCGCAGCGCACCGCGACAGCAAACAAAACAGGCCCCCGCCGGGAGGGGAGGAGGCGGACTGTGCCGGGATCGGCGAATTGCATTTGAAAATAAAGTTTTTTAATTAAAATTGGCAATTCTGAGCCGCCGGCCGGCAGCAGCCACACAATCAGGAGCGAGGCGCTTGGCTGGTTAATATTTAAACACGGCGTTTAATCTTTAAACAGGAAAGTTCTTCTCCTGCCTGTTAAAGTCAGGCGGAAGGAGCTTTACAGCCGCAGACACCAGGGCCTCCCACCCTGTCAGGGTCAAAGAGGAGGCCAGCTCCCGGCTGCAGCCAGCCACTAAGTACAGCTGTAAGTGACACTCATCGCTGCCCTGCGGCTCCAGGTTGAGCCTTTGCGACAGCTCCAGGGAGACTTCCGCAGCGCGCCGCTCGAAAAGGGGCACAGGACGTGTCAGGGAAACAACCGGCCATTGTCCTCTGGCGTGGCGCTGCCGACGGCGTTCCAGAGCTGCCGCGAGGTCTCCCTCGCCGCTGCATCGGCTCGGGCAAGGGAGCCGGGCTAGGGCCTTGCCCTCTCCGGCGCCGTGTCTGGAACACGCTGACCCTGGAGGGGCTTGCCCGGGCCCTCGGCCGCGGGCTTGAAAGCAGCCGTTCTTCAATTTCACCCGCCAATTAGCGAGAAAGGGCGGAACGGCCCTTCGTCTGCCAATCGGACGCTGTTTCCCTGGGCTCGAACAAAGCCATGAACTGGCTGTGGCATTATAACGCCCGTCTCCCCCGCCTGTTACACTACATGGGTACGTCAAAACCAACCGTGGCATCCTTCCGGCCCACTTTATTGGCCTCGTTAGCACCGGGCCTCCAGCTGACAGGCACCGCCCCCCGCCTCCTCTTCTGTTGTTAATTCTGGGTTCCGGCTAGCCCTCGCCAGCTCATCCAAAGAAGGGGGTTTTGCCCACGAAAGCTCACGAGACTATTTATTTTACATGTCTAATAAATAGCGCATTAATTATAATACAATGAATATAATAAATATCATAAATAGTATAGTATTAATTGGATTAATTCTATTGATATAAACGAGTATGATCAATAGACTGGTTAGTCTCTGAGGTGCCGGGGCAGCCCCGGGGGACACAGAACAAGTCACCGTGGGGTTTTGCCCCCCATCACGTGAGCTCTCAAAGCCCGCGGGAAAAGTCAGCAAGGACGCAGTGAAGGTGGCTAACGGGACCGTCCAACCCCTTCCCGCCACCGGAGGCGCTGGGCGTTTGCTGGAACGCCGCTAGCGGCCCCCGCGTCACCCCAGCCCGCCTGGGGCCAGGAACAGCGCCTACAGGAAAGGAAGCTCCGTGAGCGGCTTCGTGGCCGCTGCTCTCCCAGCCAGTGTCCAGCTGCTGCAGCCGCGCTGGGTGTCAGGGCGCCCTGGCGTGTGGCGTCCCCACTGCGGGAGGCGCCCCAGCGGCCGGGCCGGGGGAGGGGCTGGATCAGGCTGAGCGGAGCTGTCACAACGCACGGTGGAGCCGGGGGGGGGGGGGCATTTCCCCGAAGGGGGCTCGGCTTCCTGCAGCTTGGGAAATGCGTCTGAGCAGGAGCGTGGCAGCACGGCCGGTGGCTCACGCAGGCGCTGCCGTGCAAGGCCACACACACGCGCCTCCCTCTGAGGCACGGCGCTGAGCTGGGGCCCCGCTGGGGTGGGAGAAGGTCCCAGACGCTCTCTGCTGCTAGTCACAGATATGGACTTCCTTCCCCAACGCCATCGCTCAGTGCCTCAGTTTCCCCCAGTCGCCTGGAGAAGGCCCGGGGGCGGGAGGGGGGTGTCACGGCTATGCAGGCCTGGGTACGCGCTCCCTCCCCACGGGAGTTTAACAGCTCCCTGTCACGGCAGTGGGGCTGTCCGCATGCACAGAGCCACTCGGAGCTCTCAGGGCCGGAACTTGTCTTTAAGAGAAAAAAATTACAAAGCAAACCCAGGAATCACAGCAAAGAGCTGGGCAAGGCAAGCGACACGTGGGGGGGCGGGTGTGGGAGGAGGAGGTGAGCGCTCCCAGAGGCTGGATTTGGGGGCGACGTCACCACAATTTCCCCCGACAGCCCCTCACGCCTGGGACCAGCCAGGAGCAAACACACGGCGTGTGAAGCGGAGCCAGGCTAGACCGCACTGCTGCTCCGCCTGCCTGGCTTTCGGGGGCCACGCGGCCGCAGGTGAGAAGCAGCCCCGTTGCAGGCCGGTGTTCCGGAGCTCAGGGAATTCCCAGGGCTGGACCCAGTCAGGCCGGGGGATGGATGTAACCGGCCCGCACAGCGCGCTGTCATTCGTGTCTGGGCAAGTGCCCACGGCCTTCTCCCACACGCCGCCGCCATTCGTCTCCTGTCTCGGGCAAGCCGGACACCAGCTGCACACGCTGGCGGGCTCCAACGCCCCACGCAGAGACCCCGTCCCGCCGCCGGCAGCGCTGCGACGGACCAAGGAGGGGGCAGGCGGGGACAAGGGCCCTGCTCCGTGTAAAAAGGGCAGCGCCATTCGCAGGCCTAGCTCGGCCCCATCCTCAGCGGCCAAAGTTCCAGTGAGTCCCACCCCCACTCGCCCCAGCCCCGCCTTCCAGAGCCCCCTAAAAGATCGGGGCGACCCTCATTGCAGCCGGGTCCCCTGCCTCCACGAACCGCACTCTGGGCGGTACCTCACCAGCGGCTCACACCTCCCCATTCAAGGCAGGCCCGGTCCCTCCCCCTCAGGGCTGAGCAGGAAACAGCGAGAAGATTGGGGCAAATCTGTGCTTTGTCCCTTTGCGTTTGTCACTTTCCGAGTCGGCCACCAAATCTTTTGCCGTCGCCGAACTCGGGTCTTCACCCCAAAGCCGAGCTCTTTCTAGCTGCAGCCCCTCCGCAGAACCGCGGCGATCGCGCAAGGAGGAACAGCACCACGCCCCGGCGGCAGCTCTCTTCCAAGTTTGTAAAAAACAAAGTAAAAACCTTCTAAACGCTTTGGTAAAAAACATCCATTTCCGGGGGGGGAAGCGCAAATCCCCGGTGACCTGCCGGTCGGTGCGGGGTTTGCAGGACGGGATGCCGAGAGGAGGCCTGCGCGTCTGCAACCAAACAGGCTTTTCAAAGAGACACGAGAAGGTTTTCAATCAAAGCCGGCAGCGTCCCCAGGCAGCTCTCCAGGGCAGGGGCTGCCCGGGGCCAAGTGCTCACGACAGCCTGCAGGCGCTGCTGGGACACTGGGGCGTCTGATCCGAAGTGGTCCAAGGCAGGCCGGCGCGGAGCTAGCCGGGGTATGTCTGCCCACGGAAACGTCCCAGCCGGAGCTCCGCTGATCAGGGTCCCCCGCAGCTCCGAGGCGCCGGCGTATGGACCGCAAAGCCGCAGCCCTGGATTCACGGCCGCTAGGCGGGGGCCAATCCCCGGAATGGATACGCAAGTCACTGGAATGCGGGCTGCCACCTCCCGGGCGGATCCCTCGCCCCCGCTGCGAGCGCCAACGGGCAGGAGAGAGGAGACTGCCCCTCGAGAGGGAGGGGCGCCCGCGCCGCGGTAGCAGCCTCTGTCCGGCGCTGCGTGCCAGGCGGGCCGGCGAGAGGCAGGTATCGGCCCCAGGACGGCCTGCCCCGTCTAAGCAGTTTAGTCAGATGCACGGCTACATTGGCGGCTTTGCGAGTGTTTTCAAATCACTTACAAAAGCAGGATTAAACGACCCGAAATCCCATTTAATAGGACAAATAAAGAAATAACAATCGACTCCATCAGCGCCGCCGAGGCAGGGCTGGATTCCAAAAAATAAATAAAGAAGAGAGGGAGGAAAAAAGGCCGGGAGGGAGGGGGAATGTGTGTTTACTCAAGCAAAGAAAAAAATATTTAAGTGGTGTAGGGGAGAAGATTGCGGTAACTAGTGAAGAATAACATCGTCTGCTTTGCTGTCAAATCACACAAGACTTGCAGTAATAGATTCTCATTCTGACACTCAATTCAATTCAAAGGTGATCCTGCTTTATCCCAACACATCAAATATTAAACACTCGTATTAGCCGGGGTGCCGGCGCCTTTCCCGGCTTAGGCATGGCAGGAGGGTTTTTTCCCTACTTTCCTCCGCTCACTCTAATATTCTCAATGTTATCTAAACATGCCTTCATACACTGGGCTTCCTTATCAATCCCGCGGGGGGGCAACTTAAAATGGTATTAGCGCCGGGGTTTTATTATTATTATTTCCAAAGCTTTTCAATTTGGTGGGGAGAAAGCTTAGCTGAGGAGGAGGAGGAGGAGGAGGGAGGGCGGCGGGCGAGCGGGAGCTGGAGCGAGGGAAGGCTAAGAAAGGGGAAAGCAGCCACCAGCTCTCGTTTGACTGATGCCTTTCAACAAGGGCAGTCTAGCTTGTCAAAGCCCGGGCTGGAGATGAATTGGCATATCTATTCAGCCTGCCTCTGGATGTCATGCAATACAGTTTCATATTCCCAGATAAGGCACGATAAGCAATTGCGGCCCTCATGCCAGCGCCATCCAGCCCTGCCTGCTGGTGCACGCGCCGGGCGGGTGCCTGGTGCGCAGCTCTGCCCGGCCGCGAGGAGCAGGCCTTCGTTTCCCCAGATGCAGCCGGGAGGGGGGCAGGAGAAGGCCCTAGCGGCACGGAGGCTGGGGGTGCCTCCGGCTGTCCTCCGGGCCCCCCGACGCGTGCGCACTCGCGCCGGCTGCTCAGCGGGCCCTGGGGTAGGCGCCCGACATGGCGCGTGGCAGAGAATCCAAGAACGGGAAGGGCAGCGAGTCCAGGCCCCTGCCCCCACAGCAGGACCAAGCCCCGTCTAGCCCATCCCTGACAGGCATGTCCAGCCTGCTCTGAAATATCCCCCGTGGCGGAGATTCCACAACCCCCCAGGCAATTTACCCCAGTGTCTGACCACCCCGACAGGCAGGACGTGTTTCCTCATGTCCCACCTCAACCTCCCTTGCTGCAGTCTAAGCCCATTGCTGCTGGTGTCCTCAGAGGCCGAGGAGAACAAGTTTCCCCCTCCTCCTTGTGACACCCTTTTAGGTACTTGAAAACGGCTCTCGTGTCCCCTCTGTCTTCTCCTTTCCAAACTAAACAAGCCCAGTTCCTTCCGCCTCCCCTCCTAGCTCCTGTTCTCTGGGCCTTTCATCCTGGTTGTTGCTTTCTCTAGACCCTCTCCAATTTCTCCACGTGTCGTGCAATGTGGAGCCCACGCCTGGACCCAATCCTCCGACGGGGGCCTGATCAGCGCAGAGCAGCGTGGGTTCCGTCCTGCAGTCTCCCGATTAAACATCCGGGCGTTCCCTGCCCTGTGCCACGTGACGCCACTCTCCAGCATGCCACCCCCCGGCTCGGGCCCCACGGAGCAGGCCCTTTCCCCGCGCTGGGAGCGCAGGTCATGGGGCCGGCAGGAGGGCTGTGCGGCCTGCAAAACCCACATGGGGCTCAGCGAAAGGCTCCGGGGAGGGTCCATCGGGGGGCCAATCCCACAAGCATGCAGCATGGGCGTCTCCTGTGCTTCCCGGGGAACTCGCCTGCAACCGGAGGGACACTCTCAGAGGGACCCCCCGCACACCTGACAGGAGTGGGGCACACGGTCACCCACCAGGCCCGTGTCCCCCCGTGGGTCGGCCGAGAGGCGGCTACGCTAGGGAACCGACGCTCGAGCACTGCCGGGAAGGCTCCCCGGCTCACGGGCAAGGCTGCAAAGCGGGAATTTCCCCCGGCTCGGCAGAGAGGTCGTCCAAGAGGAACGACCTGATCCACAGCATGAACCCAACCCCCTCCCGCCCGGCTCGTGGGCACGGTTACAGCGAGCCGCCACCCCCGGGAGGAGCAATTAGCTGTTCTGCTGCAGCACCTTACGGGGCCCAGCCACTGCCCCGGGTCAGAGCGCTCGTGGGTTGGAGAGGCCAAAGGCTGCTCGCCCCATACAAAGGGGGGAAACCGAGGCAGGGGGCAACTGGCTGACATGCTCACGGCCAGGCACGGCATCTGCAGCACAACTGGGCACAGAAGCCAGGCCAGTGCGTTAGCCAGAAGCCCGGCGCACCTCTCCTGGGAATGCACCGAGCCTCGGGCGTTCTCAGAGCCACGGGCCTGACTTCAGCCCGACCCCGGAAAGGGGAGCTCTGCGGCACTGGAGCCCGAGGAATGTGCCGGGTGCACAGCTGCTGGGCATCACGGCCTGGTCTGAGCAGCCGAGACCTGCCTGCGGGGGCAGCCCTCCCGGGAAGCGCCGAAGTGTCGTCAGCTCTCCCGTTGGCAGCCTCGGCATTGCCAGGGAGGGCTCCCCGTGCCCACAGGACACAGCATCCCGTGGGCCAGGCCTCCACCGTGTCCCTGGACAGCCCCACGGCTGCAGCGTCCCGCCAAGTCCTGGCTTAGCACCCGCCAAGGAGCGGGGTGGCCGGTTCTGCTGCTCCAGCCGAGCAGCGCTTGCCCTGGGTGCGGCCACCAAGCCACTGCTGGCCGAGGACGCCTGGAGCTGGGCGCGGGACGCCTGGGGAGGCTGGCAGGGCCTCGACACCAAGAGCCACGAGGCACCAGCACCTGCTCCTGCCTCCCACTTTCCCTCTGGGGCTGTTTGCATGGGGGCTGGATCCCAGCAACGCCGCTGGACCTTGGGACACGCACGCAGAGCCCCGGGGAGCGGGCAGGGAAGGGGCAATAACCACACGGACCTGAGTACCCACGCGCCCTGTCACCAGGGCAAACGTACCACGTGTGGGGAGCAAGGCTCTTCCAACCCGGCCTGGCTCCGATTCCTGGGCTGGCCGAGGCGCCGTTCGCTGGCGCTCGGTGGGACAGGCCGGCCGGGCACAGGGTGGAGGTTTGCGTCCCGCCCCCCCTGATCCCTCCGCAGCCTCTCGCCCTGGGCGTCTGCAGGGGAGGACGTGGGCAGAGGGAGGCTGTATGCGCCCCGCCCCGCTCTGGCTGCTCCGGAGCTCCAACTCCGGCATCCAACTCCGGGCCACACGGAGGCAGGGCGGAGGTTTCTGGAGAGCACGTGGACCGTGGGGAGCTGGACCGGGCTGCCCCCAAACCTGGCTAGCGCTTAGCAGCTGCCGAAGGGAGCCACCGTTACCCCGTTATCCAAAGCCAGGTCACAGCGTCTGGCAGCCCAGGGCTTGTTCCTCGGCCTCTGGCCGTCGCAAGATTGGAATGTCAGCACCCAGCTGTGCCCCCCCAACGCGCACGCACGCCGTCACACACACACACTCAACACACCGCCCCCATGTAGCCCCTACAGAGCTCACGGCCGGCCCGGCTCTGGCAGGGGGTCGCTGTCACGACGGCGCAGCCCGCCAGGCCGCTGGCTTTTCCTGAGGGCCCAGGCGGGTTTCATTTCCGAGCGAGGAGAAAGCAGGTGCCCGCGTTCCCGGGAGCTCTCCCCTCCCGAGCGTTCCTCTCCCCTTCTTGGCTCCTGCCCCATTAGTTTAGTGCCCAGCCATCTGCGACGCCTCCGGTAATGCGGTGCCCCTTGTGTATCAGGGAGCTTTTCCATTAGCGCCTTTAATATTCTGACACCTTCGCGCAGGCTGCTATTACATTCAAACACTGATCGCCCTGTGAAATTACATCGCCCCGCTTGCTCGGCTGGAATTGTGTATAATCAGCCCGGGCCATGCACTGTCAGTCCCATCACAAACACGGCGCCAAGCAGGCCTGCGGTGGGGCGGAGCCGCGCCTCCCAGCGTATGTGTAGCTGGATGAAGAATCCCTTCCTTAAAGCATTTCCCGCCGAGGGGCGGCTGCGTGGTCGGACCAGACCTCCGGCTTCTCTGGGTATCGCTGGCGAACAGAGGGAGGGGACAGAGCTCCACTCCCCGGCAGGGCGAGGCGGGACGCGGGGAATAGCAGCCACACACAGCCCAGGGTGGGGGGAACCCGGCGTTTCACTGCCGGTGCCGCGGCTCCGCTAACACACAGACATTAGCAGGGCACGGGCCGCATTAGAGCCTCGGGTTTAGGAGGCGACTGCACTAGGACTTGTTAACCCAGGGAGCCCTCCCACAGTTCCAGGCTTGCACAGCCGGCTGGACTGCTGCTTTGCGTCATGGAATGTTTCATGGACAAAAAGAGCAGTGGGCATGGGAACACTGGGGCAAGGGACCACGCAGACAGCCGTGGCACGTAGTGCGTGGGAACACCGGGGCAAGGGCCACGCAGACAGCCGTGACACGTAGTGCGTGGGAACACCGGGGCAAGGGCCACGCAGACAGCCGTGACACGTAGTGCGTGGGAACACCGGGGCAAGGGCCACGCAGACAGCCATGACACGTAGTGCGTGGGAACGCCGGGGCAAGGGCCACGCAGACAGCCGTGACACGTAGTGCGTGGGAACGCCGGGGCAAGGGCCACGCAGACAGCCATGACACGTAGTGCGTGGGAACGCCGGGGCAAGGGCCACGCAGACAGCCGTGACACGTAGTGCGTGGGAACACCGGGGCAAGGGCCACGCAGACAGCCATGACACGTAGTGCGTGGGAACGCCGGGGCAAGGGCCACGCAGACAGCCGTGGCACGTAGTGCGTGGGAACACCGGGGAAGGGACCACACAGACAGCCGTGACACGTAGTGCGTGGGAACGCCGGGGCAAGGGCCACGCAGACAGCCGTGGCACGTAGTGCGTGGGAACACCGGGGAAGGGACCACGCAGACAGCCATGACACGTAGTGCGTGGGAACGCCGGGGCAAGGGCCACGCAGACAGCCGTGACACGTAGTGCGTGGGAACACCGGGGCAAGGGCCACGCAGACAGCCATGACACGTAGTGCGTGGGAACGCCGGGGCAAGGGCCACGCAGACAGCCGTGGCACGTAGTGCGTGGGAACACCGGGGAAGGGACCACACAGACAGCCGTGACACGTAGTGCGTGGGAACGCCGGGGCAAGGGCCACGCAGACAGCCGTGGCACGTAGTGCATGGGAACACTGGGGAAGGGATCACGCAGACAGCCGTGACACGTAGTGTGTGGGAACGCCGGGGCAAGGGCCATGCAGACAGCCGTGACACGTAGTGCGTGGGAACACCGGGGAAGGGACCACGCAGACAGCCGTGACACGTAGTACGTGGGAACGCCGGGGCAAGGGCCACGCAGACAGCCGTGGCACGTAGTGCGTGGGAACACCGGGGCAAGGGCCACGCAGACAGCCGTGGCACGTAGTGCGTGGGAACACCGGGGCAAGGGCCACGCAGACAGCCGTGGCACGTAGTGCGTGGGAACACCGGGGCAAGGGCCACGCAGACAGCCGTGGCACGTAGTGCGTGGGAACACCGGGGCAAGGGCCACGCAGACAGCCGTGACACGTAGTGCGTGGGAACGCCGGGGCAAGGGCCACGCAGACAGCCGTGGCACGTAGTGCGTGGGAACACCGGGGAAGGGACCACACAGACAGCCGTGACACGTAGTGCGTGGGAACGCCGGGGCAAGGGCCACGCAGACAGCCGTGGCACGTAGTGCATGGGAACACCGGGGAAGGGATCACGCAGACAGCCGTGACACGTAGTGCATTGGAACACCGGGGAAGGGATCACGCAGACAGCCGTGACACGTAGTGTGTGGGAACGCTGGGGCAAGGGCCATGCAGACAGCCGTGACACGTAGTGCGTGGGAACACCGGGGAAGGGACCACGCAGACAGCCGTGACACGTAGTACGTGGGAACGCCGGGGCAAGGGCCACGCAGACAGCCATGGCACGTAGTGCGTGGGAACACCGGGGAAGGGACCACGCAGACAGCCGTGACACGTAGTGCGTGGGAACACCGGGGAAGGGACCACGCAGACAGCCGTGACACGTAGTGCGTGGGAACACCAGGGCAAGGGCCACGCAGACAGCCGTGGCACGTAGTGCGTGGGAACACCGGGGAAGGGACCACGCAGACAGCCGTGGCACGTAGTGCATGGGAACACCGGGGAAGGGACCACGCAGACAGCCGTGGCACGTAGTGTGTGGGAACACCTGGGAAGGGACCACGCAGACAGCCGTGGCACGTAGTGCGTGGGAACACCAGGGCAGAGACTGCACAGACAGCCATGACACGTAGTGCGTGGGAACGCCGGGGCAAGGGCCACGCAGACAGCCATGACACGTAGTGTGTGGGAACACCAGGGAAGGGACCACGCAGACAGCCATGGTACGTAGTGCATGGGAACACCGGGGAAGGGACCACGCAGACAGCCATGGGACGTAGTGCGTGGGCACACCGGGGAAGGGACCACGCAGACAGCCGTGGCACGTAGTGCGTGGGAACACCAGGGCAGAGACTGCACAGACAGCCGTGGCATGTAGTGAGTGGAAGCGCCGGGGCAGGGGCCGTGCAGACAGCCGTGGCACGTTGTGCGTGGGAATGCCAGGCCCAGGTATTGTGCAGACACAGCCATGACACATTGTGCGTGGGAATGCTGGGCCCAGATACTGCGCAGACAGCCACAGCACGTTGTGCGTGGGAACACCAGGTGCAGGTATTGCGCAAACACAGCTGTGGCATCTTGTGCGTGAGAACTCCAGGCTCAGGAAATGCACAAAGCTGTGGCATGTTGTGCATGGGAACACCAGGCACAGGTACTGCGTAGACAAAGCCGTGGTACGTTGTAAGTGGGAACGCTAGGCTCAGGAACTGCACAAAGCCGTTGCACATTGTGCGTAGGAATGCCAGGCACAGGTATTGCGCAGACACAGACGCGGTATGTTTTGCATGGGAACACCAGGCCATGGGACTGCGCAGACACAGCCGTGGTACTCTGTGTGTGGGAATGCTGGGCCCAGGGACTGCGCAGACACAGCCATGGCCCGGCATGCGTGGGAACGCCAGGCCCAGGTACCGCGCAGACACAGTCGTGGCATGTTGTGCATGGGAACACCAGGCGGAGGTACCGCGCAGACACAGTCGTGGCATGTTGTGCATGGGAACACCAGGCGGAGGTACCGCGCAGACACAGCCGTGACACGTTGTGCATGGGAACACCAGGCGGAGGTACTGCGCAGACACAGCCGTGGCATGTTGTGCGTGGGAACGCCAGGCGGAGGTACCACGCAGACACAGCCGTGGCACGTTGCGTGTGGGAATGCCAGGTGGAGGTACCGCGCAGACACAGCCATGGCATGTTGTGTGTGGGAATGCCAGGCGGAGGTACCGCGCAGACACAGCCATGGCATGTTGCGTGTGGGAATGCCAGGCGGAGGTACCGCGCAGACACAGCCATGGCATGTTGCGTGTGGGAATGCCAGGCGGAGGTACCGCGCAGACACAGCCATGGCATGTTGTGTGTGGGAATGCCAGGCGGAGGTACCGCGCAGACACAGCCGTGGCACGTTGCGTGTGGGAATGCCAAGCGGAGGTACCGCGCAGACACAGCCGTGGCACGTTGCGTGTGGGAATGCCAGGTGGAGGTACCGCGCAGACACAGCCGTGGCACGTTGCGTGTGGGAATGCCAGGCGGAGGTACCGCGCAGACACAGCCACGGCATGTTGTGTGTGGGAACGCCAGGTGGAGGTACCGCGCAGACACAGCTGTGGCATGTTGTGCGTGGGAACGCCAGGCAGAGGTACCGTGCAGACACAGCCGTGGCACGTTGTGCGTGGGAACGCCAGGCGGAGGTACCGCGCAGACACAGCCGTGGCACGGCGTACGTGGGAACGCCAGGCGGAGGTACCGCGCAGACACAGCCGTGGCATGTTGTGTGTGGGAACGCCAGGCCCAGGGACCTCTCAGCAGCCCCTGGGGCCTGGTCCCTGTTCTAGAGCTGCAGGGGTGTGGGGCCTAGTGGAACTCCCCTGATGCCCAGGTCAGTGTAGATGGGTCCTGCCCAAAGAGCTAACTATGGAAACAGGGTGAAGCAGGGCCCAGTGCGGGGAGGGAAGCAGAGGCTGGAGTGGGGGACGTGACTTGTGAGCCACGTTTGCTGCATGGGGGAGGAGCTGGCTAGGGCAGGTGTGGGTCTGGAGCAGAGAAGTGGGATGGGGGGACGTGGGAAGAGAGAATCATGGTGGCCAGGGCAGGGGACAGAAGGAGACCTCCCCCCGAGCCAGAGGGCGAGTGAGAGCAAGGCCAGCATGGGTAGCACCATCAGCTGGCTGCTGCCACAGGCTCCAGCGGGCCCAGTGGGCAGAGGGCTTGGAAACAGGACAGTCTGAGGCCTGGTGAGCGCACCGAGCGTGCAGAGAGGCTCCCCGACACCAGGCTGGCCCCCAGGGGCAGCGCACCGAGAGGGCAGAAACCGCCCCGGATCAGGGAGGGCCAGGTCATTATCCTAACGCTCCTGCCCCGGGCCAGGGGGAGCAGGCGCTGAGCGCTTGGCCAGTGACAAGCGAGGGCGTGGCGTGGCAGAGCTTGTCCCCACGGCTGTGCCCCCCCGACGTGGAGCAGGGGATCCGTGGTTTGCCAGGCCGGCTCGGCCCACGGAGGCGGCAGTGCGCAAGCGGCGAGAGGAACCGCTAAGTCACTAGCAAGTATCATAGCAACCCGAGGAAGGAACTAATTGCCGGGCTACATCCCGCAGCTGCAGAGCGACAGCTGGAGCATCCGCGCAGGAGGCGGAAAGGCGAGGCTAAGGCCTGTCAAAAGGCGAGGGGGCCCCGGAGCCCTGCTTGGCAGCCCAGCACGGAGGTGGACAGCGGCTCAAATTAGCACAAAACCTGCTACGTGTCTGCACATCAGGACGTGCAAGGCCCTTCGCCTTCCGCTCGTGCGCCGGACTCGATGTGCAGCCGTGGCCTCCACCCCCGGCGCAGAGCCCTCGCCGGCCGCCAGCCCGCTGCTCCGCGGCCGAGGCCAGGGACCTGGCGGCCATGCAGACTACCCGGGGCAGCCCTGGCTGAGGGAAATCGGCTGGTTACTGAACAGCACGGCCAGTACTGCTAGGGGAGACTGGGAAGATATTCAAAGGCAGCGTGGAAGAGGGACACACCCGCCAGCGAAACCGGCCCAAACTCCCCAGGTCTTTCCGCCCGCTCACGCTTTCTCGCCCAGGAGTGATCCCAGCAGCTCATTACACCCCCCAATAGGGAAGCTGTTGTGCACGGGTGGGGCTGGGGGAGCCAGGCTTGGGCATGGAGCAGAAGAGAAGTGGGGGGGAGGAGAGAATCATTGTAGTCACCGCCCAAAAGGAGCGTGACCACGTGCACCCCCCACCCAAAAGGAACGTGTCCTCGTGCCCTCCCAGCCGAAAAGGAGCATGTCCACGTGCCCCCCCGCCCAAAAGGAACGCGTCCACGTGCCCCCCCCGCCCAAAAGGAACGTGTCCACGTACCCCCTTCCCCCAGCCCAAAAGGAACGTGTCCAAGTGCCCTCCTGGCCCAAAAGGAACGCGTCCACGTGCCCCCCCGCCCAAAAGGAACGTGTCCATGTGCCCCCTCCCCCCAGCCCAAAAGGAACGTGTCCAAGTGCCCTCCTGGCCCAAAAGGAACGCGTCCACGTGCCCCCCCGCCCAAAAGGAACGTGTCCACGTGCCCCCTCCCCCCAGCCCAAAAGGAACGTGTCCAAGTGCCCTCCAGGCCCAAAAGGAACGCGTCCACGTGCCCCCCCAGCCCAAAAGGAACGTGTCCACGTGCCCCCCCGCCCAAAAGGAGCGTGTCCACGTGCCCCCTCAGCCCAAAAGGAGGGTGTCCACGTGCCCCCTCAGCCCAAAAGGAGCGTGTCCACGTGCCCCCCCGCCCAAAAGGAACGTGTCCACGTGCCCCCCCAGCCCAAAAGGAGCGTGTCCATGTGCCCCCCCGCCCAAAAGGAGCGTGTCCACGTGCCCCCCTCAGCCCAAAAGGAGCGTGTCCACGTGCCCCCCCACCCAAAAGGAGCGTGTCCACATGCCCCCCAGCCCAAAAGGAACGTGTCCACGTGCCCCCCCAGCCCAAAAGGAGCGTGTCCACGTGCCCCCCCGCCCAAAAGGAACGTGTCCACGTGCCCCGCACAGAACGTTGGGTACCAGAGCTGGTTCTGTGCTGCAGGCAGGTCCCAGGTTTCAACGGTTTTTTCATCCCGAATCATGAGCAAAGGCAAGACCAGGCCAAAGCACGTCCCAGCCCGCGTGGGCGCTTGCAGTGTCCCTGCTGCCGGGCACTGCCGCGAGGGGCCCTTGGGAAAGGCAGCGCCGAGGAGCAGTCTCCAGGGAACAGACCCTTCTCCCTCCGTGCTCCGGGGGAAGTTTTCTATTCCTCCCCCCCACGTTCTCCAGGGAGTTTAGAAAGAAGCCCCCGGCCGGCCCCACACGGGGATGCGACACTCCAGCTGAGGCCTGCTCAGCGCAGTCGAGGGGCAGAAGGACTTTGCATGCCCTGCTCACAGCAACGCCGGGTCCCATTTGAAATCTAGGGACAATACGCAGGGCGGACAGTCAGGCCCCCGCAGACAGCCCTGAGTCCCTTGTGAAAGCGTCACCCAGCTTCTACCGCACCCGCTGGTTTGTGCAAGCAGACGGCTGCTTCTCGGGCGTGCCGGGCTCCCGGCCCGGGTTACACAGCACCATCAGCAGAGGGAGCGCTCTGCACGTGACCCAGGGCACTGCCGTACTGGCAGCCCCCGTAGCATCCCGGCTACTCGGTGCTCAGTGCCTAGGGGCCAGCCTGTCCGCGCCCGTCTCAGCAGCTGGAGTGCACTGGAAACTCCAGTCCCCGGACATCCCAAAGGACGTGTCCACTTGGGCCCTCGCGACGCCGAAAGCAAGGGCCGGGCCGCAGTGCCCCGGGGCTGCTCTGCGTGTGGGGCTCACGCCAGGCGCGCTTACAGAGCGTGTGGGGCGCGCAGCAGGCCAAGCCATGGAGATCTCACAAACTCTCCAGACCCGTGTGTCTCCTCCAACTGGCCGTTCGCTAGAAGAGACACGAGGGCAGTAACGGAGCAACAGCAGCGTTAAGAAAGTGCGCGGGCGTCGGCAGCAGGAGCTCCCTGGCAGAGTCCGAGCGGGACACCTGGCACTGCCGCATGCAAAGCGCTCAGCGACTCCCACGATGGCGCGAGGGTCTGACAACAGCGCCTGTCCCCGTGGCATCGGGCCTCGCCCAGCAGCGCAGAACCACAGCGATTTCAGAGCCGGCGAGCTCGCCCCCGGTCAGATCACGGAGCCTGTGCCCGGGCCTGCTGAGCCACAGCAAGACGGATTCCTCGGGGCTTTCGGTCCCTGTGGGGCTGTGCCAAGTCCCCGGGACTGAGCCTTCCCAGAGGGGAGCTGCTCTGCTGTGGGCCTGACCCAACTCTGGGCCTTTGCTGGGGGGGACCAGAGGCTCTGGCCCTGCAGGATGGGGGTGGGGCGCCCCAGAGGGCAGGCAGGTTCAGTGGTGTGATCATCGGGCAACAGTCTAAAGGGGACCTTTGGGGGCCAACCCATCACACCCCCCACCCGGTGCAGGGCAAGGCTCATCCCACATCCCCCATGTACCTGCCAGCTGGGACGTGGCAACTGCAGCTGTGTTCCAGAGAAGCCATCTTGCCTAGTGCTCAGAGCCAGGGCCTGCTGGCCCCCCCCCGAAACTCCTCCCAAGCAAAGCTCTCGGGCTGCTCTCCTGCCAGCATGTGCTGAGCCGGCCCTCCCAGTCCGGGTGGCGGCAACGGCAGGAGTCACTCGCCGGCTCACGTGGAGCGGCAGCTGACTCGGCTTTGCCGTCTCTCCCAAGCACACGGCCCGTGCTCCCTCCTGCCCACGTGGAGATCCTCGCCAGGATAAGCCACCCGCAACAGCTGCCGCCGCTCCCTGGGGCAGCGCGAGAAACCCAAGCAGGGCTGTTGCCCCGTGGGCGAGCGAAGTCTGCCCCCCCACACGCCGGGGCAGCCGGGCGCTCCATCCACGGAACAAGCAACTCCACAGAGCCTCCACGTTCCAGCAGCAAGCCCCCTGGCGCCCCAGCTGGCCGTGCCATGGCCTACGGGCTGCGGCCTTCCGCCTGTCGGCGTTCGGGGCAGGCTTAGCTCGCTCACAGCACAAAGCCCACCCTTGCCGGAAGGCCTCCGGGCGCCGATCTGTAACACCATCGCCCCTCTACCACACTCAGCCCCTAACCTGCCTTCTGGCCAGCCCCTCTCCCCGCAGGCCGAGCCCGCGGCTTAGGCGGAGGGGACGGGCTGAGGAACGCCCAAGAAGCAGTTGCCCCGGATATGAGCAAGGTTGCAAGTTTCTTTGTTTTCATTACAATTTCCTCTCCTCCTGCTTATTTTTAGCCGTCTCTGCTTTCCCCCGAGGTGCCCGGGTGATAGAATGAAACACGACCCCCGGCTCCAATAAGTGTATTTCAATTACATCTGTCACCACGTAACGATGTAATGATATATCATGTGATATTAAATCCATGGTAATCATATCAGCAATTTTTTTAATAGCGCACTAATCACATTATTACATCTCAATAATTAACAACAGAAGGCCCGAAACCTCGGCTACACAGCAGAGCGCTTGCCAGGTCCCTGGCTCCGCCTGAGAAAGGGCTGCTGGAGTCCAGGACGGCAGCCCGTGGGCAGAGCGGGCACGGAGCAGCCGGCCGGCGCTGGCCAGGGATCGAGAGACACGAGCCAGATCCGCCTCCCCTGGCTGCCTGCGGTGTCGTGCACGGCCACCTTCTGAGCGCGAGCCGGCCCCTTCCCCCGCCACAAAGGAAGGCAGCGCTGCCTAGCAATCACAGCCCTGGCGCGCTCGGAGTGGGCCTGCCACTGCCGTTCGGGGTCCCTCGACAGGGCTGCAGGAGACGAGTCGCGCAGGCGACTACCCGAGAAGCGGATGCTCATTGGGCAGTTGACTCGCCTCGATTAGTCGCTTCTCCTCCCCTCTGGCCTCTCTCAGAGACAGGCAGCGGGGGGGGAGGGGGGGAGCTTAAAAGCCGTTCTCCCTAGCACCGTCTCCGCGAGGGGGCAGGGAAGCAGAGACGCAACAGGGACCGGGCACAAGCTGGGACTCAGCTGTCCTGGCTTGTGCCTGGTCCCAGACGCTGCACCTCTGCTTTTTCAATGTAGCAAGAGCAGTGGGCAGCCCCGCTCCCCCTGGGGTCCCTGCTGCACCTCTGCCTCCCCTCCCGGCTCCCCGCTGCGCCCCCGCCTCCCCTCCCGGCTCCCCCGCTGCGCCTCCGCCTCCCCTCCCGGCTCCCCGCTGCGCCCCCGCCTCCCCTCCCGGCTCCCCCGCTGCGCCTCCGCCTCCCCTCCCGGCTCCCCGCTGCGCCCCCGCCTCCCCCAGGCTCCCCGCTGCACCCCCGCCTCCCCACCCGGCTCCCCGCTGCGCCCCCGCCTCCTTCACCCACCTCCTCCACCCGGCTCCCCATTGTGCTCCCGCCTCCTCCACCCACCTCCCCGCTGTGCCTCCGCCTCCTCGCTGCACCCCCACCTCCTTGCTGTGCTCCCACCTCCTCCGCCTGGCTACCCACTGCCCTCGGGGATGGCCTAGAGTTGCCTCCTTGAACTCATCTGTAGGCCCATTTACCCTCCCCTTGCCACAGCCCTCAGGCCCATCTTCCCTGGTCTCAGACAGGCAACCATGGGCAGTCGGGGTGGAGGTGATGGGGAGAACTCGTTACTATTAGGAAAGGTTGCAAATAGGGTAGCCAGATAGTTTCACAAAAAATCCTGAACATGGCAGGGAAAAAAAATGGTTGAGCAAAAAAAGTTCTTGAGCAGGAAAAAAAAGGGTCGCTGCGCCTTTAAATCCCTGTTCCCGCAGGGGACTAACGTTGCCGCCGGCTTTCCGTCCAAGAAAAACATTGTACATGGCCGGTATTTTCTGGGTTTTTTTACTGGACAGGGGCCACAAATACCGGACTATCCGGGTGAAAACCGGACACCTAGTAACCCTACTTGCAAATGTGCCCGTGTTTTCACAAATGGCACCTGCTGGTTTGAATCTTTCTCCCTCAAGCATTTCACATGCCCCAAGGGACCTACGCCCGGACTTACGTTGACCTGGGCCCACAGCCCCACTGCTAAAGAAATGGCTCACGTCATCTGAGCTACGTACATACAGCTCGGAAGGGGCAGGACACGGCTCTACGCAGCAAGACGCATCTCTCGTGCCGTGCCTCGCACCATGAGCTCACAACAGGGCTAAGCACCCTTGAGTGTTACTACAATATGAGCCCTGAACTGCAGCTGTGGGTCGATCAGCCAAGCCCTGGGCACCTTCGAGTGCAGAAGTGGGGAACAACCTTGACATGGTGGCAGCGGTGGGATGTTAGTGCCTCTCCCGACCACCACATCCCCCAGTTTCTGGATTTCCTGATCTCCCTTTATTTCTTTCCCAGAACTCTGACAGTTTTCTCCTTTGGCCAGGTTGCCGCTGGCGAAAGGAGAAACGACAAACCAGAAACCAACTCGTTTGCCCTTTTCCAGTTTGGCCAGAAATGGAAGCTTTCGAAAAGAGAACATGGTTGCAAACAGTTCTGGCTTTGTCCAAGGGCCTGCACTGGCCCCCAAGCGTTGGGGCTGTTTGTTTTTAGTTCAGGATTGTTATTCCGTATTGAAATTGTGGCATTGGCCAGAGACCTCGATCGGACTGGCTGTCCCATTGCGTGAGGCCTTGCGCAGACATTGCGAGGAGCCGCCTCCTGAACCTCACTCCGGCGCTGATGCAGGTTTGTCATTCCAGTAACCCGCTGCTGCCCTTTGTTGTGCCCCGGTGGGGACAGGCGTCTCGCCGCGCACTGCCCACGGCATCAGGGTGGAGCAAAAGCGCCCTTGACTGCGGCAGCCGCACCTCGTTAGTTCTGTTCCCTCCCTCTGGGGCACTCGGCATTGGCCACTGAGGCCACGTCTAGACTACACGCGTCTGTCGACAGATGCAAATCAAGCACGTTGAAATTGCTAATGAAGCCGGGATTTAAATATCCGCACCTCATTAGCATAAACATGGCCGCCACTCTTTTCCGGGGGGGAAACCAGCGGTCTAGACGCGGATCTGTCGAAACCGAAGCCTTTTTCGACAGTTCCTGTATTCCTCCAAAAATGAGGTTTACGGGATCGGTCGAAAAAGGCTTCGGTTTCGACAGATCCGCGTCTAGACTGCCGGGTTTTTTTGAAAAAACTCGGTTTCGGAAAAAAGCAGCCGCCATGTTTATGCTAATGAGGCACGGGATGTTTAAATCCCGGCTTCGTTAGCAATTTCGGCGTGCCTAATCTCTACCTCTCTGTTGACGGTTCTAGACACAGCCCGGAGCCTGGGCTGCATGGGCCTTTGGGCTAACCCAGCCTGGCCACATGTCCCTAGGCAGCGTTCTCTCCCGTTCAGAGCTCCAGCCCCCAGCGCCAACGCCCTCGGTGTGCGAGCGCCGTGTTCACCGTGCACAAGAGCACTCCGTGCGCGCGCACTAAGGCAGACCCCAGTTGTGGTGCACAGAGGAACGGGCTGCCTTAAATAGCTGCGCGGCTGCCTAGGGAGCCAGCCCGGGAGGGAGCAGCGTTGGGAACGGGTCTCCCAGCCTCTCCCGCCCGCGGCGGTGAGCTCTGGGGCGAATGGCGCACGGAGGAGCCCCTGCGCCACTCCGGCTGCGGCAGCGCTCGCACACGTGTTCCAGCTACAAGCTGGTCAATCCAGCCGTTTCCACACGGCCAGCTGATCTGAGCAGAGCCTCATTACCTGCCTTCCAGTTCCAGCCGCGCGCTTAGAAATGGGATTTCAGAAAGATTTGACTGATCATTTCTCTCCTCATTTATTTTGGCTGCTCTGAACCAATTCAGCCTGTGAAGTTGAACAGCGCGGCTGGTCCTTGCAGGCAGTCCATCACATCGCGCCCTCCCTGCTGCACGCCAACCCTTCCCGCAAGGCCGGACCCAGGGCCCCGCACAGCAGGCGGCCTGGTGTTTGCTAGGTGACTGGGGCTCAGCTCTCCACCGCCCAAACTAAACCAAATTCCCTGGTCCCAGGGCCCACAGCCACTCTTCCATCCTCCCCTCGGCTACCCCTGAGGCTCCCCTGCCCCGCCACATGCCAGGCTAGAGCCTACTCGGAGAACAGGGGTGTGGGGGTCCTGCGTTAAGGGAGCCCCCTCCCCCC
Organism: Pelodiscus sinensis; assembly: GCF_052426305.1. Classification (NCBI taxonomy): domain Eukaryota; kingdom Metazoa; phylum Chordata; order Testudines; family Trionychidae; genus Pelodiscus; species Pelodiscus sinensis. The sequence continues at coordinate 2,374,206 of NC_143060.1, forward strand.
GACAAAGGGGCCCCTCAGCGTTCTGCAGACTTCATCTGATCAACCGCACCCGGGGTCACCTTCCCCTGCAGCGAAATGCAGCCACCTCTGCGGCGGAACGCGAGCGCCGTGGCAGCATACAGCGTGCCAGGGACCCGCAGGGCGAACGGAAGCAGGCAAAGCGGGTTTCTCTCAGGAGTCTCCCCCCAACACTGCTACAGGAAAAGGGCGGGAGATGTTTAAGCAGCACGGGCAGCGGGGTTTGTGCCTCTCCTCAGAAAGGGCAGGGACGGTTCTGGCTCAGGAGGGGGTAGCCTGGGAAGGGCCACGTGCTGGAGAAGGGAATTTCACCCTGTCCTGCCGCTGTGCGGAGGCTCCCGGGGGCCCTGCCCGGCGGTCGCTAGCACGCTCATGCAGCCGGAGACCTGCCTTCGAAGACGGTATAAAAGTCCCACAGCATTTCACAAAGGAGCCCCCTGCAAGCACGTCAGCAACCGGTTCCCTCCGGGGCTGTCTGCCGCTCCACTGCCATCTCGCCCGCGGCGGGCTCTGATTTCACAGCCAGCCAGGCCGCTGCGCCCCCCGATCCCGGGAACGGAGACGGAGGCTGGCAGGACAGGGCGTGGTCCCCTCAGCAGGAGCCTCGGAGGTGAAGGCAGTGGGAGCTACACGCACGTTGACGAGCAGAGCGTGCCAGCCCTCGTGCAAGGGGCGTGAGTGCACACTCCAGGTGTGGGCGGGGGCGGTAACGTGCCAGATGGGCACGTGGGCGCTCTAGCAAGGGGAGGGACCAGGAGGATAAAACCAAAGTCCTAGGACAGGCCTGCTTGTGCCAGCCGCCCTCCACCCCATCTCACAGCCGCCTGCCTGCCCCGCAACTCGGCCCTGAGAGGGGGATCCGCCCCCTTCCCTCCACCCTGCTGGGACTACTGGCGTCCCGCATCTCAGGCCGAACCTGGGAATGGGCGGCCGGGGAGAGATCCCTGTTCTGTTCACTCCCTCTAGGGCCCGCAGACAGGCCCCTGGGCTAGCAGGACCTCTGTTATGCCCAGCCTGGCCGTTCTTATGCCCCAAGCAACGTCAGAGCAGCTCCCTAGCCCGAGCGGACGGCCAGCCCTTGGGCAGGGACTGGGCTCCCAAGGTGCAGCCTGTCCCACGCTGCCACTGCCCTGCGAGGGGAGTGCGCCGATGGGCGCCAGCCAAACGCAGCATCACGGGGCTCCGTGCCAAGCAGCAGCCCCCAGAAAAAGCCCTCCCTCCACACAAGGCTGTCCAAGAACTTGACAGGACGCTGCGGGAAAAGGCTGCTGAAAGAAATGATCTCTTCCAGTGCAATGGGAGATATTTGTCTCTGATTTACCCTTGGCTTTTTGCTCTGGTTCAGGTAGGAGCGGCGTGGGATGGCTGGCAGATCTGAGAGCCCGGCACGCCCCAGCGGGCAAAGCGCGCAGTGCGGAGGAATGCGAGAGTCAGTTTGGAGTGCTCCCCATTTATCAAGCTCACGCCGCCCGCCAGCAGAGCGAGTCTTTCTATCATTACACCTCTCAAAATCCGATTCATACCACTAATCCTGCCTTCATTCTCCCAGATTAATAACATCTCTTTCAACCTTCACAGTGTGATAAATAGACAAAGAGAGAACAAAAGGAGAAACAGAAGTGAGAGAAAGAGCCAGAGCAACTCCACATAATAACGGGAACCAAGAAAGGGGAAAGGAACACAAAAAAGCAAAGGAAAGAAAAGGAAAAGAAAAGACGAGGGCACACTCTGCTGTGCCGTGTCCCTCAACACAATCTCCACGCCAGCCGGCAAAGCGGCGGCGCTCTTTAAGGAGCGTTAAACCTTGCTCAAAGAAAAGGCTCGTTAGCAAGTCCTACCAGCCCGTGTGTCGGCATTCCCTCTGCTGCCCGGCTCGCTTGGGGTCACAGTGAAAACGAGCTCGCCGGCTTCCCGCCCCACTCCCCGACGGCGCCTCTCCGGCTCCCGTGCGCGCTCGCTGGCTCGCTCTCCTTGCCCGGCCGCGGCTGATCCGGAGAAGCCTGGACGGGGGCTGCAGGCCAGGCCCAAGCCCGGGGGGTTTAGGACGGCTGGTAACAGCAGGAGGGCTGCAGCTCCGAAGGGAGGGGCGCCGGCGGAGCTGGGGGGAGGTGCTCAGGGCTGGGACGGGGCAGGGAGACGGACGGGGTGGGACAGCAGCACCGAGTGCGCAGGAGTTAGTCCCTGTCAGCCGCGTGGGCAGAGCCGTCCACGCCCTTTCCCCAGCTTTGCCCTCTGAAGCAGGGCCCAGCACGGCCAGAGAAGGTGGCCTGCCCCCAGAGCCGCGCCGGACAGCCTGAGACAGCAGGCCCGCTTCCAAGCGGACGAGACCTTCCCTCCTTCAACCATCTTCTGTGCCGGGCCTCCACTAGCCGGTCCCACCGGCCTCAACACCTCCGCAGGCCCACCGCTCACAAGCTTCTGAGGGAAACCCCCTCGCCCAGTGGCCCGCCCCCCTCAGAGCTCTCAGCGCGACCCCCGGGGGCAGCCCAGGGCCTGTGCACACACTTCAGTGGGCCCACGGACTGGCCATTGAATTCCCAGTGGCGGTGGGTCCCTCTGACGCAAGCCAGAGTCTTAGTCGTCCCGCAACACCCGGCGCAGGCCCTTCCGATACCAAGGCCAGTGGCCGGGGCAGCCTGAGGGGCCTTGGCGTCTGCACGCCCACAGCTGCCGGAGCCCGGGGATGTGGCGCAAGGCACAGGGGTTTGCCGCCAGCAAGGCAGGCGCTGGCGGGGCGGGGATGCTGCCCAGCAGCGGTGGGAGGAAGCTGTGAGCTCTCTGCTGCTGGCCTCCAGGGCTGCAGAAGGGTTTGTTCCTTCTACTCACGCGCCCCCCGCGGGGGTGACCTCGCCTGGCTGGCGCTGCACCGGGGCTCTGACGCGGCACGCCACTGTAACTAGCAAGCGTGCCTCTCCGCTCGGCCGACCCCTCCCTGCTCAAGTCCCGCCTGGGGCGGCAACTCTCTGCAGGCTCTTCGCCCAGCCATGGCGCCCGCACGGCCCTGAGGTGAGACCCGGTATCCACCCAGCGCTGCCCGCTCCGGGGGCGACCGGCCCCGAGGCACACACCACGCTGCCGGCTGGCGCGCCACAGGCTCTGCCACACGCGCCCGGGAGGAAGGTCCATCTGTGCAGTGACCATCCACGGCTGCGTAGCCGGGAGCTGGCTGGGTTTGAAACTGCTCCGTAGCCCAGCAGCCTTTGATGTACAGAAAATAGCAACACTCAGGTGCCCATTTTATTCATGCTGCTTTTATCGCAGCAAATCTCTCTCCTCTGTGGCGCTGGCAATAGCGAGCAAGTGAAAAGAAAGTCTCCTCTTCTAACAATGGATTTCCCTTCCCTTCTGAACTTCAAACAGAAAACTCCTCTCTGCAGCCAGAGCTGGCCAAAGGAAGAAAAGAGAAGAGAAAACAGACACGTTAACTGAACCTCCGCTCTCCTTTTCCTCTCTCCCAAGGCCAGGCTGGCTGCCCGGGCCTGCGGGGCCTGAGCAGAGGTGTTAGAGGGTGTTTGTGGCACATATTTACTCACCAGACTCACTACTATGTCACCGCGGAAATGCACCTTTTTCTCTAACCTCCTGGCTGTTCCTCCCCGCTCCCCACGGGCCGCACGTACCCACCATGCTCCTGTATTTATTCAGTACAGGCTGTGAGACAAGGACCATCCAGGGTGATGGAGCCTCGATTTCGAAATAAGAAACGATAGAAGTGAAGTAAAATGGGGGCGGCAGCTTCCGGGGGTGCAGCCCGTTAGGTGGCGCAGAGCCAGTGATTACAGCTCAAACCCCGGCAGCCTTACCCCCGGGAGCCGGCCAACGCCACTGCAAACCTCCCACGCCCATGCTGAAAGCGCAACGAAGGGCAAGAGCCGGGCCCCACTGACGCCGGGGGATGTTCAGTGTGGCCTGGATTTCGCCCAACGTGCCAGACTTCCCCCCCACGAGGTGCTGCAGACGCAGCCGCAGGTTTTACAGCACATGGGCCGGTCCCCCCAACACTTCGGCCTCTCAATAACCCCGGCGGCTGCTCACCGAAGTATCGCTTTGCTCAGCCAACCTCTGGCGGGCAGGGCCGGGTGCGCGGCACACGGGTGCTGTGATAAACCAGGGCCCTGCCGTTTGCCTCGGAACCCTTTCCTTCCTGCACTCCCCTAGCCCCCTGCAAGCAGCGCGAGAGCCCCACCGCGATGCCGGGCAGAACGTGGCCCAGGGAGAGAAGGGGGCACCCTTCACGTGGTTCATTCCTCTGCTCCAATTCCACTGCTCTGACCGGCAACCGGGCAAAGCTCCCTCCTAGGCCAGAGACGGGTACAGTCCATTTCCTCCTGACCCGCTAGGGCTGGGAGCAGGCGGTTTGGGACAGCGGGGAGCGGCTGCCGCAGTCTAGCCCTGGTGGAGCAGGATTTAAAGTTGTATCCTTACGATTTACGATTAAAACGTCTTGTGCCCCCCGCCCCGAATCCTGCAGGTCTGCTCTGCCGCTCCTGGTACCATGGCGGGGGGCTCGGCAGTTTGTACGTCTGATGGGTGATGTGGGGGGCCGGGTGCCTTCACAGGCCCACGGAGAGCTGCTCTTCTTGGGGAGTTCCTGCAGGCGGGGCGGTGCGCATAGCTAACACCTGCCTTCAGCAGCCTGGCAGCCTCTTCCGGCCCAACCCAGGGGCCTGTGCTACCCATCTGGCCTGCCCCACGCTGCTCAGCAGTAGACAGCACCCCCCCCACCGCGGGAGAGGCAAAGCAGCATCCTGAGCCTGCCCCGCAAGCCCAGCGCTTCCCAGCTGTTTCCTTGGGGTCCCCAGCGCAGGCCCCGCCGCTCCTCCTGGCGCAAAGGCGATTACAATGGAACAGTCCATCGCGGCCGAAGGCTCCCTTCCCGCGGAGCTGCAATGGGCCGATCCATCACAGCAGGCTGATGACAGCTGTTGGGCCAACGGAGCCGCGGGATTGGCTGGGCACCCGGAGACATGCCTCATAATTCCGGGCCCCTTCTCCGTCCCCGACGTCTCCCGCGAGAGACACGATGATGGATGGGGACACAAGTGACTGTTCCCAATCAAGGTAATGTACGGAATGACAGCTGACGTGATTCCCGGAACACGGGCCGGCTCTTGCCCTCCCTGGCTCGCCGGCTGCCGTCACAGCGCCACTCCCTTCGAGGGACGCGGAGAACTGGCATGGAGGCCCTGCGGCAGGACGGCAGGGCCAGCGGAAAATATGCAGGGTTTCTCTCAACTCCCGCAGGCAGCTCCTGAAAAACCGAGGGGGAGCCAAAGACGGGAGAATACCACGTTCTGCTTCCAGGGTGAAATCAATCCATCCCCATGCAGCCAGGCTGCGTACGGGCGAGGCATCTCCGACACCGTGCGTGGTGCCCAGGCCTCGTGGGGGCATTCCTCAAGGCCACGAATTTCCCCTCGCAAGGCCTGCAGCTGGAGAGCGTCTGCATACACACGGAGCATTGCCCATCGCGCACTCTGCCGCCAGAGACCGCGACTTGCGTGCCCACGCCAGGCTCGAGTTCTTTAGCATTTCAACGGGAAACCAGAAGCATCCGTGTGGCCACTTGGAGCTCAGGGAGATCCTCTCTCTCCGAAGGCCTCAGGTGAGTCTCCGCTCCTCGTTGTAACGAGCACCCAACGTCACGACACCTCGACGTGAAGCAGAGCACAGGGCAGACCCAGGCTCACAGACCGGTCCGAAGGCAACCGGAGACGCAGGGCAGGAAAACTCCCATGGCAGCTGGCCCACTTGCTAGCTGTATTCCACTTCCAGTTCTTCAAAGCAGCAGCACATTTAGCATGCAGAGGAGTGAGCAGCTAATACCCTTCCATAGACTTAAGAACTTGAAGCGAAAAAAAAGGGCGAGTACTTCCCCTTGCCCCTCCAAATTTGTCGGGTCTTTAAAAGCCGGTGAACTCTAGGGGGGCGTCTCCTCCCTCCATATTTAAGCGCTACTCAGCCCCGGCTGAGATTCCCGGCACAGGGTCTGACGGCCGTTCCGGCTGTGTTGGGAGTCCCGAGGAAGGGAACAAGCTGGCGCCGTCTCACACGTCGCTAGAGGGGCTTTTAATAGAATCACCTCCCCAGGGGCCCCGCCTGGAGCGGAGCTGAGTGCCCTCTTGCTCAGCCCCTCGGTGGCGCTCGCAACCCCAGCCTTTCTTGGGAGACCCCACCCGGCTGCTCCGGCAACAGGCGCTCCACCTAGGTTAGCGCTGATGCGCACAAGCAGGCGTGTTACCGCCCCGTGGTCTGCGCTGCCTGGAGCCCTGTCTACGCCAGTCTCAGCCACAGGGGAGAGCCCCCCAAAAGGTGCGCACAGCCATAGCCCGGGCCCACGAAACCTCAGCTGTAGGCTCCCAGGTCTCCATGCCAAGGCAAGGGATGTGGCAACGACCGGCGGCAAAAATCTGAACCACCCAACTCCCTCGGCGCTAGGGACAGGAGACCCCATTGAACTGGCTAAGCGGCCACACCGAGTGTGCACCTGGATAAGCGAGTAAAGGGGGCAGTCCAGCTGGGCTGGAGCGCCTCTCCTCCCCCTCGCCATCGGGGCAGCTGCTCCAGCCCCCACTAGCTAACCAGAGCAGTGAACCTCACCCCACAAGGGTGAGACTCACTCATTAGCCATTCCCATCCCTGTGCCATACCCGATTCCCAGCCTTGCCACGCCGGTCGCCCTAGCTGAAAGGCCCGCTGGCGTCCCGGCAGGGTGCTGCTGTGTATGGGGCTTTCTTCCTCTTTGGGAGCCGTAAGGTGGTGTTCCTCTTCACACTCGCCTCCATTTTTGGACAGTGTTTGCACAAAGAGTGCTCTGGCCTCATGGACGGCCTCTCTTGGGTGCTCAGAGCTCAGCAGAACAGCCTGGCTGGGGTACAAAGGAATCTGGTCTGAGGGTCTCGGCCTAGAACTCCTGGGGCGTCACTGCTGTGACGTCAGCCCGCCCGCCCCCTGCGAAGTGCACCCCACTCACGCAGGTGTGCCAGGGCTGAGGCTGGCAAACCCTTGGGGTACGTCTACACTAGCTTGTTAATTCAAACTAGGTAGGCAAATGAGGCGACCGGATTTAAATATCCCGGGCTTTATTTGCATGTTCCCGTCCAGTTGCCATTTTGAAATTTCACTAGCCCAAACTCACTGCTGTGCAGCTACACGTGGCAGTGAAACGTTAATTTGAACTAAGTCCTTAGTTTGAATGAACTGTTACTCCTCATTCAGTTACTCAGAGGAGTAACAGTTAATTCAAACTAAGGACTTAGTTCGAATTAACGTTTCACTGCTGCGTGTAGCCATGCGGAAGTGAGTTTGGGCTAGTGAAATTTCAAAATGGCGACCGGACGGGAACATGCAAATAAAGCCCGGGATATTTAAATCCCAGGCTTTGTTTGCAACTCCGGTCGCCTCATTTGCCTACCTAGCTTGAATTAACGAGCTAGTGTAGATATACCCTTGGAAACCAGTAAGTCTGACCAGCACGGACCAGGAGGCAGGAACATCCGCCAGTTCACAGAGTGACCTTGAAGAGTCACAAGTCCCCTGTGCCTCAGTTTCTCCACAATACTACCCTCCGTGCAGCGACCCGTGGGGCTCAGGGCGCTGGCGCCCGCCCTTCCAATGCCCGCAGTCCCAAGTTCTGCTCCAAGGGCACCATCATTGTGCATTATTTAAGCTCTGTTAGATGCAAAGCGAGAAGGTGGAAAAATTGGTGTCTGCAAAGTGCAAGGGAAGAGGCGAGCGGCCAGGGCGTAAGCGTGGGTTCCCAACAGGGAGAGCAGCACACAAACATTTTAGCACTGGAAAGTGTTGGTAAGGGGGAGGGTCCAAATTAGGTGCTGGCGTGTGTTCAGTTCCCAAGGGGCTGTCTGCAGGGAGGTCAGTGCAGAACCAGAACCAGGGACGGGTCCTGTTAGCGCCCCGGGCTCCTCATGCGCCTACCCAGGGACGGCTGCAGCGGTGCAGGGCGGTGTGCGGCTCCCCCCCTCGCGCCCCGCAGTGGCTCAGTGGGAGAATACTTAAGAAGTTGTGAGTTTGGTCATAATGTGTAAAAAGCCCCTGAAATGCGACATCATTTACTCCTCGGTGCTACTGCTCAGCAGAGCTAATAAATCTTGCATGAGCAGAGCGGATTCTAATTTTCTAATCTGAAAAGGCATTTGGAGTGAGAGAGAGGGGGAGATAAAAGTGATTGAATCTCCAATAGCCCGGCGTCAGTGACAAGAAACATCCTGAGACGGACCCCAAAGAAGAATGGCTCCTCTCCTCCCCGAGCCACGCCGCCTCACGCACCCGCTTCTCTCCCCCGGCGACAGGCCCGCGGGTCTGAACGCACCCGCCCGACTGCTCGCTCCTGCCTCCTGATCAATCTGCGTTTTCAGGACAATTACCCTCTTAATCAATGATGGCTCTCGGCAGCCCCCGCGTCCCGCGCCCGGGCAGACAGCATGTGCATATGCAATGAAGCTGAGGGGAGGTGCTACCTAGGCGAGTCCATCTCCCGCTGACGCACGCGCTGGCTGGCAGGGCACAAAACTGTGAAGGCCACTTCAAGGAACACCTGAGGCATGGGAAGCACAGGAAAGCAGGGAACGCCGGGCAGGGAGTGGGCAGCCCAGCCAGCCCGCAGGCCCCGGGTGCACGCTCAGACGGCGTGTGACTGAGGAACTAACCCGCTTTGCCGTACACCGGAACCATGCGCCTAAGACAGGGTGGGGAACCTAATGCGTGAGGGCCGGACGTGGCCCCTGGCTTGCCTGGGTCCAGCCCCCAAGGCTCAGCCGCCCCCCAGAATTGGGGAGCCCGTGCTGGTGCCCTAGTGCACCCCCAGCTACCCCACCACAGGGCTGGAGCACACAAAATCTACTAGGCTGGGCCCCTTGGCTCTGGTGAGAGAGGAACATGGGAAGTGTCTTTCCTACTCAGTCGGGGGGGAGTGCTTCTCCCGTGTGTGCAGCCCCCCCCACCTGATTTTCCTATGGGTCAGTGGCCCCCCGACCAGAAAAGGTGCCCCCCAATCTAAGAGTTATCTACGGGCACTAGCAGCGGCTAATAAAGCCAGCTCCCAATGAGGAAGCAAAGGACAGGGCGTGAAACAGCTTGGAACAGTCTCCGACAGGCGGGGGGCTCTCCCAAGAGAAGGGATCAGCTCCCGAGCAAGGCAAACCTCGCAGGGCGGGCAACAGCTCCCTTGGGCAGGCTGTCCCGATAGTCAACAGTGGCACAGCCCAGGAGTCTGGGAGGGTCCCAGAGCCGTGCCCAGGGGAACCCCCCCCGGGCAGCGATAACAAGGGATACCAGGAAACCCCAATGCTGCAGAACACAATCGGGGCTGCCGTGCGGCTGGGGCACTGGGCGTCCCAACCCCGCTCCTGCAGCGGTGCCGCTGGCCTGGCCACCCGGGACTCGGTTTGCGATGTCTGAACCCGCAGCCCCTCCCACGTGGTGAATTCACCCTCTGCCTCCAGGACGTCCCAGATTCGGCGGCACCTGCCAGCCTCAGTGGCAGCCGCGTGGGCAGCGCCCAGCACGAGGACTCGGGCCCCGGGACGAGGCCGCAGCACGGTCAGCAAAGAGTCCGTCCCCTCAAAGCAAAGTCCGCAGCCAGCACTAGCGAAACCAGCCACGCCCTCCTCCGTCTGGGCGTTCCCACTGGCTGGGAGGGGTCACTCCCCCCTGCCCAACACACTGGGTGCTGTGGGACGCCCAGATTGCCCCACCCATGCCTGGTCTGGTCTTTGCAAGAAGCAGGGTGGTTATTCCAGGGCCCCGGGAGCCAGAAGGGCCGTCCCACCATCCCGACCAGCAAGACGGGCAGCCCCGGCTGAGACTGGCGGGACAAGCGGGTTGGCAGGGGGCTGCTGCTCCACCAGGAGCCGTATTTCACTCGCTATTTCACCGGGAGACTGGCTGATCACAGACAGCCCCACTGTGTACTCCAGAGCAATAAAAATAAAATAAAAAAACACACAAGAAGGATCCTGTAGGCGAGTAATGGGCATTTTATTCCTTTTTATGACACTAAACAGAGGCAGCTAGCATAATTACACCACAATAAAGGCATAATGTGCACCTAGCAGAACACACTCAGACTTTTGATAATTAAGCAGCGCAGACGCGGTCTGGGATTGCGGCACATCGCTTCCCTCAGCCACCTGGATCCGCTCTAGCCATGGGCCCATGTATACCCAGCCCACCCGCCTGCCCTGGCCTGGCCTCCCTGGGGTGGGCCTGCTGGCTCCGCAGGGACCGATAACCTACCAGGCTCCACCCATGACCGCGGGCTGAGGCTAGAGAGGAGGGAAGCCCACGCCCCACGCCCCACGCCCCACAGGATGCAGCATCGCAGCCGGCAACATGCCACGCGACCCTGCGCAAGTTTAGTGACTCCATCTTGGTTAGGGGGCAGGATTTGAAGTGGGGCCCTCGTGAGCCAAACGCACGAGTCTCTGCCACACCGCTAGGTGGAAGCCGGAGCAGGGCCCTCTGCCCTGTGGGTCGGGGCACTGCCAGCATGCCCTGAGCAAAGCATGGGGCTGCCCCCGTCTCAGCGCTGCCCTGCGGCTGTGTAGAGCCAGAGCCCTGCCCAGCGCTGACCCGCGGAAAGAGCCCCCAGCCCATCAGGCTGACGGGTGGTGGATCCGGAAACGAAGCCTGAACACAGCCGAGGCTCTAAGCCCTCCCCGGTGGCAGGGGCGAGCCCCCATCTGTCAGAGATTAATAATAAGCTCTTGGAAGCCCGTTAGCACATCGCTCCCAACGGCCCGGCTCCCCTGCAGCCCCGGCTCCTGTCAGACATGCCAAGAGGCGCTCGCACGCGTCTGCTGCAAAGGTTACGGAGCCCCCGACAGCCGGCTCCCCGAGCGAGCAGCACAGCCGAGGTAGAGCTCCTAAATGATCTTTAAAATATTAATCAAGTCAATCAGAGGCCGCCCGCCAGAGGTGACTCGCCGCGCGCCTGGAGTGCAGGCCTGGCACGGGCCCGCAGGCCTGATACCCAGCGTTTGTTCCAACTAACTCCCCACTCCAGGCCCTTGCAGTTGCTTGTTACAGATCACTCCAAGTTTTCCAAGAGCACTGGGGGGCCCAGCTCGTCCGAACCGCCACGCTTGCACTGCAACGCTCCAGGACCAGCACGGCCACTGCCACCTCCACGCCAGGCCGGGCGTCCAGCCATGGCCGGCAACCACACCTCGGCGGCATGGCAACCCCCAGCATGGCAACCGTGACAGGAAGAAAGCCCCACTTATTCCAGTTTTCTTCAAACACAGAACCCAGCACTTCAGGTCCTCTGGTCCTGCCCCAAACTAACTTCCTCCTGGCCACCTGTGCAGGCTCCTGCTGAAACAGCCCCGGCTTTCCTGGGGCCCAGGCCCACAGAACTCAGAACCTCACAGGAAGGGATGGAGACAGCTGGATGCTAGCTCGGTTGTCACCTTCCTCAGACAGGAACTTGTCCGAGATGGGAAAACCTTGACTCTCCCCAGCTTTGCAACACACTGGCCAGGCCGGGAGCTCACGGCTGTACAAACCCATGTGGCTAGGTTCCACGAGGGCGCATCCTCTTGTGCCCTCTGCAAACGGTTATACCAAAAGCACCAGAAACTTGCTTTAAAGAAACCCTAATTTATTAACTTCCCTTCTCCTCGCTTCTTCTTACCCAGCTCTTCTGTCTTCCACCTTCTCGCCCTCTCTTTGTGTCTGATGTTGGTCAGAAGAGAAAAGCCCTCTGCCTGCAGGCTGTTACAGTTCAGCGTAACTCGCTGCTGTTCTACAGCAATGAAAATAACATTTGTAAGGAGAAGAGACCACAGTCAAGGGCGCTTTTGCTCCGCCCTGATGCCGTGGGCAGTGCGCGGCGAGACGCCTGGCCCCACCGGGGCACAACAAAGGGCAGCAGCGGGTTACTGGAATGACAAACCTGCATCAGCGCCGGAGTGAGGTTCAGGAGGGGGCTCCTCGCAATGTCTGCGCAAGGCCTCACGCAATGGGACAGCCAGTCCGATCGAGGTCTCTGGCCAATGCCACAATTTCAATACGGAATAACAATCCTGAACTAAAAACAAACAGCCCCAACGCTTGGGGGCCAGTGCAAGCCCTTGGACAAAGCCAGAACTGTTTGCAGCCATGTTCTCTTTTCGAAAGCTTCCATTTCTGGCAAAACTGGAAAAGGGCAAACGAGTTGGTTTCTGGTTTGTCGTTTCTCCTTTCGCCAGCGGCAACCTGGCCAAAGGAGAAAACTGTCAGAATGCTGGGAAAGAAATAAAGGGAGATCAGGAAATCCAGAAACTGGGGGATGCGATGGACGGGAGAGGCACTAACATCCCACCGCTGCCACCACGTCAAGGCTGTTCCCCACTTCTGCACTCGAAGCACCAGAGTGGGTAACAGCCCATGGTGCCAGCGGTGGGATGTTTAGAAAGGGGTAGTACCCCTCCCATCCTTCACAGGGGAAATCAAGATTTCAACCCCACTTTTTCTAAACCAAACTCTGTCACAAAGTTTGACCTGAACAAGTGCCCCTTTCCCGAGTCTGCCGGATGACAACCACCTCCACAGCTGTGGCTACTGTGCAGATGCCTCCTGGAGGCAGGTGGCATCACGGCTGGCCCTTCGCTGGTACTCTCAGTGGAGAGGCAAAGAACGGCTACATGGCTTCTCTTCTGGGAAATCCTGCCCCCAGGGGCTGCCTGAGGCGGTGCTCTGCAGGGCGCGCTGCGGGCCTTGCTGTCTCTGCGGAATTCTTGCCACGTTTTTAGAATACAGCCGGGGCATGGTTACACCACAGGGACTATCACAGCACAGCGAGGATGTCGCGACTAAGCCAGCAGAATCCCACAGCAACAGGGCTTTCCTTGTCAGAACTCCGCCGCCCTGAGCACGTAGTCGGCACGGCTACAATGCGCAGGGTGTGGATTGTTCTATCGCTGTCAACCAGCCTTTTACACTCCCGCCCGCCCGCCACAACGGGGAACCACTGCTGTGCTGAGTGAGCCAAGCCAGAAATCATGGAATTGTAGGGCTGGAAGGGAGCCAGTGAGTTCCTTCTAGTCCAGTCCCCGGCACTGAGGCAGGACTGAGTATTAGCTAGATCAGGTGTTTCTCTAACCTGCTCCTAAATATCTCCAGAGATGGGGATTCCACAACCTCCCTGGGCAATTTATCCCAGTGTTTCACCACCCTGACAGGCAGGAAGTTTTTCCTCATGTCCAACCTAAACCTCCCTTGCTGCAGTTTAAGCCAATTGCTTCTTGTCCATTAATCTCTCTCTCCTTGTAGCTATCTTTTATGTACTTGAAAACAGTTATGTCCCCTCTCAGCCTTCTCTGCTCTACACCAAGCAAGCCAGGTTCTCTCAGCCTTCCCTCGTAGCTCGTGACTTCCAAACCTGTCATCACTTTGGTTGCTCTTCTCTGGACTTTCTCCACTTTGTCCATGTCTTCCCTGAAATGCGGCCCTCGCAACTGGACACAGCCCTCCAGCTCAGGCCTCGTCCATGCAGAGTAGAGCGGAAGAACTGCTTTTCGTGTCTTGCTTTTTTTGCAACTGTTACACGCTTGCCTCCTGTTTAGCTCGCGGCCCACTGTGACACCCTCCCCTTTCTGCGGTACTCCTTCCTACACAGCCACTTCCCGTGCCGTGTGCGCGCACATACAACGGATTGGTTGCTCAGAAGGGGAGCACTTTGCATTTGGCCTTATTGAACTTCATCCTATTCTCTCCAAACCATTTCTCCGGTTTGTCCAGATCATTTCGAATTGCAAGTATCCCGTCCTCCACAGCACCTGCAACCCCTCCCAGCTCGGGGTCCTCTGCAAACTTTACAAGTGTACTCTCTACGCCGCCACCGGAATCACTGACGAATGGAACTGGATCCAGAACTTATCCCTGCAGGACCCATAAGAACACAGAGACCATTCTTGGTCAAACCAAAGCTCCATCTAACCCACTATCCTGTCTTCTCAGTGGCCAATGCCCGGTATCCTACAGGGAATGAACAGAACAGGGAATCATCCAGTGATCCATCCCCTGTTGTGCATTTCCAGCCTCTGACAAACAGGCTAGGGACACCATTCCTACCCATCCTGGCTAACAGCCATTGATGGACCTAACCTCCGTGAATTTATCTAGCTCTTTTTTCAACCCTGTTACAGTCCTGGTCTTCACAACATCCTCTGGCAAGGAGTTCCACAGGTTGACTGTGCACTGAGTGAAGAAAAACTTCCTTTGGATTGTTTTAAACCTGCTACCTATTAATGTCATTTGGTGACCCTAGTTCTTGTGTTATGGGAACAACAAACACTTTATTCACTCATTTCCTTATTCACTTTCTCCACACCTGTCATGATTTTATAGACCTCTATCATATCCCCCCTTCATCTCCTCTCTTCTAAAATGAAAGGTCCCAGTCTTTTTAATCTCTCTTCATATGGCAGCCACTCCACACTCCTTTTTCTGAACTTTTTCCAACTTTTTCAAAAAAGCCAAGAAAACTTTTCCGAAATGAGACGACCACATCTGCACACAGTATTCAAGATGTGGGCGCACCATGGATTTATACAGAGGCAATACAATATCCTCTGTTATTCTCTACCCTTTTTAATGACTCCTACTGCTCTGTTTGCTTTTTTGACTGCTGCTGCGCACTGAGTGGATGTTTTCAGAGAACTATCCACAATGACTCCAAGATCTCTCTTGAGTGGTAACAGCAAATTTAGTCCCCATCTTTTTGTACGAATAGCTGGGATTCTGTTTCCCAACGTGCATTACTTTGCATTGTTAACATTAAAATTCATTTGCCATTTTGTTGCCCAGTCACCTAATTTTGTGAGATCCTTTTGAATATTTTATGCAAAATCAATTGAGCTATTTTGCATATTTGCAAATAATTTAGGGGTGGGCATCTGACCAGTCTAAAAATTACCGTCTATGGATTGGTCAAACATTGTTCATATATAGTTAAAAATGGTCAAATATTTTAAAGCACTAATTTATCTGAACAATAACGAACAAAAAACAGAAAGACTTCATGATCTCCAATAGGTTTCGCATTAAATAGATGCTTATGCCTCATTACAAAAACAAGCTCCTAAGAGTTCTTTTAACTCAGACAAATGTGAAAGGCAATGAAAGGAAGTTCTAAAACGTGAAATAAGAATAATGATTGCCTTTGCCATCATGTTAGGTTAGGCATTCAAAAGGCCCGTTATTCAAGACTTGAAACGTTACAAAAGCAAAATGAAATTAGAAATAAAAAACACCTAGCAAGGATAAAAGACAAAAGTCAGTTATAAAGGCATTTATTAAGGCAGGCGGCAGCGGGCCAACTCTTCCAGCAAGTTGCTTTTTGGTGTTTTTCTTTATCAGGCTGAAGAGTTTCATTCCATACAGTTTGTCCTCAACCACCTGAGAATCCCCTTCTTTCTCTTTGCCTGCCATTTGCTTGTCCAACCTTACACTGCACTACACAGGACGCCTTCTCAGCAGCGGCCCTCCTAGTTTTGAACAGCTGGTTCCCCAAGCCGACCGATTTGGTCCTGCACCTGTTCTGCTGTACTGGGGAGCATAAAATGAAGGAAACAACCTGTTTCCCTCAGCCAAAGAGCCGGCAGTTTCAATTCCAGTGCGGAGATGGTATTTGCTACCTTCCTCTGAATTGTTTGTTCACTTGTATCGTCTTTCAAGTTTGCAACGGCCACAAGGAGGTCGCACCCTGACCTAAATTCATCCTCAGAAAGGTCTTAGCTCTGGGCGCGCCGATCAGCGGGGTATGCATTATCTTTTTCTCTCCAGCTCGCAGAAACAGGCTGCCTCCCGTATTCGCACAAATGTGTTTAACAACATTCAGGAACTTGCCCTTGGCATCACACAATGCGGAACGATCATTTTCCACCTTCTGAAAAGACCAAGCTAGAAGTTCAACCGGTGAAATTAATTTTGAGTTTTGCATTCAAAAGGCAGTCACAAAAACGTCCCGGAGTAAATCCGTGCCGACAACACCCGGCCACCCCGCCTGCCGCAGCAGCTGACGGAGCTTTCTTGCATATCCACAGAGCCCCGAGACATTTAATAGAAGAGGCCCATCAAGCGCAACAGGGCATGCTCTGCGTGGATGAAATTGAGTGCCGCACTAAGCGTGGCTGCAAAAGTGGCGGCTGGTACTTGTTTGTTTTTAAAAACTTGACAACGCTTTTAACGTCTGACGTGTGATGGGAGAGTCGCCAGGTCTTCACCACTGCCAAGGAGCAGCTGCCTCCCACGGGCAGCACCCACAGAACACCCGAGGTGCGGATACACATTTATCAACTTTCCTCGTAGCCATCGCGCCCGCCCCGACTGAAATCGCCCCCCAGAGGCCCAATGCACTGGCTGCATTTTCAAACAGGTCAGGAGCGGACCGGGCTGTGTCGTGAGGCCCGATTGGGCATCGCAACGAGCCAGACCCTGGCACCTTCATCGTAAATATTGTGCCATCCACATTACACTGGAGACCCGGGAGACGCTTGCACAAGTAGAATCCCAACTCCCCTTCACAGTGTCTGTGTCCAGCCAGACTCCCTGTAGGCCATTTCTCCCTGGGTGCGCAGAACACGGGGGGCACCTTCTGAAACACGGTCTAGCATATAAGGATTTCCATCGGTCCAAAATGGTGCATTACCTGCCCATGTACGGTCACCTCCATTTCTCTGGTCATACGGCATTCTATTAAAAGCCTCTAGGCACCGCTCTCATGAATATCTGAAGTCTTTCCAGGAGAAGGAGCTTTCAAAACTGAAGCAGAGGAAGTAGCAAAATTCTTCTTAGAAGATGAAGAAGCTGACTTAGCTTCGTTTTCATTAAAACAACAAGCAGTCCTGAGGTGCTTTAGAGACTAACAAATATATTCTATCCTGAGCTTTCGCGGGTAAAACCCACTTCACCACATGTACTCAGGTGAGGAAGTGGCTTTTACCCACAAAAGTTCATGGCATATTTCAGCGGGGTCGCCGTCTTAGTTTGTAACTTTAAAAACAACGAGGAGTCCCGTGGCATCCTAGGGCAAGTCTACACAGCAGCGTTATTTCGGAACAACAGCCATTATAACAATGCAAGTGTCTACATGGCAATCTCGTTATTTTGAAATACATTCAAAATAACAAGACGGCTTATTTCAACTTCTGCAAACCTCATTCCATGAAGAATAACGTCTACTCCGAATTAGCTACTTTGGAATAGCTGTCGTGTGGACGCTCCATTGCTGCTATTTCGAAATAGCTCCTCCCCAGGCCATTCCAAGTAATTACTCCCCAGTAGCTCCTGGGGCTCTAAGTCGAGGTAGGGCGTCCACATTAGGGAGCCTGCCTCGGACTCATTTTGAGGCTTCCCTGTAGAGTAGACGTGCTATTTCAAAATAAGCTATTTCAGAGTATTTCTTCCAGAATAGCTTATTTCGAAATAAGCGTGCAGTGTAGACTTACCCCTAGAGACTAACCAAAATATATCTGGTATCACGAGCTTTCGTCGGTAAAACCCACTTCCTCAGATGATGAACCGGAGTGGAAATAACAGAACCAAGATATTTATAACAGAGGGGGGGAAATATACCTGTCAAACGTAGGACTGGTGCTAATGAGGCTAATTAAGGGGGCTGGAAGTGTCCTATTCTTAGCTTTTGATGCAAAAATGCCATTGTTAGAGGCAGGGGAGACTGGCTTTATAATGCGACATCCAGTTAACATCTTTGTTCAAGCCCAGAGAATCTCAGATTTGTAGAGGACCAATTCTACACTCTCTGTAATTGGCTGGTGAAATCCCTTTGTAGATTATACTTGCCGTGTGACCGATAATATATTTGTTAGTCTCTAATACTGCATCTAGACTACAAGCCTTTTTCGAAAGAGAACGTCTAGACAGCAACTAGTATTTTCGAAAGAGAGAGCTGCTTTCTCGAAAGAGAACACCCAGGCAGTCTGCACGCTCTCTTTCGAAAAAGCCGTTTGCACTCAATAACGCCTTTTTTTGAAAGAGCACTTTCGAAAAAGGCGTTATTCCTTGTAAAATGAGGTTTTCCGCAGTCGAAAAAACCGCCACGCTGTTCTGATTTAATTTCGAAAGAATTCAGCGTCAGTCTAGACGCAGGTGAAGCTTTTTCGAAAAAACCCTGTAGTCTAGACACACCCCAAGGTGCCACAGGACTGCTCATTGTTTTAAAGTTACAGACTAACACGGCCCTCCCCACGAGACTTTTATTGTCACTCATGTCACCATCTTCCTCACCAATGCGTCCAGGCTTGGGGCCGCTGCCGCTGGAGAGGAAGTAGATTTTGGTGCGGTCCCGTTTTCCCTCCCTGGTGGATGGGCTGCAGGAGTCTGCTCTGTCTAGCAGCTCACCCCCGAGAAGTGTTTCTCACGTCCGCCTCGCCGTGCTGCGTGCCCAGAAGAGCCGGGCTGCTGGCGGCGTTGGCGGCGTTTCCGCGTGCACGTCTGGGGAAGATTACTTCGGTTGTCCCTGCCTCGGCGTAATTTATCATGTCACTGTTACGAATGTCTCTCTGCTTCTGGGACGAGCGCTCTCTAGATGAGGAAGCGTCTCTTGTGTTTCAAGCCACCGAACGCCTTTCAGCTCTGTGTCTAATGGCTGCTGCTCCAGTCAATCGAGATGGTTTTGGCCAAGCTGTCCCCTCCCTCCAGGATTCTGACAGGCTCCCAGGTCCCACGGAGCGGGAGGGAGCAGGTAGGCCCTCCTCCATGCAGCACACACCATGGCCTCCTGAGCCCAGCAGGAGGAGAGGAGGAGGAAGTGGCGGAAGACACACCCAAGCCAAGGAGCAGGGGGAGCCTTTATAAAGCCAGGCCCAGGCCCCTCTCCCCTGCCCCTGCCCCGGCGCGGTTGCCTCTGGCTGCTCCTACGCAGCACACCGCAGCAAGAGAGGCTGCCTGGCTGCCGCACAGCGTGCCACTGGCCTGGACAGCCAGAGGAGCAGCTACAGGCCCCCCTGGAAGTCCGAGCCAATGGGGGACATCTCAGCCGGGCACGTTCGCAGTCGCATTTCGGAGACCTGCCCAGAAAGCAGCCTTTTCCCCAGGGCGGGGGGAGTGTGGCTCACGTCCAGGTCTCTTGCTAACCCCCCCTCCGCACCCAGCCCCTCCCCCAAACAGACACCAGCCCCTTTGCTTTCCTGGCTCAGCGCTGCCAGCAGATCGCTGGACGATCTCCCAGCCTTCCCCAGGCTGTCAGCCGGCATCTAACAGAACCAAGCTGGCTGCAAGTGGGAAGAAATTCCGGTCTCTGCAGCAAGCCCCACTGGGCACGGCTGAGCTGGGGGGTGCCCTCCCCCCTTCTCTAGGCCCCGCTGATTCAGGAAAGGGCCAGCTCTCCGGCACTGTGCCCTTGCCTGCTGCCAAGAATGCAACCCACGTCGCGGGATTATTGTCAAACATGCCCTGCCATTAATCCCCTCTCCAGTCCTGCTCCCGTATCGACTGCGGTGGAGGCTGTGTCAGGGGTGGGGTCAAGCTTGCGCCTTTCAAGAGGAGGCTGGGAACGGCGCGGCCGCCTCAGCACACTGCCGTGCACAGGGAAACGCAGCGCAGGAAAACCACCTCTTCCCCACGACACAGGCCGGGACGGAGAACCCGGGGGCTGCTGGACGCGGGATGGGGCAGTGCTGCTCGGAAGGCAGCCTCAGCCCAGTGGGGGAAGCAGGAAACATGTTTCTGTGGGGTCTGCCGGCCTCTGGGTTTGGAGCGACCATTGGCTGGCTGCTCGGAGGTTTGGCAGCCTGGTGAGGCCCAGGCGACACTGGCCAGAGAGCCGCACGGCCGGGTGCTGGTGGAATAAGGCCTGTCGCGAGACCTCCCCCACCAGGTTTCAGCGGGCACCGAGAACAGGGGCTGTAGGGCCCAGTAACACACGTGCAGAGTGAAGGGTCCCAGCCAGGGCAGGCAGCAAATGGCTGGGCACAAATTAGACTCTCAGAGGGCTGCTCGGTTCAGTCTCATCACCAGGCTCCCGGCCTAATTCTGAACCCACTGACCCCAGGTTTGCACTCAGCTCCCCTAAGTCTCCCTCCGGGGACTCCTGATTGCAGCCAGCGTAAAGAGGAGCAGACCAGACCGGTACCAGTTTCTCGTCCTTCCTGCCACGCGAGGGGCAGACTGCGGGGCGCGAGCACAGTTATCCGCCCCAGGGAGCGCTCCGCCCGGCACCCACGGAAAGTGCTCTTCCGCAGACCCGAGGCCTGGACAAAAGCCGATGAATATTCCGACCCCGGCGAGGGCGGCGCAGGCTCAGCGTGCCGAGGTCTGTGCTGTGCAATTAACCTGAGCGGCAGCCCGGCGGGAGCAGGCGGCTCTCCGGGACAGACGCGAGGTGTTTGCGTACCGCCGGGAGCAGGGCTCTGGGCACACCGCGAGCGGGAAGCACGACACCGGCTCTGCACACGTGCTTCTCTGCCTTTCACCCGCCGACTCTGGCAACACGCATGTAAGAAACGGGCGCCAGCCCCTCTGCATTGGGCACCAGAAACAACATGGCACTTCGGGCATGAAAGTGGCAGGTAAACAAAGCTAGGGCCCGACCCCGTTCCTGGCCATGAAAAACGTGTCATGGACCTCGCTGGCCTATGCGTGTGGCAGACTCCCCAGGGAGAGACCAGCGTCCCTCACAGCGAGGGTCCCGACCCGCAAGGAAATTGCAAGGAAAGGTTAACTTAGGGGGTCGCAGCATTACCGCCCTTACTTCTGTGCTGCCTTCGGAGCTGGGAGCAAACAACACTGAGCCGGCAAACCCGTCAGGACGACCATTTGCCTTGTCACCAACAGAAGGCTGCGTGAGAAAACAGCCCCCTCCCCGAGTAGACCCGGGCTAAACAGCAGCAGCAACCAGCCTACACGAGGGTCGTGCTTTGAGGAGCCCTCTGGCCCTCGCGTAGCTCAGAACCGGCACTGTCCTCGCAGGCACAGAGTCAAACCAGCCCCGCACGTACTGGGAAGGCTGGACACCACACCTGCCCCATAACTGCCACTTGCTCACCCCGCCTTTGTGTGGCCAGGGCCTCTCCAAGAGATTGCTGGAGTTGAAGGCCAGAAGGACCCATGCTGGCCTAGCGGGCGCAAGCCAGAGGATCTCATCCAGCTACTTCGGCCCCATACAACCCCCGGCTCCCTCCGGTCTCTTGTCCGCTCTCCGGGCGGCTCAGGCAGGTGGGCGAGGGGTGCGGAGTTAGGCCATTGTTCTCACTCTTGGAGAGTCGCTAGACACCCCCCCCGCTCCACACAGCTGCGCGGTGGCGATGGAAGCCCCGCAAGAGCCGACGTCCCAGTGCTGCGGCAGAGACCTGCGTGCCGGGAAACCTGGCGTGTAAACTCCACCGCCGGCAGACAGGCCCCCCTTGCAGCCGAAGCCCCTGTCCCACCAGGGAGGGCCCAGCCCTGACACTGCAGGAAGAGGCCTGTTAGGCTGGCACGGGGGCTCTCACTGACCAGCCTGAGCCAAGCCCCTCGTGTTTTCCCCGTGGCCCAGATCTACCACACCACCCGCTCCAACGCCAGCCCAAAGCTGGGCGGCCTCCACCGCCCTGCCCAGCCACGAGGAGCCCCGAGGGACGGGTGACAGTCACTCTCCTTGGGAGATTACGCCACCGCCAAAGCCACTGCCTTGCCAAGGGCGCTCTCCGGACAGCCCAGCCCCCTCTCAGCTCTAGCCCAAGGCGCCGGGCCGGGTAACGCAGCCCCTCGCCCCGTGGCCGGAGCTCTGTGCGGCTCTGGCTGGGTCGGGGCTGCGCTGGGCTTTGCACTCACACGGGGTTTCACCACGGCGGGTTCCCAGGCCCCTCAGCAGCTCGGCGTGGGGCTGCCGGCAGGGCCTGGTGGCGAGGGGCGTGCTCAGCCATCAGAGCGTGCTTGCCCGGAGCCAGGGCTTCAGCAAGTGGGCACGCGCCCCCCGCAGCAGGACAGCCAGCAGGGGACGGGCTGGGAACCGAGCCCCCGGCTCCTCTGTTCCCGCCCCCTCGCTCCGACCCACAGGCAGCGTAGCGGGGGGGCAGGCCGCACTTCCTTTCCCAGGCACAGGCTCCTGTCCGCTGCAGGCGCTCGGGCTGTGGAGGGAAGGGAACCGCTGGCAGACGGACGGCGAGAGGCTGCAGAGTGTCCAAGCCCCCTGGAGAGCAGGCGACCGGAGAACTCTCCTCAGCAGGGCGACTATTCGGTGAAGGGGGGCCGGGCACTGAGAGCCCGGCTTTGGGAAGAGCCCCCAGAGCGCAGAGGGGCGGGTAACGGCCCCGCTCGGCACTGAGCGCGTCCGAGGCGCCCCCTCGGCTCCGGCAAGCTCCGGTACCTGTCAGCCACTGACATGAGAGAGGACGGGGACAGGCCTGACGGGGGAGGGGCTCAGGCTGGAGCCCTGACCAAAACCAGAAACCCAAAGCAGCCGTTCCCAGCTCCAACCCAGCGAGGTATTTCCCTTACGGCCCTTTGCTCAGAGCCCCTGGGGAAACTGAGGCACGACATTCGTGGAACTATTTTGTGAGGGAGGGATTTGTCTACACCAGAATGCCACCCCCCCCTCCTGCTTTCGGCGTTTCCCTGGAAACAGGTCATCTTAGCCAGCACTACCCGTTACCCGGCAATCCGAGTGCCCGTCCCTCTGCAGCCGGACACAGAGGGCTGGTCCTTTAAGGCCTCTCCCGCATGCCCTTTCCATCTCAGCTCCTGTCCCCTGGCCCTCTGCAATCCTCCTTCCCTTTGATTTAAGAGATCCTCTCCTGGCCCTGACAGTAAGGTATTTCTGTCCCACAGATTATAACTCACTCTGGGCTATTATTCAACTCCCAAGCCCTGGCCCTGCTGCATTTAGTCCAAACATAATATCCTTCATGCATATATTATCTGTCTCCCTATTATCTGGAATCATTTCGGAATTAAATTTCAGTCCTGCAATATTGGCTTGAAGAGCGGCTCGCTTTATGGGCTAGTCAAAGGTTAGAATACCAATCAAAATAACACTGCCGATGCAGAGAGACATTTTAATATTCCAAAACCCGGTAATTGTAAAAGGACATAATATTTTTTCCCTGATTACCCCAAAGGCAACACATGTTAACAAGGCGAGGGAGAGAGTGAAAGAAATTTCAGAGTTCAGACAGCTGTGCGGCAGATTTAAAGGAGAAGGCTGGCCGCGTGCAGCCGCCGGAAGGCAAAGGGGCTTACCTGCCACGCGGATCAGAGCCACGCACCTACGCCCTGGGAGCAATTCGCCTGCCGGCCGTTCCCCGTGCGCTGCCACACGTGACCGCACTGGGCATGTGCACTGAGCTTCAGCACGCTTGGGAATCCAAGGCCGCACGGGGGTACAAGGCGACAACGCAGCCCGAGCCGCACTGACAGACCCCCGATGCCTATGACACACTCGCAGCCGGGGCTTGCACACTCCAGGAGGCGGGCAGAGCGAGCGCAGAAAGACAGCGCCTCGCCGTGCTCCGCGAGGGATCGATCCAGCCGGCAGCTGAGCATGGGTCCGGCAAAGCCCGTCAACAGGCACCCACCGTTAAGCCAAAGTCTCTACTCGCGCGCTTAAAGCTAAGCCTGAGCGTACGCGGTTAGCAGAGCTAGCCCCGAAGGGGGGTTGGGGCTTCATGTGGCATGCGCCGTACCCTTCTGTTTCTAGGCGCGCCACACAGTCAACAAATGTAACAACAGCCTCTCCCAAGACAGGCATCGGCCCATGAAATCACAGCTCTCACCGTGGACAGGTTCTCCTGGGCTACACGTCCTGGAAGCAACTTTCAAGCGCAGAAGAGACTCGCAGGGACTGCTTCTCAGACACGTCCCCTTCTCAGTGGCCCTCTCCAAAAGCGGTTGATCTGCTTGAAATACCGACACCTCCACCCTGCCAAAAAAGAACCCATCGTCTCCAGAGGAGGACGCTCAGCTGGATACATCTTTAACCGGCTGAAGCTCAGTAAAAACCGGACCTGGAAAAGATCCGTTCAGTCCCACAGCCCTGCCTTCCCGCCAGCACAGATCCCCCCATGCAACATGTTCTCCGGAGCTTTCTCCACTTCTGTTTTAAGATGAGCCAAGCAATGAAGCTTCCTTCCCCCGGGCATCCAATCGAATCCCTGCAGGAATAACATGCCCGTCGCTACACCCAACAGATCCTCTCCCGTTACTTGGTTGCAGAGTTTGGTTTTAACTCGAGACTGAAGTTAAGTTTCCAGCTGCCCAGGTCACCTTCCTTTCCCATCCTGCAGGTCAAGACTAGACCTGCTGGTTCCCTCTGATCTCTCCCTAGCTCCCTGCGACTGGGGAAATACCTGTCAATGGTTTGGTAACATTGCTAGCTAATTCCTTCAACCCTGGGATCTGCACGTGAGTGACAGCACCCCTGCGCTCACACCCGACACACGAGAGCCTGATCTTTGTACAGAACATGCCTTGTAAGGTGTCCGCTAAGAACTGATCACTTGCGGGTCAATAATACCCCGGTGATGCGCACGTAGCAGCATTACACGCCACGGTATGGACGTAAGCCACAGTCGTGGCTGGAGCGTGTTCACCAGGCAGGTCTGGGGAACAGGTAACCCTGCTTCTCTAAGACAAAGGACACTGGACGCTGGCCAGCTGCCACCAAAGTCACCTCGCAAGAAGCTGTTCTTTGGCAAGGAAGCAAACTGCATCTCACCAAACAACGTAGCGAACGCCCCCGTGGTGAGACTCGCTGTCTCCTGGCGCCGCGCTGGAAAGTGCTTCATCCGGGCGGCTCCTGAGGAAAATGCATTCAAGGGAGACCAAACTACACCAGAGAGGGGCAAACCCACCCCAAGGTCTCTCTCCCTGCCCGTCTCTTGCTAAGACAACAAAGGAATCCAGCTCTTTAAACTGTGGGGGGATCCTGCGGGGAAGGCTGGTCAGCGATGCAGTGGGGAGACCTTTTCCTTAAACCCAGCCTCATCTGCTAAGTCTAGCGATGGCATTTGCTCTTGATTTTTCTTGTACCCGTTTCCGCCTCCAATGCCTGGCCCCTGCACTCCCTGAAAACCCCTCTCTCTGCAGCTACACACACACTTCTGCTGTTCCTTAATCAAAATGAATCCACTGTTGTGACCTATATGGGTCTCCCTACCTTTAATATCAGCAATTCACAGACACTTACCTTCCTTCCTCCCCCTTCCCACCCCCCCGCATCCCCCTTCTGTTCTGCAATGTGATTTGTCCTTTTCATATTTGTTCATTTTTTTAATTGTATCCTTTGGTATATATGGTTGTGACTATTTTCTTCCACTATTTGATCTGAGGAAGTGGGTCTGGCCCACGAAAGCTCATCATCTAATAAACCATCTTGTTAGTCTTTAAAGTGCTACATTGTCCTGCATTTTGCTTCAACGAATAGGGATGTAAGAGATTAACCGCGTCACCAGTTAGCCGACGGGTAACGGTTCCTGTTAACGACTGAACCCTGCCGGGGTCCCAAGAGGGGTTGGCAGCCAGGACCTCGCGCGTGCTGGGCTGTTGCCAGCAGCAGAACCCACGGTGCAGGGCCAGCAGCCGGGACCCCTCCAGCACCCTTCCCTCGCTCGCCCTGTATCCCTGGGGAAAACCTTTAACCGTGTGCCCGACAGAACTTTGATTGGTTCCTATTTCTGTCCATTTTTACATCCCCAATAGAAACGCTCTCCAGCAAAGAAGCCGCTGCACATTACCTGAGGGTCTCCTACGGCGCCTGCCACTGCCTTATCTCTGCACCGAGGGCCACGGCTCATATTGCTTGGAAAACACCCAATCGCCACGGACCCCTCACCCGGTGCAAGGCGGCACCTCTCTCGGGGTGTCCCGAGGGGACTCTGCGGCGGCGCTAGGACCGCAGACTGTTACGCCTCACAACCACCTGCCCCTTGGCTCTGCAGCACAGGATCGGGGCGAGGGGCTCCTGGGGGGACTCCTCCCCCCCCAAACATCTCCAGCCGCTCCTGGTGGCCTGGATCACACGCCAGCCCGTGTAGCAGATCACCATTAGAAGGGCATCTCCCAAGCGAAGGTCAAATGCCCACTGGTTTCCACGGGGCCACGATCCCACCCCCAGTGTCATCCTAAAGCACCAGCTCCCCTCGCAGCTAGCGCCATCCCCACCTGAGCGTGCTGCATTTCCGCACAGCCGGTGCTCAAAGCTCTGCCCACAGGGGTCCGGCACCGCGACCAGACCGGCCAGGATGCTTTCGCCCAAAACCAGCCCCGAGAGAGAAACCGCTTCCCGGCTGCCTGTGCTTCCCAAGAGTGACGCCAAGGCAGCAGGCGCCAGGGAGAGGAAGAGCTTCCCCCAACTGACCGGGGGACTCTCAGGTCCAGCAGGACCACCCCCGCTGCTCGGGCCGGGTGCTGTGGCCTTCACTACCTCCTGAGCTGCCCACGCCTCTTGTTCCGCTGTGCAAGCCAGTTGTTAAAGAGCCCCCGGGTGATCGCATCCGACTCACCACTAATTCACCTGCCCGGATGCCCCTCCGTGCACTACGGGGTTTGCTCTCTGGCGCTACCCCTCCTTTGACGCGTTCGGACAAGCCTTTCCTGTCGGGCTGCGCTGGCAGGCTCCAGGCTCCCCTCACACCGCAAGTCAGGGGCGCTGCAGCCGAGCGTGACCCAGGCTCTAAATCCTTACCAGGGGGGTGGTACCACGGGCAGGACGCCTGACCTAACCTCACAATCTCCAACCTAAGCAGGAGTGGTCATGAAAAACTGGAAAGCCAGTGGAAAGAGTTGGGGGGAGCCTGAGCAAAAACCATGCTTGGTGTACAATACATATTCATTACAGAGTTTTAGTAGAGTCTAAGCTACCTGACAATACCCTTTGGGAAATAACGGGATTGTCGCTTGCTGGATGGGAGCGCTGTGGTCTAGGGCAGAGGTTCTCAGATGGGGCGGGCGAGTGGAAGGGGAGAGGCTGAGAAGCTTCAGGAAAAACGCTTAGTGCACCCAATGTACCCGGAGCCATGAATAACTTGCAAAGATGATTCCTCACACCAGTGGTTGTCAACCAGGGGTATGAAGAGTTGGGATGGGAAAGTGTAACCATGCACACAGGGAACCGCCATGCCTGGACTCATCCGTTAACATTCATGGCAATGGGCCTTCTAATTTTTCCATTTGTGTGTGGAATAAATGTTGTTGTGTGCACCAAGGCATGTGCGGATGTGCACCACCAAGAGAAACACCTGCTGCCAGCTGAGGGTGCTCTGCTAATCAGTTGGGTGGCACCCGAATCTCTCCTGAGAGGCTGCCCAAGAGCTCAGCTTACAGAGCTTCATGGTTACATGCAGGCTCCTGGTACACACGGGGAGCCAGGTTAAAAAGCCAGCTCCCGGGGAGCCACCTGCCTCCTCTCCTCCCTATGCTGCTGCCTCTGTATCAGAGGTGGGGGGGTAGGGCAGATGGGAACCAGCTTAAAAGCCCGCTCCCCACACACGCCGGCTCCTGGGGAGACCCCCAGCCCACCTGGCATGTACATTTTCGGCAGTCACAGGTCTGTTTAAAACACGCACGTTTTGACATCCCTAATGCAGGGCTCTTTCAGGGCTACAGCGGCTCATCGAGAGATTTGCCTCGCTTTAGAACAGGCCACATAAAAAGCACCAGTGAAATCCGCACAAGCTGCAATTGCACACAATGGCTTGTTCCGACTGCTCTAGATACTCATCAGGGCTCCTCCGGGGGGTCGAGGCTTCTCTTAGCATCGCATGTGAAAAGAAGGAATGAAGCGACTTTTCAGTAGCACGGTGCTGGGATGCGGCTGGAGAGTTACGTCTGATTTTGTAAGTCTGTCTGCGAGGTGAAAGTCGGGGGCACACGAGACAGAGCCGACTCCCGAAAGGGGCACAGTCGTCGGAAAGGTCGGGAGCCCTGTGCCAGACGTGAGGTCGTCCGGTGGTGCTGTGCATTGGGTTTGACCCATTTCTCTGACCTCTCCGCGGCCATGTCGCTGCCAGCCGGACGGAGCCCACTTGCTACGACGCCGCAGGCACGCTTAGCTGCACACACGCCCCAGAATCCCGCTGCTGCTGGTGCTCCTCTTACACGAGATTGTGGGCTCATTTGTGCAAGAAAAAAGTGAAGCGCTGCCGGCACAGAATGGTGCACCCACTAGCGTGGCAGCGGGGGTGGGAGGAGACATTCCCGCCGACAGAGGAGGAGCCCTCGAGAACCACAGCTCTGGCGGCCCCAGACGAGGGCTGGGAGCCAGTGGGGCTGGGTTCCAACTCTGCCTCACTGCGTGACCCAGGGCACTCACTGCGCCTCAGTTTCCCCGACCTGTCCCGGGGAAAGGACACACTCGCAGCCTTGGCACAGGGCTCTCAGAGCAGAAGCCGGAAGGCGCCCCAGGCACACAAGACGTCCTTCCGACTCCAGCCCCGTAAACTCTGCCGGCTTGATTCCGGGTGGAATTTTGCATGGGGGCGGCAGAGGCATGGCAAAGCTTTGCCTCCTGGGCCCAGCCACCCAGAGCCTCGCTCTGTGAGCACCCTGCACCCGCGCTCGGCTGGAGGCCTGCAGCCCCGCTGTTAAGGCAGCTGAATCCTGACCCACGGAGGCTCGGCTGCTCAGGGAAGGATTCCGACAGCAGCGTGACGGGAGCAGGCGGAGGGGCGGAGGGGCTATCTGATACACAGACACTAATAAAACCCGTCTCCTTGGCAGCCCTCCCTGAACACTTATCTCCTCCCCGCAAAGGGCGCGATAACTCCCTGCCCCGAGTCCTCTCTGCATTGACAGTTCACTAAAGATACAAGATCGCTCAGTGACATTACAAATGTCAGCAAGCAGCGATTAGGGCTTGGTGGAGGGGACACATTAGCGGGGGGGAGTCAAACTTCTGTCAGCGCGTTCAGTTGCATGGAGCCATTTTTCCTTTGGCTTTTGTCCTCTGTGAAAGGCAGCTCTGCCCGTCCCAGCACCCTTCCCTGGGAGAGGAGAGCCAGGGAGGCAGCTGCCCTCCCCCCATGGCTGGGGCTGCAAACGCAAGGCTTGCTACGGAGCAACCAGCATGGAGCCTCAGCGAACCCCCGTTCCCCCTCCTGCCAGCACAAGCAGCCAGGTCGGCCCGCAGTGCGCACGGGGACTTGCCCGGGTCCAGGCGTGTCCTGCTCTGGGTAACGCGGCGCTAACGCTCTTTCGCCCTGCAGAGGGACCGCGCGGGCGAGGCAGAAATACCCTGC
Organism: Pelodiscus sinensis; assembly: GCF_052426305.1. Lineage (NCBI taxonomy): Eukaryota > Metazoa > Chordata > Testudines > Trionychidae > Pelodiscus > Pelodiscus sinensis. The sequence goes on from NC_143060.1 coordinate 2,403,398, forward strand.
TTCGGGGGGCTATGAAGGGGCAGGTGGACAACTCCTCTTGCCACACGAGCACTCGTGTGTGCCCCATCCAGGGGGCCCAGCTCCCCGGCGGCCCCCAGTCAGCAGAGGAGCCTCCGCCGCCAAGCAAACCGCCGGAGGCCAACGAGCAGCCCTGGCGGCCATGAGACCCGCACGGCGCGAACGCCAGGGGAGGCGAGTGGGTGCGGGTGGGGCCAGACACAAGAGAGAGCGCTGACTGCCTTGCTGAGTCTGCTTGGCTGTGCCCCGGGCCACTGCTAAACAGAGCCCAGCCCAACAACCACCGTGGAGTCATTTCCTCCCACCCGACTCCTCGAGGCCTCTGCGACCGGGCTGCTGCTTTGGATCCGCAGATAAAGGCTCCATTGGCAGAATGATTAGGCTAGTACGGGGCCTGCATTTCCACCGGCCAGCTCTGCTCCGTTCCTAAGCACGGCGGGGACACGGCTTGAATGGTGGGTTTCGGGGACTTGCTTAGAGGGGTTTCTGGATGGGGGAAGGGGGTCACAGAGCAAGTGGGACTGACCAGGGCACCAAAGTCTACTTCTGCTTGCAGTCGTGTGTGTATAGTGAGTCGGTCGTGTTCTTCTTGCCAATGCGCGCGCGCACACACTCACTCAGCAGTGAGTCCGTCATGTTCTTGCCAATGTGCGCGCACACACACACACACGGCAGCGAGTCCGGCGTGTTGTTCTTGTCGATGCACGCACACACACACACACACACACGGCAGCGAGTCCGGCGTGTTGTTCTTGTCGATGCACGCACACACACACACACACACACGGCAGCGAGTCCGGCGTGTTGTTCTTGTCGATGCACACGCACACACACACACATTCACACGGCAGCGAGTCCAGCGTGTTGTTCTTGTCGATGCACACGCACACACACACACACACATTCACACGGCAGCGAGTCCGGCGTGTTGTTCTTGTCGATGCACACGCACACACACACACACACATTCACACGGCAGCGAGTCCGGCGTGTTGTTCTTGTCGATGCACACGCACACACACACACATTCACACGGCAGCGAGTCCGGCGTGTTGTTCTTGTCGATGCATGCACACACACACACATTCACACAGCAGCGAGTCTAGCATGTTGTTCTTGTCGATGCACGCACACACACACACACACACACACACGGCAGCGAGTCCGGCGTGTTGTTCTTGTCGATGCGCACACACACACACACACGGCAGCGAGTCCGTCATGTTCTTCTTGCTGATGCGCACACACACACACACACGGCAGTGAGTCCGGCGTGGTGTTCTTGCCGATGCACACGCACGCGCGCGCGCACACACACACACACACGGCAGCGAGTCCGTCATGTTCTTCTTGCTGATGCGCACACACACACACACGGCAGTGAGTCCGTCATGTTCTTCCTGCTGATGCGCGCACACACACACACACACACACACACACACACACACGGCAGTGAGTCCAGCGTGTTGTTCTTGCCGATCCACGCGCACACACACACACACAGAGGCCGGCCGACGCGAGAGGAGGCGGAGCAGAGGGATTCCCGCGCTGCAAGACGGCTCTAGCACCATCCAGCATTTACACCCCAGCACAGTTTGCCTAATGTCTGCACCACCTGAGTGTCTGACGGGCCCAGCCCAGCAACTGGCCATTTCACCTGGGCTGAGGTTTTCTCCGGGGCATCAGGCCAGCAGCGCAGGCGGACGGCTTGGGACTGCGGGGGTAGGAGGCGGGACCAGCGGGTTGTCTGTGCCGCTGAGGGGAGCCCCGTCAGGCGGCAGTCCTACCTGGCTCTCACTTTTCTCTGCAACAGCGAGGGCCCCAGGCCCCCAACGAGACAGGGCCCTGTGCCAGGCGGGGCTCCGACACACAGGCACACCTGCCCTGAAGAGCAGACACACTAGCCAGACAAGGGGAATCAGGGACCTAAGAGAAGGGACTTGCCAAAGGTCACACGGCAGGGCAGTGGCAAGGGCTCCGATGCCCCGGGTAGTCCCCTGCCCAGCCTTCCTGTGGGCTTGGGGCTAGCCATGTGTGGGGGACGGCAGGAGACCTGAGGAAGGAAATCCAGGCCCCTGGTGGCCTCCTGTGCTCCCCGGAGTAGGAGGGGGCCTGAGCCAGCGCGCCGGGGCCAGTTACTCCTCCCCTAAGCTCCCCGGACGTGAGCACCTCAGAACCTGGGGGCTGTGTGGCAGGAGAGGCGCCAGCCCCTGGTGAGCTTTAGTCCTGTGCTGGGGGACAGCAGCCAGGTTACCCGCCCACCCCCTTAGGCAGAGGACGCATGGGACCAGCTAACGATCCCTCAGCATTAAACAGCCAGAAAGGGAGGAGCTCCTGCCTGGGGCAGTCAGCCTCCTGTCCCCCCACCCCCAGCACAAAGTGCAGAGCTGGACAGAGCGAATTCCCCCCCAGCCCTGTGCCTTGCTGCATCGCTAGCAGTGCTCAGCGGGGCTCAGAGTATCAGCTGAAACAAGATCCACGAAAGCCCCTCGCTCACACGCCTACCCAGATTACGATGAACCCAGACGCCTCACTTGCTAACCCAGGTAGCCCGGGCCTCCTGCGAACAGCCGCCACTGATCGCAGGGCCAGGAGGCAGAGCGCGGCTCGGGGCTCAGGCAGCGAACAGCAGACCTCGCCGGGCGGGGGGTTGCGCTGGGTTTTCGGTGTGTGATTGCTGCACCAGTCAGCCGGCTGGTTATGCAGCTGCTCTCCGGTGCTCAGAAGTTTAGTGAACTTCAAATGGCGATCATTAATGGTCACTGAACTGCACAATGCCCCAGCGTGCTTTCAGATGCCATTTACCCAGCCCCGCAATCAGCCAAAAGATTTGCTCTGACAGCAGGGACCGCACCACCCCCGTGTCGGGTTCAATGGGGGACGGGCTGCCCGCAGCCCTCGTTAACGCTCCTGCTCTCCCTGCTGGACGGACGAGACCCCGCGGACTGCCCGGCCTCTCTCTCACGTTCTCGGTTAAAACAGCAAACAAAGCACAGCAGACGCCAGCCCCCACACTCTGCGGAGATGCTCACGTAGGAGCCGTTTCCCCGGTCCCCAGCGATCAGCACGAGCCACCGAAACCCTGCGGCACCACGAACAAGATGGGCCGGATCCGGCCGCCTAACAGTCTGATCTGGCTCACGGGCCACATCTGGCCACTTGCTTCCTCTACCCTGCTGCCTGTGCCACTGCATTTCCAGGCAGGGGCTCAGGCAGCAGGATCCTATTTCAATGGCTCCCGGCTCACAGCCGTGGCGCTACCTGGCAGGGGCCAGAGCCGGGAACCTTTTAAACAGCTGCAGCGACCCCGGCGGCTGGCAGGCAACGTGGCAGCAGTGAGGCCGGGAGCTGCGAGCCCTTTGCTGTGCATTTAATTCAAAGCCTCCAGCCCCAGACAACTGTGGGGGAGAGGCTATCCCAAGCCCCGCCCTTTCCACCCTAGGCCCTGCCCAAGCCCCGCCCTTTCCACCCTAGGCCCTGCCCATCCGGGGGGGTAGCTGGCCCAGGACCACCTAGCAAAATTCATGAAGTGGCCTCCCCCCCCCGCGAAAGTCACTGCCCGCCTCTGCTTCAGAGCCCGCCCAGCCAGAGCGAGGCAAGATGGCTCCAAGCGGGTCTGGTGCGACCATGCAAGCTGCGGCGCAGGGCCCCCTGGTCGGGGGCTGTTGTGAAACGTGTAACCAGAACGCGGGCGGGAGTTTGGTGGGAGGGGCTCTCGGCCCGGGACGGGGAAGAGAAAGCCCAGGGCGAGCAGCGCACAAGCGGACACAGCCGTAGCTGGAGGGGGCCGATTGTGCCCGGAGACAGACCGCGCCGGGCCCGCACAATGGGACTGTCCCCAGCTGCACGGCACATTCCATCAAGTACAGTAAGACTCTATTAGCGGGGACACAATAGGGAGCGGCGGCAGCGCTCGGCCCCGGCCTCGCCGAGAAAATAACTCCTTCATTGCAATGCAGAGCAGCCCGAGTTATTACGCGCCACCTGGAAGAGCGGGGAGAGGGAGGGGCCGGGGGGTTGCATACAAGTACCTTCTTCAGATTAATCCACTGTTTGAAGTAATCAGCCACCGGCAGCCCTAAGTACTGGCATTGTCCAGGTAACCTGTAAGAGAGAGAGAACAGGCCCCGTTCAATCAGCGCTCAAACTCCGCCGTGGGGAAGCGCTCGGCGCCGAGGACAAAGCCCCACCCCCAAGCCGCTGGGCAAGCGCCGCCCGGCGGGGGACGCAGCCGAACTCCTAGGTCCTGGCCACGCGGGCAGGCTGCCGAGCTACCCACGCGTCCCCGCAGCACGAGGCCCAGTCCGCCCGGGGCTGGGGCAGCTCCCTGACCCGCCAGAGACTTGACAGGCAATGGGACCGTGGAGCCACGGGACACAGACGACTCAGTGAAGCTGCGGGGGAGAGGGGGGTTCAGACTTTTCCTACGTGACGTCCCTTGCCAAGCTGTTGGACGGGCAGCAGGCCAGCCTTGGGGAGCGGCAGCCCAGGGCTCTGGGAGGGGGAGGGGGATTTCCACACGTGCGCTCAGGTAACGGCGTGGCTAGGCCCCAGGCGCTCGGGGCCCACCCCAGGAACCTGCCTCCCTCGGCCACAGGCGCTGGAGCTGACAGCCCCCTGGGGAGAGGCAGGAGGCCACGGCGAGGGCGTTACGGCCCCAGCTTGGGGAAGCTGCTGCCACGGCCCAGTGCGTCAGCCTTCGGGGCCGGATCCAGCGTGTGCGACTCAGCGGGGCCTCCCCAGGGGCGTCGGTCACGTTCCTTGCCCATCCCATCTGCCACGAGGTACTCAGCAGGCCTGCTGGTTTGTGGCTGGCGCCGTGCCCTGCGCTGCACAGGGGCTCTTCCGCTGGAGAGCGGGAACATCCCAGCCCACAGACGGGATCCACGGAGACTCAGGAGAGCCACGTGCACATAGAATCACAGCACACTGGAACGGGAAGGGACCTCGAGAGCCACCGAGTCCAGTCCCCTGCCCCCATGGCAGGACCCAACACCAGCTAGACCAGCCCTGGCAGGCATGTGTCCAACCTGCTCTGAAATATCCCCAGGGATGGGGATTCCACAGCCTCCCTAGACAACCTATCCCAGTGTTTAACCTCCCTGACAGGCAGGAAGTTTTTCTCAATGTCCAACCTAAACCTCCCTGGCTGCAGTTTAAACCCATTGCTTCTTGCTCTATCCCCAGAGGCCAAGGAGAACAATTTGTCTCCCTCCTCCTTGTCACACCCTTTTAGATACTTGAGAAACTGCTCTCATGTCCCCCCTCAGTCTGCTCTTTTCTAAACTAAACAAGCCCAGTTCTTTCAGCCTCCCCTAGCCCATGTTCTCTGGACCTTTCATCATTCTGGTTGCTCTTCTTTGCGCCCCCTCAGACTCCCAAGCAGCACAGTGGCCACCCCAGCCCCGGCTCTGGCCGAGAGCAGCGCTGACTGCGGTGCGGTGGGCTCCCCCTCCCGCCTTTCGGGACCAGGCGCAAAGGTGCCCCAGACAGGGCCCCGCCCCCCGGAGCCTGTCGAGAGGAGCTGGCAGGGCAGCAGCGAGACACACAGCCCCTTCCTCTCTGGCCAGGCCTCGAGCCAGCTGCCCTGAAAACGCCCCGGGCTCACTCCCTCCCATTGTGCAAGGACTAGGGCTCACACCGCCACGCCGGCCTGAGCCAGAGCCCAGCAGGTGCCTTGCCAAATCGAGGCCCCCTCTAGAGCCAACAGCCCCCGAGGGGCACTGAGTCACAGCGGGCCCAACCCGCCCCAGTTCAAGCCAATGACGTTCCCAGGGTCAGCCTAGTTCTTCTGAGCTGCCCAACGTCCCCATGGGGATGGCAACAGTTCTATGGACCAGATCGGACCCAGGACCTCGGCCACGTGAGCGCCCAGGCGGCAGAGCGCCCCACGGTGTGAGCACTAGGCGCAGTGGCCCTGGGGGTCTGCTCCCCACCCGCTGACCAGAGCCCGCACTCCACTGGTCCGGAGGGCAGGGTCCCTGCTTGCCGAAGGGGCAGGGGCCGGTTTCAGGCGCTGGCAAGGGCAGAGCAGCATTCTCTTCCCGTGAGCTCTGCGCCTGCGGCTAACACGTCGAGCCAGGCTCGCCCGGGGCAGGCTGTGCGGCTCGGCTTCTCCACAGGGCCCAAGCAAGTGGGACGCAACCCCTCTCCCAGCCTGCCCCGCGCACATGGCGACAGGACAACCCGCCAGGGAGCCTGCAGCCATGACCCGCGGGCCCCGGACTGACACAGCACTGTCCTTGGCCTTGCTGGCACCTGAAACACCCCGCCCGGCCCACCTTCTTCCAGCCGCGCTAGAGCAGACCCGCGGCTCTGCACACGCCGGCCTAGAGGGTCGCCTGCCGTTCCCCACAGCGGCTCTAAACGCAGCCTGCCTGGGGCTGCCAGGGGTTCAGAGCAGAGGGATCTACATGTGCCAAAAGGCCGTGGGTGGCCCGCTGCCCTCCGCCAGCCAAGCTCCCAGTCTTGCTTCAGCTCCGCTTCCCACGCCAGCCCTGCTCCGTCGTGCTGCCCGGTAAACGGGGCTGAGAGAGGAGCAGCATGCAAACGGGAGGCGAGGGCACATGGCGGGAGCCCTCCCCGGGAAGCGGGCGAGCCAAGCTGGGTGGTGATAAACGGCCCTGGAGCAAAGGGGGGCCGGCGAGTGATGGATGGGCAGGAATTTGGTTATCAGGGAGGGCTGTCAGCCAGAATCGCCTATCTCCGCACATACTTAGCAGGGCGTCATTATGCGACGGCATGGAGCTAAAATATGACCAGGGGTATTGAAAGAAAGAAAGAGGGGATTAAAAACTAGCAAATTGAGCAACAATAGAGGCACGCAGGGCTCGGACGTTATCGCGCTCCTGACACCTTTTATCTCCGGCTGGGGAGCTAGCGCAGGACACAGATGGGTCCTTCCCCCACCATTGTATCCTCTTGTACAAACAGAGGCAGATAAAAGGTGTGACGGGCGCGATAGCGTATCCATTTAACCCTAATTATCCAGGGGGTCAAGCCGAGAAATAGGGGTTTCGCATTGCAACAGGTTCCTTAGCCTCTCTCATGAGCCACCGCATTAGCACGGGGGGAGATAATTGAATTCAGTCACGCAGGTGATCCTAGTATATAAAAAATTAATGCTGGAGTCTCCCGGCAAATGGGCGCTGGCTAACCTCCACCTGCCTCCGGGCTCAGGGTGTCAGCAGACAACGGAATTGGACCAGTTGCTCCCCAGGGTGCGTTGAGATTGAGCCGGGGAGAAGAACACGTCCCTCTTCGGGGAAAGATAAAGGGACTTGCATCTCCATCGTCTAGACCTGGTCTCAGCCTCTGAAGCCCCCCGTCCGCAGGCCGCACTGTGCACCGCACACAGAGGGCTTCCATTCCAGCCTAGCCAGTGCTGGAGAGGAGATGGCAGCAGCCCTCAGCCTCTTCCAGCCTCGCATGCCCCATCAGGCCGCTTCCTCTCCCAATGCGCCGAGCGTTTCCCGAGGGAAACTGGCAGAGCTGACCCAAGCAACAAGCCTGGGTGCTCCGTGCAGGGTGACGGCGTGGGCAGGGGGATCTGGAACGCCGCACACAAGAGCAGGGCAACCCAGACACGGCCTGACGGCTCCTTGCAGAACACGGAGAGAGGAGTTCCTACGGTGGGGCAGCCTATGCCTATAGCTCCCAGGGTGGCAGCCGATCTCTGGCAGACTCTCCTCGGTGCACGAGGAGAAGGGGTAGCCGCACGTCCCCTTGCGGGACCCGACCCTTCAGAAGCCTGCCCAACGGGGAAGGTCTGGGCACACCTCCCTTCCTAACACAGGGTGCACAGTGCGGGGAAAAGAGCCCCGTCTGACCAGGAACCGCGTGGACAGCGAAGAGCCTGTCTACACTAGAAAGCTGCACCGGTTTAACAGAAGGAGCGAGTTTAAATCCATCCGAAGCACCTCCACATCCCACAGCGGGTTTATTTCGGCTCAGAGCGGACTCATTGAAACCAAAGCCATTTCAATCCTCCATTTGTTCTACTTCACCACCTGGGCTGCGCTGTTTTCTAAAGAAAGACACACGCAGTGGGTGGGTGCAGCATTAAAACCATGTCGGTTCACAAGTAACTAGAGCCGTGAGACGACATTTCGCACACCTTTTTGCCATGTAGGAGGGTACGCGGTAGCTACACACTTATTTACACTATTATATAGCTTCATAGTTTCAGATCCTTATTCATTGTATGTTTTAGCACGTCACAAAAAAGCGAATGATCTTTTGCTTCTTTACTGCTATTGGGTCCCTTTCTTTCTGTGTGTGTAGCCCGCAGCCTTTACACAAGTTTATGATAGAAGCTGATGAACTGAGCATGTTTACATTTGCATGGAAATGTTTGGAGAGAGCCTAGGCCTTCACCTACACGTGGTACCCGTAGCCTGCACCGCATGCCCTCTGCCGATTCCACAGGCCCAGCGTTTGGTCCGAAACACTCAGCCGGCGCGGAGAGCGCCCTCTGCCCAAGGGACGCTGCTCACTGCGACTCGGCCGCACGGGGAGTGGTGAAAATCACGGCACGCCACAGGAAGTGCAGAGCAAACGTCACGCAGCACGCCGGGGCCGTGGTGTCCCGGGCAAGGGCTCCCGAGGCACCCAGCCTGGAAGCTCCGGCAGGGCTCACTGCCAGGGGGGTGCTCTGCCTTCACGCCTGCACCAGTCCGGGCAGGGAGCTGTTTCGACAGGCGGGGGCAGCGCACTTCGATTCCACCCGGTCTCTGCGCCGAGTGTGTGTGTGTGGGAGGGGGGGGGCTTGCTGACAGGTACAGAGCAGAAGGGCCAAGGCTGGTCTGTGCATTTCCAGCCAGCAGGAGGGAAACAGCTCTGACTCGCCTGGCATGCAGAGCCTGCGGCTCTGTGCTCCCTCCCCAGGCTGCGCCTAAAGCCAACGGCCTACAATCCCGGGGGTGCTGCTGCCCCCCCGCACGGGCCAGGCCCACACCTGAGAGCCCACAAACCACGTGCAAACTCAGGGCCGAAGGCAGGGCTGGGGCTCCTCCTGCCCACGTGGGAACTCCGGAGATGGGGAGGCAGGGCGCTTTGCTCCGGCATGCTCCTTCCCACGAGGCGCCAATGAGAACCAACTAGCGTGATGCTTACGGATCCGGTTCACTGGTGGGGGCCGGAGCAGTCCCTGTCCACGGAGAGCCCAGCACGTTGCAGGCAGGGGCCGCTCCCGCCTGGCCACGCCGTGGGGGGGGAAATGTCTCCAGCCCAGCTAGGCTGGAGCAGCCCCCCCTTAACTGGTTCACCAGTTCAGTGTGGCTTCATGATTAACCGCTGGCGCGGGATGTGACCGCCCGAGTGACGACAGAGCCGCTAGCTCCTCCGAGACCTGTTGTAGAGTGGAGCTGAGCGGGTCAGGCCTGGGCAGTCCCAGTTACAATCGGAGCACAACGCCTCGTAGCTGGGTTACACGCACATCTGCGGGATATCCCCCTCACAGGAGCGATCCGGCGTGGAGGCTCCCGTACTGTGTGGCTCCAACGCCACACACCCATCTGCCATCAGCCTTTCCCACCTGCCCTCCACTAAGCAGCTGGGGAAAGACGCCACGCTGGCCAGGGTCAGAGAGCACTCTGGTTTCATGCCAACCCGCGACAGTATTTTCACCCTCCCCACCCCCGAACCAGTCAGCACCGCACGCCGTGACGCTGCCCATCAGCCCTGCACGTGGACGCGCACGCAGCAGGGACACAAGAGCCAGGCATGGGAGCAGACAGCCCGGGCCTCTGCCGACTGGCAGGGAACACTAATGAATTTCAATCCAGCAGCCCGGCGTCGGCTGGGCTACGGCGAGGAGACAGAGCCACCAGCTACGGCTGCCAGGGCTCCTCGCGCTCTTTTTCAAAGCTGGGGCCCCCGTTCAGAAATGTGGCTGCTGGGCTGGCAGCTGCAGTCCTGGAACCGGGATGGTGTGGTAGGAAGCAGGGGCCGGGGCGGCACAGCTACCGACCAACAGGCAGCGAATGGTGTCGGACGGCCAAGGGGATCCGAGTGCCTGGAGAGAGGGGGGAGCGATCGGGGCCACAGGCAGACCTTTGGGACACCAGGCCTATTATTCCAACCGCACCACAGCGGCGTCTTCGTTTCGAAAGCGTTTCCGTCAGACCCTCCCATCCTCGCAAGGGGCTTCGCCAAACACTCTCTCTGCGACCAGCCCCGGCTGGCACCCAGCTTCACCCCACTGTGCTTCCAGCAACACGGCCGCACCAGAGCACCAACAGCAGCCACACCCCGGCACACGCCTGGGTGCCAGGCACCCAATGGGCCTTCTGGAGGGACAGACAGACAGACAGACAGACACGTACCTTCCTGGTAAGGAGTCTGAAAAGGGACAAGGTGCCTTCCGAAGGCCCCAGCGGGCGGCCGAGTCCGGTATGACACACACAAGATGAACGTCACTGAAAATCTTCCCTACAAAAGTCAACTTGCCGCCTCCAGACATTAACGAGGGCTGGCCAGCAGCGCCCGGGCATCCAGGCCCCATTAGAGTGAGAGGCAGGAGGCGGCAGGCAAGGCAGAGCCCACAACACAGCGTGGGGAGACACCAGTGTCCCCGAGGGCCTGGGGAGGTGTGGTGATGCATGAGATCAGGGGCCAAGCGCCCGAGAGGGGAAACAATTTCGGCACGACCCCCCTCCCTGGCGTGTGCTCGTTTCCCCTTCATCTTTAACTGAATGAGGCCAACAAGCCCAGGCCGGAGCAATTCTTCTCTGCTAGTATCTTCACATTTCAAACCATCCTGTCCCCTCCACAGCTTGTCCTGGGAGCCACTTTTCTGCAGCTGCAGGGGGTTTCTGCCAGATGGCCGGAGGGACGGGCTGTGGTTTCCATTGCTTGGGACTCCACGACAGCACTGGACAAGACGCCCATTAGCCAGCCAGTCTGCATGGATCCAGCCGTCGGCATTCGCCGCACCTCCTCTACCGCGCGGATCCAGCCGTCGGCATTCGCCACCGCTCCTCTACCGCGCGGATCCAGCCGTCGGCATTCGCCACCGCTCCTCTACCGCGCGGATCCAGCCGTCGGCATTCGCCACCGCTCCTCTACCGCGCGGATCCAGCCGTCGGCATTCGCCACCGCTCCTCTACCGCGCGGATCCAGCCGTCGGCATTCGCCACCGCTCCTCTACCGCGCGGATCCAGCCGTCGGCATTCGCCACTGCTCCTCTACCGCGCGGATCCAGCCGTCGGCATTCGCCACCGCTCCTCTACCGCGCGGATCCAACCGTCGGCATTCGCCACCGCTCCTCTACCGCGCGGATCCAGCCGTCGGCATTCGCCACCGCTCCTCTACCGCGCGGATCCAACCGTCGGCATTCGCCACCGCTCCTCTACCGCGCGGATCCAACCGTCGGCATTCGCCACTGCTCCTCTACCGCGCGGATCCAGCCGTCGGCATTCGCCGCCGCTCCGCCTCTCCCACGCGGATGCCACCGCCGCCCCTCCTCCTCCTGCCCCCCCCCCACGCACATCCAGCCGTCGGCATTTGCCGCTGCCGCTGCCCCTCCTCTCCCGCGAGCATCCAGCCGTCGGCATTCGCCGCCGCCCCTCCTCCTCCTCCTCTCCTGCGCGGATCCAGCCGTCGGCATTCGCCGCCGCCGCTCCTCTCCCGCGCGGATCCAGCCGTCGGCAAGCTTATTTCAAATTAACTAATTCGAAATAAGTTAGTTCGAATTAGCGCTGTAATGTAGACGTACCCTGAGCGATTCATACACCACTTGGTGAATGCACAAAGGCAGCAGGCTTGAGAAGTCGCCATCCAACTCATTAGCTCCGGGCCTCCCCCAGAAAAGCCAGCCTGCCCGGAGCTGCCATTCAATCTAGCGAGATCCGGAGGTACTCGAAGGATCCAGCCCTTCGTTGGTAGGCGCCTTGTCCGGAGCCGAGCGGTGCTGCTACCTCCAAGCTAAAAGCAGGGCTGCAGCGCAGCAGGTGTTCAGAGCTCAGAGGAGAATGTTCATCGAGAACTGCATCCAAGCGACACCGCACTAAATCCACGTGCGAACGCTCAGCAGCGTCTCTTTCGCAGACTCGTGGCTCTGTTTGCTGGGCCTAGTTCTGGGACAGATCAGGAGTAACTCCACGGGAAGTCAATGAGGTATCGGTGGAAGGGAGATCAAAATGGGGGTTTGGTTTTCATTTACCGAAGAACATTACCATGGATCTGGGCTTGTGCACCGCAGTCCAGCAGCAACTCTGCACCATTCCAAATCGAGGAAGGTAGGTCCAGGGGCTGCGAGGGAGAGCTGGAGTTTGGTGAGATGCGTATCTCCATGGCTGCTCCACTTCGGGTGCATGGGGATTTTCAGGAGCAAGCCCCGTTCGGCCCACGCATGCCTCCCAGGAATCCTCATGCCCAATAGCAAGGGCACCCAGTGCCGGGCTGAACCATCCACGGTTACTTCTCTGCCACTTAGTCTCATGAGAGAAAACGCCGAAGCCGAGGAAAAGGAGGGAGGGAAGCGGTGTGGCCCCAGGGACACACATCTCAAAGACCTCCCATGAGTAGTTGCTCCGTCTTCCAGTCACGCCCCTCTGGGTGATCCGTTCCAGGTGATTCCCGAGCAGCATCCTGGGGAGAAGGCGCGTCACAGCCAGGCCCGAGGCTGAAGCCAGAACTGCGTCGCCTCTGGCAGCACCTGCCTGAGGGCATGAACCAAAGCGCAGGGTTTGGGAAAAGTGTATCCTGACGGCCAGCTCTGCTAGCTGCAATGCCCGGAACATCTCTGAGCAATGCCACAGGGGCAGCCGGGGCCACGCAGAATGAGGTAACTTCTCAGAAAGAGGCTGGATATTGAGACACGTAACCCAAAACCTACCCCGGCTTCAGAATCTCTGGGTGGAGATTGCGGGTTTTTTTCAGGACTGATGAGGGTTCAGGAAACCCATGACAAGCTGAGGGACTTCGTGAACAGGAAGTGTCGGACTGTGACGTAGTGTGGGTACCTTGCTGGTTGCTAGGCTGGGGCCGTGGGTGACCCCCACTGGCTGCTGTCTGTACCACGGCCCAGCCGAGTAGCTGATGGGTCAGGTAGGTAACCTGTTCTACCGGCTACCTCCCAGGGAGAGGAACAAAGGGAGGAAGGCGGAGTGCAGGGGGCAGGGTTGGAAGTTGGGCAGTTTCTGTCTGGGATCATGGAAGAAGCAGCCTAGGAAAGGGGCTGGGATTTAGGGGCCCAGGCTCCCCCATCTCAAGGGGGGCTGAGGCAGCCTAGGCCGGCCCTGTGACCAGATTCCATCCGTGCTGGGCTGTATCCTGGAGAAGCAATAAACTGCCTCTGTTCTACCGGCTGGTGGAGTCTGTCCGTGCCACTCCGGGGGTGCAGGAGGCAGGGGAACCCCGACGCGCTGCCACACGGAGACACGTGAAGTAGAAACTCACGATGTGATTAGAACAAAAAAGTTGCTTTGGAAAACGCTGGAAACGGAGGGTCTGCCGGCAAAGCCCCAGTTCTCCGGCCATCGTGAGCCCCACGACGAAAGCCGCTCCCGCAGACGGGGGACGTGACAGCAGCTAGCCAGAGGGCTCATAAAACCATTCGCGACAAGGGCTAGATCCCGCGCCGGGGGGAGTTTTTCAGAGAGCTCTGAGGAATGTAGATCTTGTGGGGTGAGCACGAAACCTTCGCAGACAAGGGACAGGCCGTGGCAGCTGTCGAGTGACCTGGAGAGAACTCAGCCCGGGAGGAGCAGCCAACAGCAGAACTAACTAAGGGGACGCTGAAATCTGTCGGCTCTCCCTTGGCAGGCGCTGAACACCGAGTCCCTGGGGGCACGTGGAGCCCCGGCGGAAAAGTGACACCAGGAAACTCCCCCCAGCTCTTCCACTGAAGGCCGGGGGCCTGCGCGGTCCCTGTGGGCTCAGCGGGGGGAGCTGTTTCAGCAGGAAAGACGCTCCGCTCTAGGGACGCCCCGCGCCCAGCTGCTGGCGGAAGGGGGGGCATTTCTGCCCCTTCACCAAGAGTTCTCCTGGCCTGTGCATGTACCTGCCCTCCTCTCCCCGCAGTAGCACCGCATGAGCTACCACAGAAGAGGCGCTTCCTTTGCCCCCCTGAACCCGACACAAAGGCCCTCCTCTGGCACGGCCCTTTGCACAGCGAGTTCATCTCCACTGCCACCCAGGCTCCCCTCTCCTGCCCAGCTTGTGCGCCGGCCCGGCAGGCAGCTGGAGCAACGCCAGGCGGGAGGAAAGCCAGCAGAGACGGGCTTCTCACCAGAACAGCGTCTCTCACCTGCGCCAGGCAAGGCAGAAGGCAATCCCTAAGCAGCATGGTTACCCCGCCAGCGTCCTCGTCTCCTGCCCGCTGCTCCGCCCTCCCCCTCCCCCCCCCCGGCTAGCGGGTGAATCTGATCGTCCATGGGCGCGCGAAGCCCCGTTTAGCTCGGTGTGAGCGTAAACAAGTTTGGCGTTCCCTGCAGAGCGCCGCCGTCACCGAGCGGCTGCCATTAGCATGTGCTTCACCAGCCGCCGCGTGGGCAGAGTCTGCAGAGCAAAGGACAAGTGCAGCAATTAGAATGCAAGGGGGGGCAGAAGCTCTTTAACAGCGCAACCTGCCAGGTCACCGCCGCCGACTCCCAGCCCCTGTATAAATATTGTATGAGCTGAGCGCGAGGCCTCTGCAAGCACCCGAAGCGCCGGCCCTCCCCCTCCACCACCGCATGGAGCGAGACACGCCGGCCACATTACTTACCCATCTGACAGTCGGAAGAATCACCCGGGAAGGGGGCAGAGCGGGGGGAGGGGTGCTGGCTGGAGCCGGCGACTGCAGCTAAGGGACCAGGATCCCAAAGGCCTCCCTGCTTTCCCCACCACACGCACCCTCCCATCCGCTATCCGCCGAGGCCCGGCCTCAGGCCCCGCGAGCAGCCAGCGCCGCAGAGAAGCCGCAGGAAGGCATGTGCGGGACAGACGGCCCCGGGGCCCATGCCACGGCTGCCTGGCTCGCCAGAGCACCCAGGTGGGGCAGAGGCTGCATTCCCTCAGCGCCAGCCCGTATACAGCGGCAGCCACACCCGGGCCCAGTGCTCCTGGGGACACGGCTTCCCAGCCGCAAACTGCGCACACGGGGCCCCGCGCCTTGTAGCTCCCCCGCAGCCACCCAGCAAACAAGGGCGGATGCGCATAGTGGGAGGGTAAGTGCGCCCGCCCCCGGCACCCGCTCCACACGCAGGCAGCCACCACCCAGGGGTAGCCTTCACCGACCAACTCAGCTTCCTCCCCTCTGAGCCCCCCGGCCCAGCTCCACTCACTCCGCCCCGAGACGGACTCGGGAACACCCAATGGCGGCTCGACCCGCCGGCCTCCATGCGGACCCGCTGGCCTCCGCGCGCGCCTCCATCGCCGCAGTGTCCGTCCGTCCCGAGCTCGTCCCTGCCCACCACTGGCCATGCTGCCTTCAGCGGAGCTCACACGCCGGGCCTTCCCGGGGACAGCGCCGCCACCACGTCCCACGGCACACTGCCCCACGGAGCCAGCCAGTCACGCGCCCGCACCCACCCGCCTGCGGCTTGCCTGGACTGTAAGCACACCAAGGCAGAGACTGGGTCTGGCTACAGGGCCAATAAAGGGGCACCCAAATTCCTGGCAACTCGCAGGCAGCAAGAGCCGTTGTCCTTGGTGTTACAGGAGCGCGGGGGGAGAGAGGAGACCCGGCCCCCGCTGAAGGGGGGGGCTCTTCCAGGGCCAGCTCAGCGGCAGAGTGTTTGCATCTGGCTTTACCACCCTTGCCCCCCGCCCCTGCTGACAGCGCCGTTACCAGGCGTAACGCCCGGGGAAAGGGGTGGACGGAAGGAGGGAGAGAGACGGGGACGGGGACGGGGACGGCTCCTGCAGGCCTGCTCTAATGCTCCCTGACATGCCTGTGAGGAGAGCGAGCTGTTTGCAGTCAGCCCGGTGATTTGTTAGTAATTATTTTCACAGTGTCACGCCGCTGTCACTCTCTGAACAGAGAGACAGGCGGCAGTGAAAAGGGACTGGCAGGCACCCGGAGACACCCCCAGAGACCTTCCCAGCTTCTCAAGGAACATCTCGGGGGCAAGGCAGAGTCTGCGGCCCCTGGCCACTGAGGTGGGAATTAACCACCCCCCTCTTCTAATTTCCACCTTAGCCAGCCCCCCCCCCCGGGACAGGTGAGAGCTCCTTACACTGTTTGTCTGCTTCCGGCCGCAGCCACCCCGGGGACCTGTGGCTACCGGCGCCGCAGCGCTCAGCTTTCAAGCGCCACGGTCTCGTCCTGTGGCTGCGCCATGAACCTCTTCTCCGTAAGCACAGCGGCCTGCCATGAAACCCCACACCACTGACAGCCCCCCACGCGGGGGCCGAGCTGCTCACAGCGCCCGCCCTGTGTGCTCCTTGGGCCGGCCTCGTGCGCTGCGCGGGGCAGGAACACTCCACAAGGCCAGTGGCCTGGGCAGGCTGGCTACACCTGAAACGCGGCAGCCGGACAACGGGTTTTTCCACAACACGCTGACGGGTCGGGTGCCTCCCTTCACCGCCCCCGGCCACCCAGCATGGGCCTGCTACGCAAGACCCGCGAGCCCTCCTTCGGCTCCCTTGCCAGCCAACGGCAATCAGTCTTTCCCGGGACGCCTGCTCAGGCCCCGGCGCAGCGGAAGCCGGTTTGGCTCCCGACGCGTCACACAGCGTAAGCGTCGCCAGATGAAAGAGACACACCCGGCCGGCCGGCCTCGGACGCTCCCTTGATCTCCGCACAGGACGCCGGCGGATTTCCTTTTGAGCAACTCGGGAGTCGTGTCACGCGGGAGAGGAACGGGCTTCCCCCCACAAGGGCCGTGCTCTGACGGGCGCTACTTCACCCTCCGAGCAGAGAGAGAGGCTGGAGAGATTAAACCTCACCAAACAAGCCAGACTCTCCCAGAATTACGGGCAGGGGCAGCTCCCTTTCATGGGCTCCCTAAAACCCAAGGGATGGCATGCAGATGCTGGGAGGAATCAGGATCGCCACTGGGAAGGGAATCGCCACGGGATCGCCAGGGGGCCCCCAGAGCAGGGAGCGCAGCATGCCGCCATGCAGGAGAGGCCAAGGCAACCTCCCCCAGCCTGCGGCGTGAAGAGGACGTACATGGCCCGTTTGCCTAAGGGCCTCCTCTTGGCCGCCTGACAGACCAACCCAGCACTGGCTCAGCCGGCTCCACGGTCCAATGTGCAGAGAGAGGCGGCCACGGAGGAGGTTACTCGGGGCACATCCGAAGGAGGGCGCTGTGGAGAGCAGGGAGGAGAAAGCCAAAGGACCGAGGAATGCTGGTGCCCAATCATGCGACCTGGGGCGGAGTGAACTTCCCCTGCAGCCCGTCGTAACGCTGTAGCCCTCTTCCCTCCCTGTCTGCTCGGTGTGTCGCGAGCGGCCGTTTTGAGTCTGGGTCGGGGGTGCAGTCTTTGGAGAGCTCGGCTCAGCAAGGGGCAGGCGCCCCGGCCAGGCACAGCTAGTTACGAGGGAGGCTACCTCTCCATCCTGGACCCTAAAGGGCCCTGAGCATCCGCTCTTCATCTCAGGGTGCAAGGCGGCGGGCCAGGCACCAGCACTCGGCAGGGAAAGCACCGAGACGGACGGGAGGCGGCTCACCGAGGAGCGTGAAGAGAAAAGGGCTGGAGGGCGCGGGGCCCATCCGGAGAACGGGCCCCCGCCGGCGGTGGAGACAAGGACAAAATTCTGCCAAGCCCGCGTCCGAGTGGCAAGCTGTTCAGCCTCATCGACTGCCTGGCGACCGCAGAGCAGGAGGGACGGGAGTGCAGCGCAGCCTTTTCCGTTCCGGAGGTCCCCGAGTCAGAGGAGCCGGGCCAAGCCATTGGCGGTCACGCCACCGGGAAGGCAGTACCATCACGCCAGGGTGGGGGACCTGTGCTGGGTCGGGGGCCGCACACAAGCGAGAAGCCCTGAGCCTCGGGGGCCGGATCTGGCTCCTGGCCTGAGGTTCCCCACCCAGCATTACACAATTGCTCTTCCTAGGCATGGGGAGAGAGAGAGGCGGGACGCCCTGAGGACAAAGCTGACACCTGGAAGCTGTCTCAGAGGATGTGGCTGTCCGATGTCAGTCGGCTCCCTCGCTGTAGCTTTCACAGGCACACGCACTCCCCGGACGAAGAGCCCGAGCCCTTGCATGTGCATGTGGTCTCCGTGCTGGCGGTATTCAGACAGCCTGGGAGGGGGGACGAAGGGCCATGCTGAGGGGGACGCGCGTTTGGCTAGTGCTGCTGCTGCTCAGCGGACGGGGAAGGACTCGCCGCAGGCCTACAACCGAGCCTGTGGGAAGGCTCCCTTACGAGCTCTGCCGATGCTGCTCTGCTCTCAGCCTGTGCGCACCTCCCCGCTGCCCTGCCACACCCCAAGCTCTGCCGGCACCAGGCCCTGGGGTTTTCTGCATGGTCCTGTCAATGCGCCCGAACCATGGCCTACGAGCGCCCCGCCAATCACAGACTGCCACGTAGACTAGCCCGCCCACGGAGGAACGCGGCCACCATCCCGTCGCTTTCCCTCACGACCAAACCAGGATCCCAGCCCAAGCCTCTAGAGGTCAAAGGCTAAAAGGTGCTGTCGCCAGAACTGCTAAATCCCAGCTCTGAGAGAGGCAGAGCATTCCTCCCCGGAGCGCGCCGAGGCAGGCTGCTGTTGTTCCCGCGAGGGCCTGTGTGCTCTCCTGTGCCACTGACTGGCCACACGACTCGCCGAAGGAGATTGAAACAGACAGAGCCACGGGCCGCTTCTGCTGCGAAGAGCTCACCAGCGTGTATCCCAAGAAGAGCACCGGGGCTGTCAACACTTCAAGCCACTTCCCTGCGTCCCACCGCCATCGCGGAGAGCGCTTGCCTTTGGCCACGTACTTCACACAATCAAAACTTCTGTGCACGTGGCTCTCTGCCCAGTGGACTCGTCCCCGTGGACCCGCCGCGGCGCGTGTTATGTCAGCATCTCCGCTGCGGAGCACACCAGCCAGCAATGCCTCCGCCGGCGCCGCTCCCCGGATGCTCAGGGGCCTGATGTGCTTGTTACCGCAGTGTAATGCTGTCACCATGCTGTGACGCAGGGGGACAGTGTTCGCTCTGTTGTATGAGAGTCCTACTGTCCTGTGCTGTTCTGCAGTAACTGTGTGTGTCAGTTTCCCGGGGAGGGGAGGTTTGGGTGTGACTCTCAGTGAGGGAGGATGCTCCCGGCTGTCCAGGCCAGCACTACACAATGGCTCAGGCTGGCTTGTAACCGGAGCCTAGGGGGGAGATGCATTCAGCTGACACCTATTGCCCAGGAAGCTGGACAAAGGAGGCGGCGGGGGGGCCTGCAGAGCTAGGGCAGGTTGCTGAGAGCGTGAGTGAGTCGCCACTGGCTTAGGATGCAGGACACCCCCAAGTTCGATTGTCCCGACAGCTCCTGGTTCCTGTGTTAACAGCAAGTCTGTGCTATGCTGTGTCCCTGTTCGATTTGCTCGCTGAGAGACATGTCTGGCTGTGGAGGGGAGCGTGGGACCTGGTGACTCCCCACCCCTCAGTGACATGATGAATGGGCTTGTGGCTACAGCTCTATACTGGGACTCAATTCTCAGCTCTGCCACAGACTTTGCGGATGACCTTGGACATGGCATTTAGCCTCACTGTGGCTCACTCCTAGAAAAGGGGGAGAACACTTCTCTAGGCCAGGCGGGTGGTCACGGATATATCCACGAAGGCTTGAGAAGCAATGGGGTGCACACATCCCGACAGAAAAGACAGCACTTTAGAAGAGGGAAAATATGCTAGCCCCAATCCCCTGCCCCAAGGAGCTTACAGAACAAGACCTCACCTCTGCCAAGAATCAAGCACTGCCCAGTTCCGTGGAAATCACCCCCCACAAGCTGCTCCTCCTTTCTGACCCCCCACGGCAGATGTTACACTTGTCGTCAAATGCTACCTCAGGGCACGTTTTCTCACTTAATCCCCGGTGCAAGTTACATCTCCGGTGCAATGCGGCTGAACCCGGGCCTGCTTCTACCCGGTCTGAGCGCCCCTGCAGCTCTTCAAGGCGCGCCTGGCAAGTGGCGAAAGGAATTCTCTCGTCAAGGGCCTGTGCGCCTAACGAGGCTGTATCCTCACTCGCGTGTTTTAGCTTGGCAGGTCTGGGGCTGCTTTCATCCTTTGCTTCAGGTAGCTCTTCTTTAATTAGTAACATTTCTGTGCCGGCACCGGGAACTTTACACCCAGAACGAATGGCCCTCTCTCATTAGAACCACTACTGTCATGATGTATTCAAGCGCAGGAGCAGGATTCGTTTCCTTGTCTGGGGACAGAGAGTCTTACACAGCTATGGGAGGAGGGAGGAGGGAGGTTTTATAATGAGTGACTCGTATTTGTTGAAGCTGATGTGTGACTGTCGGCTTGAATTGCCTTGTCAGGACAAGCCTTCAGAAAGGTGATGTTCCCACTCAAGAGGTTTTCCTCATTAAAGAAATTGCATCTTAACAAGAGGGAAGGGGAGAGGTGGAAGGAGAACAGCCGTCTCTCCCTCTCCAGCCTGGCTCGTGCTCATCAGCAGCCGATCCAAACACAAAGACAGGACCAGCGTCTCCTTTCCAGCCCCCCTTCCAGCGTGGCGCTCCGTCCCTGCTAGAGCACTGAGCCACCTCGGCAAAGCACAGCGCTGCTCCCCTTTTGCGCGCGCTGACTCCGCGGCCCGTCAGAGCTCTGCAGAGTGGCGGTGGGGCCCTCCCCGCCTCTGGGTGCTTGCGATCCCCGTCCGTGGCTGGCGAAGGCGGAGGGAACAGAAAACGCCCAGATCGGGGGCCCGTCAAGCGAGCTCCAGCTCCCAAGAGAAACGAGGGCTGGGAGCCAAGTGATCCCGTGTCACTGGAGAGGCTGCAAGCCAATCACAGAGGTCCAAGCCCCAAGCAGCAGGGCTTCCCACATTCACACGGTGCTGCCTGCTCCGCAGGGACTCCTGCGCCGCTCCACACCTCTCCTCTGGGCTGGGCAGGCAGCCCCAGCCCGCTGCTGGCTTTTCCCACCTGGCTTGTTCTGTACTTACCACCCGGTCCCCGTCGCCAGCACGGCCCCTTCTACCCACAGCTGCTGCCGCCCAGCCTGCTTGCTTGCCTGCCAGCCCCGTGCCTGTACCGGGTGGCAGGGAGGGAGCCAGCGCACGTCTGGTGTTATAACTCCTGCAGCAGGGACCTGCTTAGCATCCCCTCCCCTCCATCGTCCTATGCCCACTGGGCCTCGTTCAGTGGGGAGGGGCCATTAGGGGATGAAATCGGGCTGCAGGGGGTCCGAGGCCTGGGGCTCTCCCGCGTTCCCCCTCGTGGGAAAGGAGACCAGCGCGCTGTAGAGGGAGGCTGGGTAAAAGGCGGGTGCTTGCCCCCGGGCAGAGATGGCCTCGACGGGTTTGCACTTGAGCCGCGCAGGCGAAAGGTGCTGGAGAAGCGGCACGTTTCACTGACACAGACGCCTGAGGAGGGGCGCCGTGGGGTGGGAAGCCAGGCCAAACCCTGGCTCGGCCTGCTGCCGAGTTCAGAAGCGAGGAGGAGACGCTGCGTGACATGGTGGTGTTAACTCAGCAGGTGGCGTTCTTCTCCTGAGGGAGACGGCCCTGAGGCTAGGGGCACTGTGCTGCCCGACGGGCTGAAGTTCTGGCCCTATCCCGACTTCCACCAGCGCGAGTGGGGTTCATTCTGGTGTCCTGGCCACGCTCCACGTCTGGCCGATTCCCCTTGTCATTTCAACGGCAGGTTAGTCTGGTTCACGCCCCCTTGGCTGCAGGTCAGCTAGCCCAGAACAGCTGCCACGCTCCTCCCCAGACGGGGCCTGGCTTCGGCAGAGAGCTGAAGGAACCTGTGGGCAGAGGCACGTGAGAAGGCGCCCGGGGGCTGTCGAGGGAGACGGTGGCTAAAGGGCTATGCACCCAAGAGGGTATTTCACTATGTCCACCAAGAGGGGGACGCGCGGAAACGTCCGCCATAGCCTCAAACACACGCCCCTTCCTTGTGCAGGGCTGCATGTGCGCTCAGCGGCGTCTGACCTAGTTTTACTAGTGTGGAGTGCAAGGATTTCAGCGCCCGCTAACGCTGCCAGGGTGCTCCACAGCGAGCCCTGCACCCCACCGACGCTGGGACAGGTGGCCAGCTCCTTTGCCCACCAGAGAAGAGCCAGGCCCAAGGGGCAGCCCTTCCCGGAGCCCCCTCCCGGCAGCACCAGGCTAGTCGTTGGAACGCTTCCTGGGGATGCTGCAGTCCAGAAGCTGCATGCGGCCCGGCGCTCGCTGCCGTCACTGCTGAGAGAGACGTTACTCCGTTCTGCCGTGCTAACCCCTATTTGGCAATGTGTCGGAACTCAGGCACACTTAATTACTTCAGGGGGGAGACTTGGCATTTGAGGTGATGGATAAAAGTAATAGGAAATGAGACAAGCCCGCGCTGGCAGTGAGTTCTCACTCACGCCCCGTCCCCCGGCACGCCGCTAATCAGACATGACACGCTACGCGGCTGTGTCCAATTGGCGCCGCTGCGGCCTGGCGTGCGGCTCACTCGCCGGCTCCGGGCAGAGGCCGTGTCGGCGAGGCTGGGAGCATGAAAGGCACGTTCCGCTGTGCCCCGCAGAGGCTGACACAAAATCCTCGTGTGAATGGTTAAAGAACGACAGGCCGAGAACTGAACCACTCCTCCCATGCCCCGCGCCCCTCTGGGGACCCGCACTCCCAAGAGGAGACCGCGCCGCGTCACCAGCACGCTGGCCAGCTCGCAGAGAGGCTTCATCTCCGTCGGAGGGAGACCCGCTCACCCCACGGTGGCTCCTTCCTTCCCATGGGAGGGGCTGACTCTGGTGGGTCAGGCCCACAGCAGAGGGCGCCCGCGTACGACACACACCAGCAGGAAGAGGACAGTGGGACTGCGCGCACGGGAGGTGCCCAGAATATCAAATCACATGGAAATTAAACCCCACAGCAGCGCTCCCAGGGGACGGGTGTCCAAGTTAGGGATGTAAAAGCCCATTCAATGGGTTAACCTGTTAAACGCTGGAGTTAGCTGGTTAACCAATTAGATGGGGGCTCGCGGGGAGGGCAGGCCGGACTAGCGCAGCCCTCAACCCACAGCGCTGTTCTGGGTACCGGCTAACTGGTAAGGATCTCCCGTTAAGAGTGATGCTTACCAGTAACCGGTTAACCGATCACCCAGTCTCGTCCCTCGGCCAAGTAAACCCTCAGCACAGCCCTGATAGCGCACGCTGTCGACACAGGGCAAGAGAGCAATGACCCTGCCTGGATGAGAGCTCGTTTGCTGTCTCCGCAAGGCTCCTGCCGCAGCCTCAGGCCCCATTTCACAAGAACTCACTAATCAGAGTGCCGCCAAGCCCGGACGGGCAAGGGAGCTTTCCCCAGGGCCGCGGATGTTTTATTGAACCTTAGCACCAGGGGAGGGATGTCCCAAAGCCAAGCCCAGCTCAGCTCACAAGCCGTGTCGGTCAGCGGTGCTGTGCCATGCCTGGGCCTGATCCAGGCGGTAAAACCGGCGCCCTGTGCCGAGCACGTCAGCAATGAAGAGCCGCAGAGACATGCTGGGCACCCCACTGAGTTCAGGGCTCCAGTCACTTCCTTCGGAGACAGCGAGGGCCCCTCTTTAACCCAGCGTGCAGCGACACGCACGTGTGCAAATGGCGACATCGCCGCCTGCCTGGCCACTTGCAGCACCAGCCAGCCTGTAACCATAGCAGCCCCATCTAGCACGCCAGCTCGGGGCCTGCGCTTTTAGGCTCCTTTTACACGACTGCCTGGCAGCAACCGGGGGGAAGAGAGAGAGAAGGGCCTGCCTCGGAGAGCTAGCCTACGGCCAGCGACTGCCCTACCTCTGTGCAGCCCCCGTCCCCACCCTCTTCCTGCATGCCACGGTCGCACTCGCCAGCCCCCACGGAGTGCGGCTGCACGTGGACCCAGGCTCCAGGGAGGGGAAGCCTACCACACGCCACCCTCAGGAAAGGGGTGTGGCTCCAGGCGCCCATGACAAGGGTTAGGAGGAACATCCTTCAGCCTTCACCAGATCGTCAATCACGGATAAAAACGGAACCACCCTGATGTTCACAGTTTATATCCTTCCAGGGGCGTGGGCTTGCTACCCTCCCCAGTGCCCAAGCACAACATGTTTCTCCTTGGTCAGTCTTCCTCCCCTTCCCCTGGCTGCTCTCACCTCGGACCACGCCTGGCCCTCAAGGGTCACCCCAGGGGCCGAGACCAGGGACAGCCCGAGCCCCTGCCGGGTAGCAGTCGGGGCTGGAGGCAGACAGGGCATGCTGCTGGAATCGGGGCGGTCTGGAGGGACCATGGGGATTTCTCAGCATCCCCTGAAGCCCCTGTGAAGGCAGGTGGGTGTCTGACCTGAGCCACGCCCCCGCAGAACTAAGGGACAGGAATAATCCACATGCTCTGTCCCTCCCCGCCAATCGGTGGGGGAAGTGACTCGCCTCATTCCGCAGCACCAGCCAATAGGAGCGGAGGAAACACCCCCCACTTGCATGCAGTACAAAGCCCTGGGCACCTGCCCCGGCCATACTCACATTACTTTCAAATCCCAGTCTCCGCAGGTGACAAAAATCGACTTGACGCTGGGATCTAAGAGGCCTTCCTTCGCCATCCACTCATCGACCCTCTGGAAGGAAGGCAGGGAACGAAGATGAGCTTTGTAGGCAGGGAAGAGGCACAACAGTGAAACACAGATAAGCCGCTCGCAATCAGACAAGGAGAAAATTGTGATCTTATCCAGCAGCTGCCCCGAGCCCCCCCCTTCTTCACTCGCATCGGCTCAACGAGAGACATTTGGGCCTTTGAAGATTTCCAGCAGGAAGCATCAGGCGGCCGGCGCAGAGACGATCTTATCAGACGCGGCAATGGCTCTGCTCCAAGCAGTGTGTATGGGGCAAGACAGCTCCAGCAGTGCTGGGGGCACCCCTCTCGCAGCCCTTCCCCAAAGAAGCTGTCCCAGGAGAGTGCCACGCTGCTTCCAATACAGCCGGGCCCTGAGTCCTGCACAGTCTGACTTCTTAAGGAAGCCAGAAATTGACCAAGAGCCCCTGAGAAGCCCCCACAGACTGAAAACGGAAAGAAAATAGGCAACAGAACAGATACAAACGAGAGTCTCGCTGCCATCAGCCCAGTTCGGAGGGACAACCATTGCGGGATGGGGTTTTTCACCTACAGCACGTAACCTGGGGAGCAGCGAAGGGGACGCACCAGAGGGACACTTAGGGGTGCACAGCCATGCAGACTAGGGCCGTTACAATGGGTTGGCGTAAGTAACCGTGGAGCTGCTGACATTTTCAGTGGACACACGGTTATACGCGGGGTGGGGGGAATTGGCTCTCTGGGAGCCGGTCCATGTGGAGAGCCGGCTTTTAAGCTGCCTCACCACATGTAGCGGCTCCCACTTCCCTCCACCCTCCACTCCCGCCTCTGATACAGAGGCCGCAACGTGGGGTGAGGCTCCCTGGGAGCTGGTGCGTGCAGGGATGCGGCTTTTAAGCTGGCTCCCTGTGCGAACTGGCAGCCTGTGAGTAACCACGTGCACGGTTACACTTTCCTATCCCTAATGCATCCCACTCTTACAAACCCAATACACCCCTGGGCCCCTTTTCCTTCCCTTCTCCACTCCTACTGTGGCAGCGGGAATCGGTGGTGTGTTTGTGGAATGCTCAGAGATCCTCCGAGGCGGGCACTGCACACGTCAGCGTTACGCACTGCGCCCGACTACGTTCCCAGGAACATTGCAGTGGGCCAAGGGTCTTCTCTCCCATCTGGGACGGGATGCACTGGCTGGAACCCAATGTTTCCCCCGGAGGCAGCCAGGTGGCTATGGCATGTGGAGAGATTCTAGGCAGTGGCAGTGCAGGATTCTCAGCACAGTGGCTGCTATGACCTGACCCTCACCGTTCAGACACTCCCTCCAGGACTCCAGAGCTACGTCTACACTGGCATCCCTTCCGGAAAAGGGATGCTAATGTAGCACGTTGGAATAGGCAAATCCATGGGGGATTTAAATATCCCCCGCGGCATTTGCATTAACATGGCTGCCTCTTTTTTCCGGCTTGGGGAAAAGCCGGGGAAAAGCGCCAGTCTAGACGTTATTCTCCGGAAAATAAAGCCTTTTCCGGAAGATTTCTTATTATTTGCCTATTCCAACGTGCTACATTAGCATCCCTTTTCCGGAAAGGGGTGCCAATGTAGACACAGCCCAGGAGGAAAGGGGAATGGACACAGCCACCTACGGCTGCCGACAGCTTCCTTGTTTACCCACACTTGAAATACAGGGAGCAGCAGCCATGCTGCATAAACCATCAAGTCCCAGAGAAGCCTACGGAGGTTGTGGAATCTCCATCCCTAGGGATATTTCAGAGCAGGTTGGACAGACACTTGCCAGGGATGGGCTAGATGGGGCCTGGTCCTGCCATGAGGGCAGGGAGCTGGACTCGCTGCCTCTCAAGGTCCCTTGCAGTCCTAGTGTGCTAGGGTTCTTATACATAACAACATTTTAATCCAGACACAGGTAGATTATTTGCTTTGCAAAAAAGTCTAAGAACTCCAATCAAATCCTAGGCCCCATTGTGCTGGGAGCTGTACAGACGAGGGCTGTCAATTCATTGCCATTAACGCACCCAATTAACTCAAATTAATCACGATCAATCACACTATTAAACGATAGAATATCAAGTGAAATGCATTCAATATTTTGGATGTTTTTCTACTTTTTCAAGTATATTGATTTCACTTACTACACTGACAACCAAGTGTCCAGCACCCACTTTATATTACAAATATTTGCACTGTAAAAATGACCCAGTAAACTGTATCTTTCATTTCACTTCATACAAGTACTGTGGTACAATCTCTTTATCATGAACGTGTATGTTACACACAAACAGATGTTTTTGTTACATCATTGCACTCAAAAACAAAACAATGTAAAACTTCAGAGCCTACAAGTCCACTCAGTCCTACCTCTTGTTCAGTCAATCACTCATATAAACCAGTTTATTTACATTTAGAGGAGATGCTGCCCACTTTTTGTTTACAGCATCACCTGAAACTGAGAAAAGGTGTTCTTGTGGCATTTTTGTAGCTGGCATTGCAAGGTATTTACATGCCTGATATCATAGAACAGTAGAACTGAACGGGACCTCGAGAGGTTATCAAGTCCAGTCCCCTGTCCTCACAGCAGAACCAAACACTATCTAGATCATCTCTGATAGATGTTTATTTAACTTGCTCTTAAATATCTCCCGTGATGGAGACTCCCCAACCTCCCTAGGCAATTTATTCCAGTGTTTAACCACCCTGACAGGCAGGAATTTTTCATAATGTCCCACCAAAACCTCTCTTGCTGCAATTTAAGCCCATTGCTTCTTGTTCTGACTTCAGAGGCTAAGGAGAACAATTTTTCTCCCTCCTCCTTGTAACACCCTTTTAGGTACTTGAAAACTGCTATCATGTCCCCTCTCAGTCTTCTCTTTTCTAAACTAAACAAGCCCAATTCTTTTAGTTGTCCCTCATAGTTCATGTTTTCTAGACTTTTAATCATTTTTGTTGCTCTTCTGTGGACCCTCTCCAATTTCTCCACATCTTCCTTGAAATGTGGTGCCCAGCACTGGACACAATACTCCAACTGAGGCCTAATCAGCACAAAGCAGAGCAGAAGAATGACTTCTCATGTCTTACTCACCACACTTCTGTTAATGCATCCTAGAATCCTGTCTGCTTTTTTCGCACCAACGTCAGTCATACTGCTGACTCATATGCTAACCATTCATATGCCCCCTCATGCTTCAGCCACCACTCCAGAGGACATGCTTCCATGCTTACGATTCTTGTTTAAAAAATGCATTAATTAAATTTGTGACTGAACTTTGAGGTGGAGAATTGTGTGTCTCCCGTGCCCAGGTTTTACCTGCATTTTGCCACATATTTTGTTACAATAGGCTCGGGTGATGGCCGAGCAACAGCTTGCAGTGCCAGATTTCCAAAGATAGCTACATCTCTCCACCCAAGGTTTAAGAACCTGAAGGGCCTTCCAAAATCCAAGAGGGACGAGGTGTGGACCCTACTTTGAGAGGTGTTAAAAGAGCAACTCTCCGATGTGGAAAGTGCAGAACCCGAACCACCAAAAAGAAACTCAACCTTCTGCTGGTGGCAACTGACTTAGATCATGCAAATGAACACACGTCGGTCCGCTCTGCCTTGGATCGTTCTCGAGCAGAGCCCATTAGCAGATGGACGCCCGTCCTCTGCAATGGTGGCTGAAGCTTGAAGGGACAGGTGAATTGGATATTAGGAAAACTATTTCCCTGGGTGGGCGGAGAAGCACTGGGATGGGTTTCCTGGGGGTGGAATCTCCAGCCCTAAAGATTTTTAAGTTCTGTCTTGACAGCCCTGGCTAGGATGGCTGAGTTGGGGTTGCTTCTGCTTTGGGCAGGGGGCTGGACTCAACTCCTGAGATCTTTTCCAGCCCTAGGAGTCTATGGCTCTTTAGTGCATCTTGTAGTGCTGGCTACAACCCTGCCATGCAAGCACTGGTCCTCACCTTCAGGTGACACTGTAAACTAGAAACAGGCAGCATCCTCTCTTGCAAATGTAAACAAACTTGCGTGCCTGAGCAACCGCCTGATTAAGTAGGACTGAGTGGACTTGGAGGCACTAAAGTTCTACCCTGCTTCATTTCTGAAAGCAGTTATTTTTTTGTAGCTGTGCAAGTTCAGCATTCATGATAAAGCGCTCGCACTATAGCACTTGTATTAGGTGAATGGTTTTTACAGTGCAAATATTTTTAATCAAAATTACCTCTAACGTTAGCACTGCACACTTGCTATTCTCGGTTGTAATTGCAATCATATATTTGAAAATGTAGAAAACATCCACGAATACGTAAAGAAATGGCATTCTATTATTGTTTAACAGCACGATTCATTGTGTGAACGATCGCAATTCATTCTTTTAATTGCTTGCCAGCCCTACTAGACACAGAGAACAAAGGAGACAGTCCCTGGTCCAACGGGCGCAGGCGCGGGTCCACGGCAGGACTGGACAGTCAGACCAGACAGTTATGGAAACAGGCTCTATAATGCAATAGAAAATACCTTGCCGGGGGCGGGGGATTCTCTCTGGCTGTTTTATCATTGCACAGGATTTCAAGGGAATTAGTTCCCTGGTACAGAATTCTACAGGATGCCTCCTAAGTCTCCTCTAAGATGCAGCCTAACAAGCCCCGCACTGGGGTTCAGGGTTACTTCTGCCCATCGGCCCCAGCCGGGGCAAAAGCGCCTCTCCCCACCAGCTCCAGCAAGAAGGGGCCTCTTCCTCCCCCTAGCTGCAGCAGCTCCATGCTAGGGCTGGAGGAGCGCACCTCGCCCCCACCCACAATCCCCAGCCCAGAGCTACCGCTTCCCTGGCCCCCACCCAGCCTAACCTGGACCTGCCTGGCTGGGGGACAGGCAACCCACCCCAGGGCCCAAGCTACTGCAGTGACAGAGGGCTGGACATCTCCTCTCTCCCCGGGGCAACCTGCACCCTGAACCCCTTCCCCCGCCCCACCCCAGAGCCCTCACCCCGTCCCCCAAGCCTCTGCCCCAGCCCCGAGCAGTGTTCCCTGCACGCTGTGCACTTGTGCGGCCACGCGGCGTGGTTCCAGTGCTGCCCAGTTGCTTACCGGAAAGCCCACAGCTGGGTTTTGTATCTGCTGGTGGTGCACAGTCACACATACCTCAGTGCACACAACCATTTTATTCTGCACATGGACAGAAAAAAATCTGCACTTGGATGGAAAATATTAGTGGGACCATTGGCCCTAAGTCCCCTCCCCCATGCTAACCCCTCGGCACCAGCCCCACCACACACTGCCCTTTTGTCAGGTGGTGCACCACACCCATTTTGGTGCACATAACAAAAGTCATTCCACACACGGACCGAGAAAACGAGAGGGAACACTGAGTGCCTCCAAAACCTGCAGAGAGGGTTTCACTCTCTATGACACGTTGTGAACGTAATGTCTACGAAACTCCACGGGCTCTCAGAGGAAGGCTATTGCAGTGGGGGTGCTGGTGTGCACCTGTGGATACACTCAGCAGTGGGCAGACAGCCACACAAACAGAGCAACTCAACTTGAATACACTTTGAACTTCTCTGTAATGACAGAAGTTTTGGCACCAGCGCAATGAATGAAAGCAGGAGCACACGACAGCGTGGGCCTGCCCTGGCAGGCAGGAACCAGAGGGAGCATGCCGTGAGCTCTGTGGTTTTACAGCATGTACATTTAATGGAGAACGGCCCCCGCTACCCCCCGCTGAAACGGTGCTGAGACTGCCGAGGTGCTGGGCGAGCCCGTGTGGCGGCGAGGGAGCCAGGCTTGCGAGGTGACCAGCACTTCCTCGCTACAGTGCCCCAGGGCGGGGGGAGCTCGCTGCTCACTTGGTGTTATTTAAAGAGCTTCTCCTTCCCACTTACCCTGGGGACCCAGGGCCCACCATGTTCCAAAGAGAGTGACAGGCCTCCCCACCCAACCCTCTTCCCCTTCTAGGAGCCTGGCCCAGAAAACCTGCCGCATCACCTCAGGTCTTGGGCGAGAGACATGCCAATGGCATCTCCTTCTGCTCCCCCTCAACGTTGGCAGGGCTTGGCAGCATCCCCGGCCCCAACTTTTAACTCAGGCACTTGCTAGCTCCCTCTCCTTCCCTCCAGACTGCTTAGGGGTTTGGTTTGGCCAGCAGGGCCAGGCCAGGCACAAATTTCCCCCGACCCTATTTCACTGACCCCCGTCTTTCAGGCTGGGCGTGGAATGGGAGGCGCCTCTCAAGGCTGGTCAAAGCAGCTCCCGCTGCTGCAGGACTGTTCATCAGCCCCACTTCGAGTCCCGGGGCTGCCACGTGGCCTCTGCAGCTGCCTCTGCGCCCGTGGGCCCCAGGAGCAGGACACGGCACCCGTAACCTCTCTCACAGCCTAGGACAGACGCCCCTGCAAACAGCTCCCGGCTCCCTGTGCTCACCAGGGCAGGGGAGCCGTCCAGCGTGGCCATTAAAAATGGTGTCTTCAAGATGGCGTCGGCCGGCGGGAGCCCGTGGCAGCCAAAAAGCCTCTACACGTGTTTCTTAAAGGGGCAGGGTTTTTTTCCCCCCCTCAACAATTCCCCCCCCCCCCTCGGCTCTTTGCGCTATATTCACAACTATTTTGGCTCTTTGCATATTGGGTTGGTCATTCCCGGCCTAGGAAGTGCCGTCTCCGCAGAGGGCCCGAAAGGCGTCAATTCGATTCCCTTGCCCAGGCAGGCGCTGGCATTAGTAGGACCAATTAGGGCCCGCGGCAGCGCACCTCCTGACAGACAGCGCATTGAGCGGCAGCCGGCGTGCGCGCTCCGGTAGGAGGCTCTCCTCAGTGTTTGACTAACAACAAAAGCTATTGATGGCAAAATACTTTAAAGCTAATTAATCCTAAAGGCGGCAGGCATTCAACATTAAGCAGATGGCATTATTAGGACTTTATCTGCATTTGCACATCGCACAGATTAGGTTTTAGAGGCCTATACTTTGTGTCTTATTGAGCACTTAAATAGGTAGGAGCATTACTTTAATGGTGAAGGGGGGACCGGCTCCCCTGCAAAGCTGTAAAGCAACGTCCTGGCTCTTTAAGCCTGGCTCAAGCCCGACCCGCCAGCTCGCCTGTCTCCGGGCAGGCGTTTGGACATCTTGTCAGTCCCCTTGACATCAACAGCTGGGAATGACAGATCAATGGTTCAATACTCTCAACAGCATGTCACCGACGTGACAGCAAATGTTATTCTAATGAAGCCGTAATCATAGTCAAATTACGCGGTTGGATTCCCAGGAGGGGGTGAGGAAGGGGGAGCAGAGGTCAAAGTTCAGGAGCTAAAGGTTATCCTGCTTACCTCAAGCACTTGCTGGAGACTTGGCTGCCCATCCACCATGCCTTGAATAATTCCAGTCAGCTGGGACAAAAGAGAGAGAAAATAAGAGTCAGAGGGAAGATCACACTGATAATTAGAAGGTCCCCTCTCCTGCCCGCCTTTCGGAAACCTTACGGCACTCTCGTTAGCAGCTCGAGCAATGCCACACCCTGTCACCTGCAGGACAGCAGCCCCGGGAACCGTCCCCTCGGTAAGCAAGAACACAGCGCGATTCCCGAAACCATTATGCAACGACCACTTACACATCCGCGATGAAATACGGCTTGGCTTCGGGGAACAATAGATCATTTTTTCCAGCCCTCCAGTCAGTAATACCCTGAACGCTCCCCGTTTCAATAGGCCAATCTTTTCAGTATCAGTGTTGCTGCTGCCATAAGTTACAAAGCCAGATTTGATTATACACACAAGCCGCCCTCCAGCATTCTCATGCTGTGGTGAGGACACAACCGAAATGCCTCGCAACAGATACATAAAATAAACCTTCCTCGTCAAATGAGGTGAGTTCGTTTGTCCGACACTGCCATTAGAGAAAGGCGTATTCGTGCTTTATTTTAGTTTAAAACGCCCTAATTGTAAATTCTAAGCCTCAGGCACTAAAAATATATATTTAAAACAATGTAATTCCAACTGAGGAAAATCCATTTCATTGTAAAGGTTTCTCTGTAAGCTCTTTGGGACAGAGACGGACTGTGGGGCTAACCCTGCACACATTTAAGCACATCCGCTGTATCACTGATGTCAGCTGGATGACTTGCATATTTCGCACACAGCACATGCATGAGTGTCCTTAGGGTCAAGGCTGGGGGCGGGGGGTGTCCACAAAGTGCCTGGCAGCGTTGGGAGTGCTTAGGACTTGTCCACACTACCGCTTAAGGTGATGGAAGTTACATCGCTCAGGCGTGTAAAAAGCCACCCTCCCCAGCGATATAAATTACATCCACTGAGAGTGGAGTTCCCACCACACTATGTCGGGGGGCGTGGCTTCTGCCTCTCACGGAGATGGTGTAACTATGCCGACTTGGGATCTTAAATGCATTTAAGTAAATATGTAACTACTGGGGGAGGAAAATTCCACAGTTCCACATGGGGGCACAGCTGGCTCCCCGCCGCACCAGCAGCCTGCACGTGACTCTGAAGGTTAACCCATGAACCCGGGTTCTTCATTTAACCGTGTGCACGGTTACACTGTCATATCCCTAATGCCGACACCTATCGGCACGACACGGCTTCACCAGACTCGCTCCAGCCGGCCGGGGCGGAGCAGGGTAGCCCCAACTGCCCTTGGACGTGGTCTACACCACCACTTGTGTCGGTCTAATGACACGGCTCGGGGATGTGGGAAAGCCAAACCCAGCCGTGTTACTTCATTTAGTATCGCTGTGTTCGGAACGTAGCAGAACCCCAGTCCAGGGAAGATTGTATACGGCTGAAGACAATGATTGTTCAGACATACAACCCCCCCATTCACAAAGCCGTGACAGTCTCGTCATGAGCTGCAGCCGGGAAGCGTTCTTGACAGGCTCTCTCCAATCCAGGAGCAGCTCTTAGACTGTAGAAGATTTCAGCCCCATCTGAGAACATGAGCCTTACGACAAGCCCGGGGCTTTGGTGCCTTATTAAGCAGACAGAAGCCTGTGCATGTAGCCCACCCCATGCTTCTTTGGCTGCTTGGCTTACAGCATCAAAACTTTAAAAAACCCACCAAAAAACGATTAAACTCCAATTAAAGAGTAATTACATTTACTGACTGCAAAGGACCTAACTCGCAGAATAAGCTGGCTGAGTGGGAAAAGTATTTTCTTGTGGCAACTCACACGCAACGGCAACGTATACCTTTGGGGGAAGACACTTTCATTCTAAGGCTGCCGAGTTCCTCTAAGTGGGTTTCTGAAGTTCATCAAGTCATTATTAGGCGGCATTTTAAGGAAGTGGAGAAACACAGACACTGTTAGAGTTCTAGAAACTGCGTTTATATTAATCTGTCTTTTAATTGTACAGCCGCTGCTGCCTTCAGACTCCCCATGCACCAAAGGGAAATACATTTAAGAGATGAACCGCACTCTTCTCTAGCATTCTGTCTGCTTGACTTGTTTTGTTCCTTTCTTAGGGGAAGTTTTTCCTGCCGCTCACTCAGCGTGAATGGGTCACTCACCCCTCACCATTACTGCCTCGTGGGAGAGCTGGCCCCAGCCCTGTGGGGAGAGCCCCATGCTGAAGCTCTGGAAAGGGGCAGAGGAAACCTCACATGACCTCTGTCCTCAGGAATGGCTTCCCACGGCTTTCCGGGCACGACTGGCAGGTCCTTGACTTTGCAGCTGCACCGGAAAGGGGCGCAGGGCCAGGAAGGGGCATGTGGCTAGATGGGGACATGGCCAGATGACACCGTCTGGGGGCTACAGCCACAGGCTGAACCGCTGGGCACACTGTAGGGAGTGAGGACAGTGCAGGCAGTGCAGGGGAGCTGGGTTCTATTCCCAGCTCTGCCACAGACTCACTGTATGACCCTGGGTAAGCCACCTCCCCCTCTCTGCTGTGCTGCCCTATGGGGCAGCGGGGCTAAAACCCCACTGAGGCTTTGAGTTTTGGCCTTGCCAATCAATCCCCAAGCGCGAACCCCACAGGCGCCAGCTGTCCCCACCTGCGCCTGAGTCACAGACAGCCCTCTGCCCTGCCAATGGGCTCTCACGCCCAGGCTCACCTGATCTACTGGTTGGTGACCACGGCATTAGTGCTTATTTAATTAGTTAGCTAGGGTCAGACTCTACCGCCCAAGTCTACCAGCGAGAGAAATCGAGTTGCCAGCTGCCAGAGTGTCATTTTCTTATTTCATACGATGTCACACACGCCCGGGACATTGCGGCCACAGACCACATCGCTGACGCTGTAAGTGTAGTCCCTGTGTTACTTCAGCAGAACTCAGCTGCCCAAAGGAAGCCCATCCACTACATGATGGCAGTGGGGATTACGTCCCGATTGAGCGTACTCCAAGCACAGTCGGTCTTCAGGTGTTTTGGTAGCTTGGAATCAGAGCTGCAACACAATGAACATGGGAGTGGGACAGAGGGGAGCTTGCTCGCTGCAGAAGTTTTACGGACACTGTACACTTAGTGTTCTGAGGACTCCTCCGTTAGGTTAATACAATCAGAATTTTTCTTTAAAGGGTCTAAGGACAGCTGTCAGCCGGCAACTCGGGAGACTGCTGCAACTGCACACGTCAAACATTTCTGTAACACTTCAGACTTAAGTTTAACAAAAGGGAAGGGCTATTGTGGTTGTGCGTGTGATTTACTTCTTACCATTCCTAATGGACTGTTGCTGCATCCACAGCTCCACACAGGTCATGAGGATTACGGACTATTTTTTAAATTGATAAAAAAATCCACTTTTTTTTTTTTTTAAACAAATCAGATAAAGTAGACCCTCTTCCGTGTAGTAAAATGCTGGGCTGCACATTAGCACATTTTAGTGATCAGATTTGTGCCATTGTTTGAAGAAATATATGAAAACGTATGATGGGGGAGGGGGCATTTAAATCATGATTTAAATCAATCCACCCTGGTTTGTTTAGTAAAACGACGAGGGCGATCAGTCCGTGTCCCCGTTTTTAGGGAACATGCCTCAGGCAAAATTTGTCCCTGGGCAGAGGGGCCAGACCCAAACATCCGGAGGACACTCTTCTGGAATGGCTAGGCCTGGAGCACAGTGTCAAGTATTCTAACAGATCTGATCCAGGAATTACTCTGTGGCAGTTCTCTGGCCCGTGTTATCCTGGCGGTCAGACTAGCTGATCACAGTGACCGCCTTTGACCTTGGAATCTACAAATCAGCTGTGAGGAGCATCTAACATGACAGCAGAGGGAAGGGCTGGGCAGCAAGCGGGAACTCCTCTTGGCTGAAGGAAGGTTGCTCTATCAAAACTTCTTGTCCCACTTCCAACAGAAGAGCGATCACCCAGAAACGCCACTGCACGGCTGGCGACCACACGACTGCCAAACTCTTGAGTGGTGGGAGAAGGCGGCCAGCGACGGATCTACACTGGATATTCAGCCAGGTGGAGCCAGATGGTATTCAATCTCCAATGAGGCAACGTCCTTTGGGATTTGCCTCCATGATCAGAGCAAAAGGGCTGAAACCGGAAATCTCTTAAGGCCCAAAGACCTGTGCCTAACACAGGGTTCAGGCTACATTCACCTCCACAAACCGCGTGGTCTCTAGACCACAACAAAAGCCATATTTTAAAGACATGTTGCCTTATTTATTTAGCACGTACACAATCATTTTCCCTGGCCATGCTTCTGACAAACCCTCACATGATTAATACTGAGAGAGTCGGTCAGAGTCAAACACATTTGTGCCTCCAGTGCTGTAGATTCCAAGGCCAGAAGGGACCTCTGTGACCCTCCCGCCTGGCCTCCTACATCACACAGACCAGAGACCCTCCCACCGGGATCCCTGCATCACGCCAGAGCTAGAGTGTGCCGTTTATTCCATTGCAGTGCCACCCAAGCACTGCAGGTGTTTTCCCAAGGCAGCGCCAGACAGCCCCTAGCTGGTCACTTAGTGCATTAGATCACACTCGGCTTGGACGAGGAAGCAAGACTAATAGTTTCATTTGCGGGGACTCGTGCGGGAACACGCTGCTGCAATGTTTAGTTTGGAGGGGGAAAGCAAAGGAATGTTTGAATCCCCCAGCTCCAATTTTTATTGCACAATTTAAAACTTTATGAGAGGATTTCTTGCAAATGTAGGTCAATTTGTACAGACCCATAGTTTGGACCCAAATCCTCGAGGCAATGTCCCTCTAAATATACTGTACAGCATGTGCCTGTTTATAGATTTCTCTCTCACACACACACACACGTACGTTACCCACAATGCTCATTACGGCGGTTGCAGTGCGTTTCTGCTACACTCCTGTTCTCCCCCATTGATAACTTTTGGAAGCACTCGCCCTCGGGGGATTCCGTTTTCTATGCTTAAGGGTTTGGGGAAAGTTTGAACAACCCTCCCCCCCAGAATGGCTTTCAGTTACAGAGAAGGGAATACAAAAGCATTTGTTTTCACGCTGGGGAAAGAAGGGATGGTCTCTGGGGAGAGTTTTATGCCTGCAGGAGGGAGAAACAAGGTGTGGGCAGAAAAGACTTTTACTGGACCAACAGACTTTCGTGCTAACACGGAGCTCTTCTTCGGGCAGAAACAAGCCAGTGCAGCCTGTCGGACCACACGCTGCAAGGCACGGGACCAGCACTAAGGTACCCGATCCATCTGCCACTGAATTGGGGGGCCAAATGGAGCTCTGGGTCTTGCTGGGGGATGAGGGTTAGTTACCACTGGCAGGGAGGGTAGAGGACGTGAGCAGGGCAGCAGAGCGTGTATATCATCCAGAGAGCTCAATGTGTTTTACTAGTGAGGGTAAGTTTTATCCCTCTAAAGGAGAAACGGAGGCACCCAGGAGGAAAACGACTTGCCAAATCACACACGGAGTTAAAAGAAGAGTGGGAACAGAGCCCAGCCCAAGGTTTTAGCCAGTGGGACACGTCACATCAGAACAGCCCATAGTGACAGAGCCAGGGGGCTAGCAGGGCCAGCGAGGGTCCTCCAGGGTTTGTGGTGTCTGAACCGTCCAAGATCGATAGCTCCAGCCTCCTCTTGAAAACCTCCAGAGAAGGAGCTTCCACGACCTCCCTACACCTCTGTCCCATCGTCTCCCCGTTCTTCTAGTTCGGAAGCTTCTCCCGAGGTTTAATCCGACTCTGCTGTCCTGTGCTTTGAGCCGTCTGCCTCCTCTTCTGCCCTCTGTGGCAAGAGGCAGGAGTACGAGACCTTTGGCTTTTTTATGGCAACCTTCCAAGTACAGGCAGTTGCCGTCATTCGTGGGGGATACGTTCTTCACATGGCTGTGAAAAGTGAAATCCGCGAATACTGGGGAAGGGAGTTCCCGTCACATCACCACATTTTCCATATAAAATGATGTAATGATGCAAGAGATTAATGTTTACATGTTATACTGCAATAAACACACAGAATAGCTGCAATCTTCCAGTCCGGCCTCACCGCAGCTTCCATTTCCTTGTTAATGTTCAGGCTCTGTTCCTCGAGTGCACTGAAAAGGCGCCATCACACTGCATCCTATGCTTGGGCTGGTGCAGTGCACCACGAAAATATGAAACCGCGAATGGCAAGGGCTTCAAAAACCACTAACATATCCCCCTGGACTCTTCTCGTTCCAACGAAACACAGCCTCTTCCTTCAGCCGCAGCTCAGAAGCTGGCATCCCAGCCCTTTGATCATCTGTCTCACTCGTCTCTCAGCCCCTTCCACTTCCTGTAGATCCTTTCTGTACATTGGTGTCAGAAATCGGACAGAGTCCTCCAGCTCGTACCTAATCAGCGCCAAGTAGAGCAGTATCATCATAGGATCATAGAATCCCAGGGCCGGCAGAGACCTCAGGAGCCATCGAGTCGAGCCCCCTGCCCAAAGCAGGACCAACCCCAACTCCATCATCCCAGCCAGGGCTTGGTCAAGCCAGGACTTAAACACCTCTAGGGATGGAGACTCCACTACTTCCCTAGGTAACCCATTCCAGTGCTTCACTACCCTCCTAATGAAATAGTTTTTCCTAATATCCAACCTGGACCTCTCCCACCACAACTTGAGACCATCGCTCCTTGTTCTGCCATCTGTCACTACTGAGAACAGCCTCTCTCCAGCCTCTTTGGAACCCCCTTCAGGAAGTTGCAGGCTGCTCTCAAATTCCCCCTCACTCTTCTCTTCTGCAGACTAAACAGACCCAACTCCCTCAGCCTCTCCCCATAGGTCGTGTGCTCCAGCCCCCTCAGCATTTTGGTTGCCCTCCGCTGGACCCTCTCCAATGTGTCACATCCACAGGTACTGACAATCCCATGGCTTGCATGCAACATAACACTGCATTTGCTTCTTTGTAACAGCATTGTAACAGCCAACTCACGTTGAGGATGTGACCCACCGCAACTCCCAGATCCGTCTCAGCCGTGCTGCTGCCCAGCCAGCTATCCCCCATTCTGTATTTGTGCAGCGGAGTTTTCTCCCCGAAGGACGGCGCTGTGCACCTTGGACTTTGTGGCGTTTCGTTTTGTCCTCGATAACCCAGTTTTCCAATTTATCGCGATTCTCCCAAAGCATTGGCAACCCTCCCTAGCGCTGTGTTAGCTGCAAAATTTGATCAGCACGCCTTCTTTTCCTACACTCAGATCCTTAATAAAGATGCTAACCACCACCAGACCACCAGGCCCACTGTGGGACCCCACTTGAGACCTCCTCCCACTCCAGCACTATTCAAGCCATAGTCACTCTGCGTCTGCGGCCACATGACCAATTCTGTATCCACCTCATGGCAGTTCTGTCCAGCCCACATTTCTCCAGCGTGCTTAGCAAAATGCCACGTGGGACTGCGCCAAAAGCCTTGCTACAGTCCCGGTATATTGCAACCACCACATTCCCCCTAACCAACCAAAGCAGCTAACCTGCCAATGAAGGCAATCATGCTGGTTTGGCCTGATTTGTCCTTAGTAAACCCACGCTCCTCTTTAAAGATGGGCACCATGTTAACCCTTCTCCAGGCTTCTCCTATCACCCACAAACCTGTAAATATGATTATTATTTCATTTTGACAGCTGTATTAGAGAAAACCTTCAGTGTACATACTAATGCTAATTCTTAATTCTTTGAGAGAGAGAGAGAGAGAGAATCACAGACTCCTAGAACAGGAAGGGGCCTCAAGAGGTCATCAAGTCCAGTCCCCTGTCCTCATGGCAGGACCAAATACTGTCTAGACCACCCCTGACAGGTGCCTGTCCAACCTGCTCTTAAATATCTCTAGTGATGGAGATTCCACAACCTCTCCAGGCAATTTATTCCGGTGTTTAACCACCCTGACAGGCAGAAAGTGTTTCCTAATGTCCAACCTAACCTCCTGTGCTGCCGTTTAAGTCCAATGCTCCTGTCCTATCAACAGAGGTGAAGGAGAACAATTTTTTCCCTTCTCCTTGTAACACCCTTTTAAATACTTGAAAACCACTATCATGTCCCCCCTCAGTCCTCTCTTTTCTAAGCTAAACAAGCCCAATTCCTTCAGCCTTCCCTCATAGGCTCATGTTTTCTAGACCTTTCATCATTGTTGTTGCTCATCTCTGGACCCTCTCCACATCTTTCTTGAAACATGGTGCCCAGCACTGGACACAAGACTCCAACTGAGGCCTAATCAGCGCAGAGCAGAGCAGAAGAATGACTTCTCGTGTCTTGCTCACCACTCTCCTATTCATGCAGCCCAGAATCACGTTTGCTTTTCTTGCAACAGTGTCACAGTGTTGGCTCGTATTTAGTGTGACCCCAGGATCCCTTTCTGCAGTACTCCTTCCTAGAGGGTCACTTATCCCTCCCTTTTAGAGGCTAAGGGTCTCAGCCTCGGAGCCTTGTGTCATTTTCATCCTCTCAGTGCCCTATTTGGGAAGAGGTGGATAAGGACTAGGTGAACAATGGCCCTTCGTGGTGAACGCAATCAGGTAAACAAGAACACAGTCACATCCTGCAAAGAAAATCATCTTTAAGTTTTTAAAATTTGTCTTATCACAAGATTAGAGGGTTCTGGTGTCATCAACCCAGAGCAGTGAGACTCATGGGATAGGACAGCAGATCCCTCGACTCACAGCGTTATTTGGAACATGCTCTATTTAACCTTCCACCCCAAACTGCAGGGTTGGAGCTGTGTCGACAGGCTGACACGTACCTTTCTCTGCTCTCTGGAGAGGATCCCCAGTACCTCTCCCTGCACTGAGGAACCACACAATTAAAGAGGTTGTCGACAGCCGTTGTGTACGAGTCAAAAACAACACCTTTGCCACAAGAGCGGTTAGTGCTGTTTGTACCGCAGCGCACAAACGAGCCTTGCTCCAGGACTGAGGCGCCAAGACATGTAACAAACTTGTTATTCTAATAACCGACAAGGAGTTGGAGTGACCCTTTGTGCTCCCCCAGGCCCCATGCAGCAGGTAACCCCGTGTCCCGGGTTGAGCGCGACTCAGAGCACTGGGCGCCCCTCGTGTTTTACCTCTGTACAGAAGGGAGTAAGCTGAGGGTGCACCATCGGCTGCACATACATGTGAAAGGTGGATTCAATCTCCATCGTCCTGCCATTTAGCTTCAGAATGGGGAACTCAATGATTTCCTGCACAAGGCACAAAAGAAAACAGGTTGTTACAAAAAGGCAACAGCTGGCAAGAAAAGCTCTTTGGGTCCTGTCTTCAGACTGCACCAAGCACAATGGATCTAGCCCATATGGGGGCTCCGAGACACCACGGTCACAGAAACAACCCAGCACATCACCACTGTAAGAAGAGGCATCACACAGCTCTAAAAAGGAAAGAGCTAGGCCCAACGGGCACCGCCAGCAGGAGATTCACCCAGGAAGGAATAGGGATGTTACGTGGCAGGTAATCAGCTAATGGAGCAGTGGATGGAATTTCCATCAACTAGTCGATAAGGGGGGAAACTGCAGAGCTGCAGCAGGGTTATCTCCCAGCCCAGGTCCTAACCCTGCTGCATCTCTGACTTTTAAATGTATTACGAGCCACCAGAGCTCTTAATACATTTAAAAAGCAGACGCGCAGCGAGGCAGTGGGGAGGACCAGGAGTGAAGCCAGGACAGCTGATTCCTGGTCTCCACTGCTGTACCTCTGCTTTTTAAATGATGGCTCTTAATACATTTAAAAAGCAGGGGCATAAGCCAGGAATCAGCACTGTCTGATCATCCTTGGCAGGTGTCTGTCTAACCTGCTCTTACATATCTCCAGAGATGGAGATTCCACAACCTCCCCTAGGCAACTTATTCCAGTGTTTAAACACCCTGACAGGCAGGAAGTTTTTCCTAATGTCCACCCTAACCCACCCTTGCTGCAGTTTAAGCCCGTTGGTTTTTGTTCTGTCATCAGAGGTCAAGGAGAACAATTTTTCTCCCTCCTTGTGACACCCTTTTAGATACTCGAAAACTGCTCTCATGTCCCCTCTCAGACTTCTCTTTTCCAAACTAAACAAACCCAATTCCTTCAGCCTTGCCTCCTAGCTCATGTTCTCTAGACCTTTCATCATTCTTGTTGATCTTCTCTGGACCTTCTCCAGTTTCTCCACATCTTTTCTGAAATGTGGTGCCCAGAGCTGGACACAAGACTCCAATTGAGGCCTAATCAGCACAGAGTAGAGCGGAAGAATGACTTCTCGTGTCTCGCTCACAACACTCCTGTTAATGCAGCCCAGAATCAAGTTTGCTTTTTTTGCAACAGTGTCACACTGTTGACTCGTGTTTAGTAATACTTTCAGGAAAAAAATCCACGCAGACAGAGAACATCGGAATCTGGCAACCCTAGGGGGAGACAACAGTAAACAAAAAGTCTCACGAGCCACACACCGAACCCTAATGGGACACAGGTGGCCTGCAGACCGGAGATCGCCCACCACCGCAATACACAGATCCTTCTGTGATAAACCCGGCGCTTCCTCACCAATGCAACCTTTCTGGCTCGTTAGAGCTCTGCAGCAAATGCCAGTTTATTCCTTATAGTGAATTTATGCTGATAGAGAAATAGAAACGTTCTTCATCAGGAGAGAGTTCAATTACAGGAATAATCAGCAATCAAAAATTTACATGGGCCTGTTAATAAAAAGTTTAAACAAAGCCTGTTACGATGGATTTCTCAATTATTAAAAATATACATCTGAAATTAAAAGATCCACCCGCTGTATAAAGGCGATAAAATCCTTTGTGTTTGCCCCCCCTTCTCCCCCCAAGTTTAATGCAAGAGAAGTGACAATTTGTTTGGTGTCTTTAAAGAATAATTTGTCTCTGTGTTTAATAGAGATGCATGGCACCAGGGCTCTGGAGTGCAAATGAGCCCATTGAGTGATAACCACGCACCAAGGCTCTCAAATCACTGGGGGGAGAGGAGGGGGAAAAGCAGGAGAGAGAGAGAGAATAAAAAAATATTGCGTTTTAATATTCAAAAACAGTTTGCAAAATTTAATCAAAGCACAGCAAAAGCTAACATTTTTACCACTTTGACATTTTTATTAGCGCTTTCATAAATTTTTAAAACATGAATGGAATTAGTTTAACAACAAAAAACTGCCTGAAAACATCTGGAAGAGACAAATAAGAAGGAATACAAAATAAATAAATAAAAAGCAACTCTCGTGAATAAAATTAGCATGTGCCAACCACAGCCACTGCAGAGCGGCTACGGTAGCTTTCAGAGCCCGGACTGCAACCCCAGGGACCCAGGCCTGGAAATCTCTGTGAGGTCATCCTCTCGTATCTATGACATCACCGCTGGCTTAAGCCAAAGGGAGAAAGAAGGGGGGTGAGGGGAGAAAGAAACAACCGCCCAACACAGACCAGGGATGTAAGCAACTAGTCCATTCAACTAATCCCCCCGTTCCTGCTGCCTCTATCAGAGAGAGGCAGGAGGGGCGGCTCCCCCCAGCACCATCTCCATGAGGGGGGTAGGGGCGCAGCGGGGAACTGGCAGCGCTTCCGCCTTGGAAACGTAGCAAGAGCCCCGTCCCTGGTACATTTCAAAAGCAGAAGCGCCGCAGGAGCAGGGACGAGCGGGGGCACTCAAGCAGTCCCCCACCGGCCCCATGCTCCCCACGGTGCTCCCGCCTTTGTAATGTAGCAACAACCGGCAGGGCTCTTACTGCATTTCCAAGGCGCAGGTGCCCTGATTGACTAATCGAACAGTCGATGCAAATT
Organism: Pelodiscus sinensis; assembly: GCF_052426305.1. Taxonomy (NCBI): domain Eukaryota; kingdom Metazoa; phylum Chordata; order Testudines; family Trionychidae; genus Pelodiscus; species Pelodiscus sinensis. The sequence continues at coordinate 2,447,138 of NC_143060.1, forward strand.
GCATCGACTATTCAATTAGTTCATTAATCTAAATTTAACATCCTTAACACCGACATCCACTTCGCATTGTATACCCAAATACGCTACTACAGCATGGATGGCCCCTGATGGTTCCTGATCCAAGGATGGGGGCAGACGGTGTCGAGAGAATAGAAAGGGGTGGGTAGAAAGTGTGGGCAAGGCATGACAACTGAAGAAGAAATAAGCACAACATTTATCCTCAGTGCAAAGTTAAGGTGGAGAAATCAAGTAGCAGGAAATGCCAAAGCAATTGGCTCACCCACCACGCTAAGCCTGCCCCATGCCACGCCTTACCAACAAGCACTGCAGCGGGAGGCACTTTGTTTCCTGACTGTGGCGTGCACGATTTCTCTGCCTCGGCCCTGAGTGAAGGCTTAACGTTTCTCTGCTCCAGATCATTAGTAGATACGCAGCAGGTACTTCACAAAGGTCCCATGCACCATGCAGACCTAGCCCCATTGTAAATCTGATCGCACCAAACTCAGCCGCAATAGAGCGCGCTCAGACTAGGAAACAGGGCTTCGTTCTTCCCCCTTGTGTAACTCTGGAACGGCTGAACGCGTCTGGCTCGACCTCTTCCGCTATACCGTCTGCGCAGAGCAGACACCGAGCCCTGCGCGCTCCAGCTCAGGAGGAGAGCGTTCTAAAAAGCACGACAAGGGAGTTGCAATGGAAGCATCTTGTAGCCTTCGCTAAAAAGAGGGCTAGCTAGCAGCTACTGCTCTCCTACTTCCCAGCCGTCCATTCTCAAGCTTAAGGACCCATTCATCCTTCCAGGGGCTGATCCCTTTGACACCACTGACTTCAACAGGTGCTGAGGAAGCCCGCACCTTCTGGGGCTGGGCTCCACAGAAGGCACGCCTGTCCAAAAGGATACCTCCATCACAGGTTGAAGCGAAAAGAACTTGCTCTTCTCCCGGATGGAGAGAGCGCCACCGTTTTTGTGTTGCAATGCAGAGAGCTATCCAGAGGGAACGGACCCCGAGGGGCCCTCCAAGCACCAGGAGCCAAAGAGGAGCTGAAAAGAGAACCCAAGCATCTGATGCACAAGGGTGTTTGTCATTTGCTTCCAGACTAGAAGCAAAAAAGAGTTTCAGGAGGGCCAGATTAAAACAGACTGGGAGAATAAAAAGCTGACGGAGAAAGCTGGGAAATGTAATGCTATCAAGAATTAACACGCGTCTATGACAAGCACATGATCACAGAGAAAAAAAACGAGCAACGTAGCTGGGTTTTTTTGGGAGAAAGAAAGGGGAGTGGGGGGTGCTTCTTTGGTCAGCTTTTCAAAGGTGTGGCAAGGACCTTCCCAAAGGCTGTTTATCCGAACGCTCCCTAGAGTAGAGATTTTTCCAGTCTCTGGCAATGTTTGCTCCGCTGGTATCTAAGGCAACAGATCCCAGCCCCATGAAATCAGCTCCAGTCCTTCACTAACAACATTAGCCAGTCCTGTGATGAAATGTAACCTGTGACACCACTGTACTTTTCATTTAAACTTTCATTGGCAGAGAAGTAGTGTTTGGAAACCCTGCAACTTGTCCCACTAATAAAGACAAGTGTTGGGACCTTTAAAAGTGCCATTCATCTTTTGCCTTTATTAAATTCAATTTTCTTAAGCCCATGATGCATCATGAAATTAGGATTTGACATTCCTGCGGAAACAAAAATATCTATCAAACATAAATGGGGAAAAGACCTCTATTACCAAGAACGTATGGCTTAAAGTTGATCTGTTTGCACTTTTGAAAAACAAAGCAAGCAAGCAAATGGTTTGTTTTAGATATCCACAATGTTATTACAGATCTAGAATTTCATTAGTAATTATTACGAAACAGTGAGTCAAATCTCTCTCCACCCCACAGACTGCAATTCAGAAAGGCAGCTAGACACTTGGTCACTCTCACAAGTGGCCTAAGGCCTTGTCTACACTGGCACATTTTGAGGCCAAAAACTGCCTTTTGACGACAAAACAGTGAGAGCATTTACACTGCAAAAAAACAGCCAGTCTGGGAACAAAAAGCTTCCACCTCTGCAAGAGACTTTTGTCTTTTCCCCTCCCTTTACTGTCAACAAAGAGCCAGTGTGGACTCTCTTGTTTGTTTTGTCAAGAGAACTGGCTTCTACCAGTGTCCCACAATGCCTGCCCTGATGTCTGTGCTCACTGTTTTGTGATCTTTGCTGCCCTGCAGGCATGCAAACCCTCCCCTTTCAAAGCTATGGGAAGTGCCTGACAACTGAGTGAGCTGCTCTGTTTGGGGGACAAACCAAGAGCAAATCATTGGACTGCTCCTGTTCTGCCCTGCTAGGAACAGAGCAGCAGGCAGACTGCTGCTGCAGGGGGAGGGCCAGAGAGACTACTGTGCTGCTTTGACATTCCTCAGCATGGAGTACTCCCAGATCTGGGAGGGAAGCGCAGGGATCAGCTCTGCCTTCCCACCACCTTCAGGACTCCCCTTATCTGACCTTCCTAGGGAGGAAGCTGGGGCTGGCTCTGGTGATGCTCATGGGTGGGTGGGCCTTGAACCCACAACCCTGGGGTCCCCAGGTGAGTGCCCTAACCCCTAGGCCACATGAGAATCCACCCCACCTCCCTACCCTCAGGGCGCTCTTTATACTTCCTCTGCTGTTCCCTGGTGGAGGAAGGCCCCCTGGAGCCACAGGTTGGGGGGAGCCCATAGAGCAGAGTGGGGTGGAGATGGGTGTGGGGGACCTGGCTACTACGGGTGGGGGACAATCAAGGGTGAAATCCAGGGCAAAACTCCCACGGACGTGTATAAACCAGGATTTCACCCTTGTGTTCCGTGACCACCCAGGAAGTAATAGGATCTCCAACCCAGGATTCTGGCTATCTAGGCATTGCCCCCAGCCTGGAACCTGGTGAGCACCTCACTGTGGGTTTCGCCCTTGCCTTCAGTTAGATGAGTAATGTAGAATGCTCACCCACACTGCTCTGCTCTATCTGGTGACGGGAGCTAGCTACATGGCCATGAAATGTCGACAAGGGGAGTCAGAAAACTGGTTTGGTTTTTAGTTTTGGCAACTTTTGCATCAACAACACTTTTGTCGTCCGACCTTCCCAATACAGACATGGCCTAACTCTGAAGTTCTAACAGAAGAACATCAGAGCAGCCAAACTGAGTCAGACCAAAGGTCCACCTAGCCCAGTGTCCTGTCTGCCAACAGTGGCCAATGCCAGATACCCCAACGGGAGGGAATACAACAGGGAATCCTCACGGAATCCCTCCCCTGTCGAGGTTACAGCTACAGTCAAACCATTTTGGGGGGCAAACAGTAAAGCTACAGTTATACTGGAAATTGGTCATTGTAGATGAATGTAAGAACGGTCACACGCATCCGCATCTAATACTGACCAAAGAGAGCATTAATGCTGACTTCAGTATCTCCCAGCTCCAGTTCCACCCAGCATTCCTCTCTCTTCTCTCTCCTCATGGATTTCCTGCAGCCCGTGTTGAACTGCACACGCAAGGAGTTCTATGAACTGGAATTGTTTTGGAGGCTGCAAACAGCCATGTTCTACCAGGAATACAAACAATCCCATGGTGAATGCCCATTCCCACTTCAGCTGTATCTTTTATTTAGCAGGGTAGCCTAACTTCAAAGAAAAGCTGGAACTCCAATTGCTGGGGATACAACCAGATTGAAATGTTTTAATTGAAGCCAATGTCCGAAATCAAGACTGACATGAGACACAGGTTACACACTCTTTATTTGCCTTTCCAAAAATGTCATGAAAAGTTGAATACATTTGGAATGGGGAAATTCCTTGGCACACAGTTCCAAATCGCTGGCCCAGGCAGCTGCAATTACACTGTGAAACAAAACTGATTTTAGCATGTCTGAAGAGACCCCCTCATTTCCTCTCCCCCCCCCACATTGTGCTAATATGCACATATGGGACAAGTTAAAAGTGTAAGCCTCTTGTTATCAAATCCGATTGCTCAGACATAGGAGTCTGCATTTCTTTAAATTGCATCACAGCGCTCTGATCATTTTTCCCTTCTTCCCAGCCACCCCAAAGAGACACCACATGCAAGCATGCTGCATAACCTGCCCGTCTCACGACAGTTCTCTTTGAAACAACAGATAGGCTGCATCGCAACTGCAAAGCTAAAAAGGGCTTCCCTTTCTGAGGGATTAGGCAGTGAAATCCCCTCTACAAACTCAGGCTTCTCCAGCTTCACCAGAGTTAAGGGAAACCCCCTGCCTAAAACACCAAGCTGGGGATGTAGGAAGAGGGGAAATTAGCAATTTTAATGCTGCTGATAATGAAGAAATTAACAATTGCGCTCCCTAAACATGCTCCCACAATGGGGAAACCTCTTGGGTATAGAAATAAAACAGCAAGATTACACTGCTATTCACAGAATCCTTTGCCCATAATCTTGGAATCTTAACATAATTAGAATACGAGAATAAAAGACATAGCATGATCTTGCAGACTAGCCAAACCCTTTAACCAGCATCTAGGTGAGACGCAGGCAAGGCACGCTCAAAACCACGCATGGATTTATTTAGGTTAGAGACCATGGCTCATTACGTTAAAAAACTATCCAGGAGTACAATTCATTCCAGCCCTCCTCCCTGTCCCCCCCGCTCCCCTACAACTGAAGAAGTTTAATACATACAAAGGATAAAAGATACCAGTCCAAATCTGAGCCAACTGTTGAAAATGCAATACAAACCCATGGGTGCTGCCAAGGAGGGAAAAGGATTTTTTGATAAGAAAAAGGACAGTCCCTCCATTTACACCTTCCAAAGGGGGCAGACGCAGCAGGGCCCTCCATGGAGGGAACACAAGCTCAGTGGTAGTGCAGTCTGTTCACTTGTTTTTCTATCCAAGAAAAAAGTCATTTTATGCAAAAGGGGTTTATTTCTTAAACAAACACTCGTGGTTTTGATTTACACCATGGGCTGCTCCTAAATAATTTATGGCGGGTTAAATTTATTGCACAGCCATGGCCGGCTGCAAATTCGAATTGCCAAATAATTAGATTTTAGGGCAATGCTTATAAATTATCCACCGATTTGTCCGGACTTGTTTGTCAGTTGCTTTGTGCTTCGGGTCATCTTTGGCATTTCCCTGTTTGTGTTTTAATTGCTGATTTACACTTTGACAGATGAGAGTTGATGCCTCCAAGTTTCCGGAGGGGAGGGGGGAAGGTGGAAAGAGGGGGAAGAATCAGAGCTTTTAAAAAGCTTGTTTTTCCCTTTTTTCCAAAGCAATTAAAATAGAAAAAAAGGACAGAGCAAGGACCACGCAAACCTAACAGACTTGTCTTTTTTCCCTTCCTTAATTATTTTAAGTAAAGCTGTTTTCAAGTTGAGCAATCCTGTACTGGCCTCCAGGGGCAATTGGAAGATGATCTCATAGGTCTTATCCCCAGTACCTCATTTCGATTAAACTGACCAACACATATCATCAGAGATGTCAGTAACAGAAGGGGAAAAAAGGGGAGAAAGATGGGGGGGGCCAAAAAAAATCACCACAGGCCACACAAACTTTCTGAATGATGCCCATCTCACACTAACAACACAGACACACACACACACACACACACACACGGATGCTGCAGCATATGTTTTGAGGCCTGTTACTTTGCGTATTAATCAGCCCTGGTCAAGAGACCTTTGGGGCAGCAGCAATTACTTCTGCCACAGCTACCTGGAATCAGATATGCATACACATCTGCCTGTTCAATTAATTTGAACAAATCTACCTTGGGAGAAGAGCAGAAGAAGTGAGGCTTAGGGGGAACCCTAGATGTTCACACACAGATTCACCCAAAGGAAGAACAAAAGGGACAATGGAAATCACCACAAGATAACGAATCCCACAGAAAAGGTTGACGTGATGCCAGCTTCCACTCCAGGATCTTGGAATATGAAGGGTTTTCATCCTGCCACCCCGCCCTAGTTCTAGAACCAGTGAACTGCCTACCCCAAACATTCAAACAGCATGAATCAGGCCCCCCAAAATCATGAGAGTCTCTTAATGATCATGACATTTTCTTTAAATGATAAACTGAGGTTCTTTTTCTTCAGTCTTCTGGTTTCTAAGCCTTTAGATCATACTGGGGTCATATTCTCAGGCTTTTCTCCACAACCACGATGATTTTTTTAATATTATTTATTTGAGAATTTCAGCATTCATTTAATCAAATGACTCCAGGAACGTGAGCATTAAGACAGACAACAAATATTGCAAACTTGAAATATGCAACACCAAGATACACAGATTAAGGATGTTAAACTGCGGTTAATTTACTAGTCGAGTAATCGATGGAATTTTCATCAACTACTCGATAGGCACTTTCACATTCCTCCTTTGAAACATACAAGAGTCCCCGCTGGGGCTCTTGTACATTCCAAAGGAGGAATGGGGAACACCACATGCAGCCTGGGGCCAGCGGAAAGTCCTGCTGACTGGGCTGCAAGCAGGCGTGCCAGCTTTGAAATGTACAAGAGTACTCAGTGGAGGCTCTTGTGCATTTCAAAGTGGAAGCGCCCTCATGGAGCCCAGGGTCGGAGTCCCCTGCTGATTCCAGACTCCATGCTGCACTGCCGATTTTAAATGCCATGCAAAGCCCAGGAGCAGAGTCCCCCAGCTGACCCCAGGCTCCAGGCGGTGCTGCCCCTTTGAAACGCCAAGGCAGCGTTCAAAGGGGCAGCTCCACACACCTAAGCCAGGCTCAGCCATGCAGTGCTGCCCTTTGAAGTACCTCCTCTTCCCTCCCCTCTTTGCTGCCTCTATCTGATGGGGAAGGGGGAAATAGACTAGTCTTTAACATGCTTAACACAGATTCCAAGGCCAACAGGGATCATTATGATCATCTTGTTTGACCTCTTGTGCAACACTGGCTGGAGACTCGCCCCAAATCATTCACAGAGCAGATCTCTTAGAAACACACAGAGTTAAAAACTGCCAGTGATGAAGAATTCACCTGGACTCTCAGGAAATTGTTACATTGGGGATTTACTTTCACCTTTGAAACGATATGCCTTATTGTCAGGGTGAGCACGGGTACATACGAACAGCCACACGGGGTCAGACCAAAGGTCTGCCCACAGTGGCCAACGCCAGATGCCCTAGAGGGAGTGAACAGAACCGGGAATCATCAAGTGATCCTTCCCCTGTCACCCATTCCCAGCCTCTGACAAACAGAAGCTAGGGACACCATTCCTACCCCTCCTGCCTAATAGCCACTGATGGACCTAGCCTGCATGAATTCATCTTGCTCTTCTATAAACCCTGTTAAAAACCTTAGCCTTCACAACGTCCTCTGGCAAGGAGTTCCACAGGTTGACTGCTGCATTTTTGGCCTGAAGGCCACATCTGAGTACACAAATTGTATAGTGGGCCAAAAATGCTCATTGGCTCAACCGCCTCCTAGTGATGGATTAGCCACTGGGCCAAAAGGGTGTGCCAAAGGGGTCCAGGCCAATTGGGGAGCCCCAGAAAAATGGGTGCCTCTGTGCCACTACCAGCTCAGCCCCCTGGTTTTCCAGTAGGAGAATGGGGTCAAAGCTAGGCAAGCCACCTTGCCCAGGAGAGCAGGTTAAGCCCCTGACGTTGCTCCTTGGTTAGAGCTCGAGGAGTAGGTGAAAAGGTAAAATAACCTCCCCACTCCTATTCAGCGCTCCCACTTTTGCTGCCAAGAACTGCATCCACCCTTTTGGCCACACACTGGGAGTTCATGTTTAGCTGATCATCCACAATGACCCTCACATCTTTTTCAGAGTCCCTGATTCCCCGGATCAAGTCCCCTATCTGGTAAATATGGTCTCCAGTCTTTGCTGCTACATGTAAGTACATTTAGTCATGCTCAAATGCATATTGTTTGCTTGTGCCCAGATTATCACGTGATCCAGATCAACCTGTATTAGTGACCCGTCTGCTTCATTATTTACCACGCCCCAAATGTTGGTGTCATCTGCAAACTTTATTCAGGGTCATTTTATATCTTCTGAACAGCACAGGGTCACGCACAGATCCCTGCAGAATCCCACAGAAACACACCAGCTGGATGATGAGTCTCTCTCTACATTTACATTTTGAGACCCATCAGTAAAGCCAGGTTTTAATTCATATAAAGTGGGCCATGTTAATTTTATATCTTCCCTTTCCAGCTTGCTGCCCCAAGCCACAGCCATGTCTCTGGATGAGACAGCTTGGGTAAGACTCCCAAATGGAAGTATCAGTCCAAAACAGCAGCTGGATTTATCTAGTGCTTTTCTGAACCCTGCTTAAGTCTTGGCCTTCACAACATCCTCTGGCAAGGAGTTCCACAGGTTGACTGTGCTGCATGCAAAAATACTGCCTTTGGTTTGTTTTAAACCTGCTACCTATTCATTTCACTTGGTGACTCTTAGTTCTTGTGTTACAAGAAGGAATAAATAACATTTCCTTATTTACTTTCTTCATACCAGTCATGATTTTATAAACTTCTATCATATTTCCTTTTAGCCGTCTTTTCCAGCCTAAAAGTCCCAGTTTTATCATGTTCTTGTTCCATATTCCTAATAAATTTTGCTGCCATTTTCTGAACTTTTTCCAGTGCCAAGATATCTTGATTGAGATGGGATGACGACATCTGCATTCAGTATTCAAGATGGAGTGAGCATATAATAGATTTACACTGAAGCAATTTGAATATCTTTTACTGGGCCAGCAGCGCATTGGTGAGAGAGGCCTGCTACCCCGAGAGTTCTTCTTCAGGCCAGGGAAAGGTACCGAGAGGGTCGGCGCTCAATACAAGATCCAATAGTTTAGCACAAGTAGTTAGCACATATTCTCAGCGGCCATTTACGGAGGAGTGGCCAGGAACACCCCTATAATCACAGGGCAAAGAGGGAGGTCAGTGGGTTATAGTTTGCTGTAATACACCGTAAATCCAGCATCTTTATTGAGACCATAATTTCACACATCTAACAAAGTTCTTTGCTGTGCAGGTATCCTTTGTGGATGAGGCCTGACAGGTCAGCTATGGAGGGACTGCCTGTGAACAACGTTCCCTACAGGCGACAGCTTGCTTCCGACGATGAGCCTGAAGAGGCTGGTTGGCTGAAGCTTTCTTTTGCAGCAGGGTCTCCTGGTGGGGTGTAGCTGTTGGATACCCCAGATTGGTGCCAGCATGGGGTGATAGGTGACATAGGGTCTGTGGTGAAGGGGGTTGACTTGGAGGGGGTATGCTCAACTACCCTTTGCTTCAACGTGCCCCCTCTGTAGCCCTGCAATTGAGTACCCGTTCCAGGGTTAAGGTTTGCATAGCTAACGGCACAGTGCTCAGACAGCAGGGGGGAACTAGCGCACCCTGCCATAACTTAGCCTCGGCCTACATTACAAAGTAGACCCGGGGCAGCTAACCCTGGCCTACGTCGGTATCTACACTAAAACATCATGGCGACTGACATCGCTCACTCGCTGCCCCGACTTAACTCCGCCTCGGTGAGGGGCACAGCGCTCAGGTCAATATAGTTAGGTTGACACCAGGTCAGCTCAGACACGGCGCTCCTTACACTAACCAACGCCGGCCCGCCATGCCCCACGCAACAGGGAAATCGGGGCAAACGCTCTGCAGAGTATACCTACCACCGACACAGGGAACACAGCGTGGCCATCCAAAAGCGACAATCACTGCAGTGCAGTACGCTGATGGAACTTAAGTCGACTTAATTTTGTCATACCGACTTGCTATGAGTCATTGGTCCCAGCAAGCGCTAAGCTTTAAAGCGGATGACGAATAACGAAGCAGGTCTGGACCAATCAGTACTTTTCTGGGTGATCACCTGAGCACCTAGTATTCCAGGCTTCCTGCTATAATAATGGTGGTTTACATTTTTAAAGAGCAAGTTGCTTTGAATACTTTCATACCTCAGATGTCTTGCCTGGTGAGTTAGTGACTGAGCTCTGCAGGAGACCTGGATTCCCGGTCATCTTATCTAGCTCCAAGGGCTTCAAATAAATAGTTAATTCTGCAGCCATAACACCCCGTGTCAGATCAAACAGGTCACAACACGACTCTCACTACCAAGATAAAACAATTGCCAGGGAGAACAGATTTTTTTCTGCACCAGACTGCAGCTTCTCTTTCCTACCCTAAAGAACTTGTTCTGAAATTATGGTTGTATTCTCTCCCAACCCTCCCAATTTATTTTTCCTTGTTTTATTTTTCCCCTCTTACAGGAGGGAGATGATATGCAATTGGTTGCAATAAGATGCCAGCTAAAAGGCTGAGCGTGTTGCAGAAGGGTTCCCACAGCACTGCAACAGGGACACATGCTATGTGGGAAACCACGTACAAAGGGACTGCCACAGATGTACGTCTATAGCGCTGTGTGTTTCTGCAATTCATAGGTTCTTAGCATCACTTTAGTAACAAAGCAAAGCCATTTGAATCGTCATATCACATGCATCTTTAATAGCTCGTCTCCAGTAACAGCAAGGAACACGCTGGAGAGGGGACTGTGTGTTTAAACGACACCTGTAACCGGAGTTGCACAGAGATTAAGTGCCCATGCACCGCTCCCCTTGTAACCATTATCCATGGAGGCAGCAGAGTTAAGGTCACCAGAGGAAACAAGTCTGAACTTCTTTACTTCTGAGCAATTAAAAATGATCCTTAATGCGGGTTTTGTCAGGTAATGTACAACGCAGTCACAGCAGTCCAACGGCCACGTGAACACTGGGCTACGCAACCTGCCTCCTACCGATTCCTGGGCAGAGCAGCAGACAGGCACTGGAATCTCTCCCGGTCTGTCTTACCGCATTTACAACAGTACAAGCCCAGACCATGGCCCACCCTGGCCCCGCCCACTGCTGTCACTTCCCCCGAGGCTCCACCCATGGCTCACTCCTATACTCCCCCTGCCTCCACTCTCTCCTGTCCACCTCTTCTCCCCAAGCAGCTGGTTAGGCCTCAGGTTGGATCAGGGGCAGGGACTTGGGGTGGAGCGGGGAAGGCAGGGCTCGCATAAGATTAATCTGCACTTGGCTAGGACAGTGACCATTCCCTTTGGTGCTGGCTTTGGGGCTAATCTACTGTATGCCCTTCTGGCCTCCAGATGGGATTGCTGCAATAGAGTCCTCTGCCTTGGGAAACCCTAGGTGGTGGGGGCTCTTCCAAACGTTCTGCAACACACACAGTGCACTTCTCCTCTCGGACTTTCCCACCTTGCTGGGAAACTTTGAGTTTGGCAATTGGGTGGGGGAAATTATAGCCCTTATTGACCGCAGGCTGTTCTGATCACCTGGTGGTATAGCCACCGAATCCACAACCTGGCACACTCCCTGGGGCGGCGTGCTCTCGCTTGGGTTCATCATCGGTAACACTTGTCCCTCGGGAGGAGCCATCAACGTCGAGGGAGTTTACGATGATCGGACGGAACATGAGCTGGTGACGGCAGGGCTCTGTGCCCATGCAAACACCTACCATCGCTCTCAGGCTCTGAAAGCTGGGAAAGGGACAGACCATGCATCTGGTGCAGGCGTGGGACTTACAGGGCAGCTGCCACGTATCACGTGGCCAGGTAAGGAGCAATACTGCTGGCTTCCTAAGGCAATCCATGGTGGCCAAGACACGAGGTCCCCAAGGGGAGACATGCGGAGCGTGAAAAGGGGCCCAGATGAGAGATCTTCAGAGATTCAAAATGGAAGCAAAGAACTCGTTGAAGGACAGAAAAAGTTAAGCATGAGCTGGTCACAGCAGAGCTCTCCCCATGGGTGGACAGGGAGAGGCTGAGGGATTTGGGCTTGTTTAGTCTGCAGAAGAGAAGAGTGACGGGGGTTGAGAGCCGCCTTCAACTCCCTGAAGGGACGTTCCAAAGAGGATGGAGAGAGGCTGTTCTCAGTGGTGGCCGATGGCAGAACAAGGAGCGATGGGCTCAAGTTGCGGTGGGAGAGGTCTAGGTTAGAGATTAGGAAAAACTATTTCCCTAGGAGGGTGGTGAAGCACTGGGATGGGTTACCTAGGGAGGGGGAGGAATCTCCATCCCTAGAGATTTTTAAGTCTCAGCTTGACAAAGTCCTGGCTGGGCTGATTGAGTTGGGGCTGGTCCTGCTTTGGGCAGGGGGCTGGACTCGATGACTCCTGAGGTCTCTGCTGGCCCTGGGAGTCTAGGGTTCTATGAATAGAGCAAAGTCTCCAGACGTTGTAACAATGCACTTTGGATCACTCCTCCTGTGGCGCACCACTCAGCGTGAGAGCAGTTCAAAGGGTAGTTACTGAGACAAGTAGTAATACTGTGGGATACCACGTTGAGTGCATGAGTGACTTCTAGGCTAAATGTACATGCCACAACAATAGATTTGACTCGTGGCTGCTGCAACACCACTTAGCATGCGAACAGCATCTTCATCTCCAAAGCGCTCTCCTGACAGCACCCCCTTAGCTTCTCTTACACGTGACGAAACGGAGGAAGAGCCAGTACATGAGCTGCTCCAGGTCCCAGAAGGAACCAGCAGCAGAGGGAAGATTAGGGCTTGGCTGTTCCTGGCTCCAAGTGCTGTACTCAGACCAAAGCTCGGAGACTAAATTTTCTGCCTCTTGCGTTGCTCCTGATAAAAGATTCCAGAACAGGAACTCAGCCAGCATTGTCCCTGGAAATACCTAAGGCGGCACAAAGCCAGCACTCACCAGGAGTACTGAGGAGCCCAGAGAACCAGCAGTAGTAAAACACACAACAGCATGCTGCTGACTCAGATACAGGGAATGGGAAGGTACCATTTTACATGGCTGCTTTTCTAAGGACACCTTCTTTGCACATTACCAGTTGGGCTGACTCCAGGGCAGTAAGTCACAAAATAAGGAGCATTTCTTTAGTTTCCAGGCTCATCTGTTTTTGCAGAGGTAGGGGACTGTCAGCCCTAGTCAAACAAGGCACGATGCAGGCAGGCACTGAACACAAATAATTAAAAAACAAAATCAAAACACATCCCCACCTTAAAGATTCCATCTCACTAGCAAAATATATAGCCGATCTGCTCTGGCCCAAACCATTACTGCCACGGCAAGGACTTGGGGACAGAGCTCCTTAAAACAGTAGTAATCATATTCCACTCATGCTCCATTTTACTGCCAGCTGTAAACCAGCTCCACATGCATCATGGTTTTGCATCAAAATGTGCGCAGCCCAACCCCATATTGAGAAGGACAAGGGAAAACCAATTTACGGTTTTGACAGGTCTATGCGCCGGAGGCTGGGCGTGCAGGAAATACCCGACACTTCACTTGGACAGAGGGACGGCTTTCCCAGCAGAACGAGAGGCAATGCCTCAGCATCTCCTCGGGCGGGAACAGCCCCAAACGAGGCCATTTCCCATTAGTTTGCAGGTGAACGGTGTGACTGGCTGCCCTGCCCAGAGCAAGGCACTGGATTGGAGATGCTACGAAAGCTAAATCCAGACCTGCAAACCTCTCTCTACAAGTGTCATTCTAAGGTGCAAGCATGTTTGCAGTAACTACAGATGTGGATGCTTACAACAGTTCTCAGGTGTGAAAGCCCCTGTCTCGGAGTTGAAAACAGTGTAACTTTTAGTACAAATGAGACCGGTCATTAGCATATCACCCGACACCCTCTGCTGCCAATGCCTGGTCAAATTCCCAGCATAGTTGTGGTTTACATGTACCAAACCCAATGACTATTTTGAGACACTATGATACTGGCTGTTCATTACTACCCTGGGCCCTGCGTAGCAGCGGAATTAAGAAAATGGCTCAATATAAACGGAAACCTCAAGACGCACAATGGCAAACCCTGGCAAGCCAAGTGAAAACATGTAATTAGGGAAAGGCAAAAAAGAATATGAAGAGCAACTAGCAGAAGACTGAAAAACAAACAGCAAAAGACGGTTGAAGTACATCAGAAGCAGGAAGCCTACTGTATAAGCTGCTGGAGGTGCTAAAAGAAGCACTTAGGTAAGACAAGGGCCATCATGGAGAAGCTAAATGAATTCTTGGCATTCGTCTTCACTGCAGATGATGTGAAGGAGTGTCTCACAACCGAGCCATTCTACTGAGGTGACAAATCTGACGGGCTGCCCAGATTGAGGTGGTTTGGGAACAAATTGATAAACTAAAATAGCAATAAGTCCCCAGCACCATATGATAATCAGGGAAGTGTTCTGAAGAAATTGCAGAACTTCTCACTCTGGTCTGTAACCTATCACTTAAATCCGCTTCTGGACCAGATGCCTGGAGGATGCTAATATGACACCAACGGTTTTAAATGACCCCAGAAGTGATCTGGACAGTGACAGGCCAGTAAGCTAACTCTAGAAAACAGATAAAGAAACACTAAAGAAAAGAATGTCAGAAACAAAGACGAACACAGATTCCTGGGGGGAGAAGTCAACATAGCTTTTAGAAAGGGAAATCAGGCCTTCAAGCTAGTAGAATTCTTTGAGGATCAAAAAACATGCGGACAGGGGCTATCTAGTGGATAAAGTGTATTTGGACTTTCAGAAAGCCTTTGACAAGGTCCCCCACCAAAGGCTCTTAAGCAAAGTAAGCTGTCATGGGGGAAGTGGGAAGGTCCTTTCACGGATCTGGTTAAAAAACAGGAAACAAAAAACAGTAACAAATGGAGAGATGAATAGTGGTGGCCTCCAAGGATCTGTACTGAAGCCAGTGCTGTTCAGCATTCATAAATGATCCGGAAAAGGGGTAAATAGTGAGGTGGCAACATTTGCAGATAATATAAAATTATTCAGAATAATTGCAAAGTGGCATCAAAATTGCAACTGGGAATGTTGCACCCCTTCCCGGGCACGGCCATCTGATCACTGTCTCACCGCAGATGGACCATATTCACATATCCATCGCGGGACCATCAGAAGCAAGGCTGAGAGATCACGGAGGTCATGAGGTGGAAGAGTCTTTACTCCTGGACTCTGGCAGCCCCAACCATGTATGTGCGGTAGCACTACTACTGCCAGGTGAGGCCAACCCCCCCCGACAACCTGGATGCCCGTGTCTCCTCATTTACTTAGTGAACACCTTAAACATCGGCACAGTTGCCTCCATGTCTCAGGAGTCTACTCACCCAGAGAGGAATCTGTAGACCCAGTGAAAGATCATTTGTAGCATCAACTGGAACATTCAGAGTGCACAGTCCCTCCACATACTCCTCTCGTGACCCCACGTGACCTGAATGCAGCCACTCGCCCCCCAAGAACTGGATGTGAACAAGTCATAACGATAACTCTCGCTACCTGCTTATGTTCGGTGCGCCCTAGAAGCTTTCCCTTCTTGGGACATGGTTCAAGTGGCAGCGCATTCACCCGATGTCACTGATCCCTCATGATGGCATCACTCGGAAGGACTGAGACCACACAGTTACATGCAGTAGGTCTCTCTTTGCATCATATAGAGTATACTGTCGTGCAGACTGCGCGGTGAACCCAGATCACCACCTAGCAGTTGCCCGTGCAACACTGCTACTCCAACAAGCAGGTGAGCCCTGAGATGATGATGGAGTTTGACATTGACGCACTCTGGGTGCCATGTTTAGCCAACAGGTTTTGTATGGATGGCAGCAACAGATTTTTGGTTTCAGATAATCTGCCAGACAAGATGGAGGTTTCCAGGTCCCTGTTCACTTATACCCACAACCACTCTGCTGAGCAGAGGATCGACTATCAGCATCCAGCACATTGATCCAGATCATTAAACTGAGGGCCACAGCCTCCCTGCACAGTGATAAGTGCCCTCGTAATCAGCTGAAATGAAAATGCAATACTCTGGCTCTTCATGATCATGAGGCATATTATAACAAAGGGGCAGAGATCATTGCATTTAGCTTAGCTAGGGGCAACCGGAAGCCAGCATTTTGCACCATTCAAAACCACAGTGGTCAAGAGGTTGTGGGATGGATAGGAGGAGTGCTGACCAGCACTTGGGTTAAACTCAGGTAGCTAGGGGGTTTTGGCAGGAAGCCAGGAAAGCTAATGGGAAAAACAGTTGACATTTAAATTGAATAGATATACTGGCCTGCTATTCCTTTGTGTGATTTTTGTAAGCTAGGAGCTGGGGGAAACAAGATGAATTAATCCAGGCAAAACTACCATGCCTTCAAGGAATGCTGGGCTTGTAAATGGATTTGACCTGGAAGTACGGCTCATGAGTAGATAGGGAAATGTATATTTAGTCGCGATCAGGATCTTTTTCTTTGTTTTGTTGTTTGGTTAAACTTCTCCATGCTAAATCCATTTGTCCCGGCTACCCCCCACCCCCATTCGCTATATCTAAGCTGCACCCAGAGATATTATGTTTCTCTGTGTTTTACTTTGTTTTTACTCAGTTGCTCTGTAACACCTAGAAACCAAGTATGCTTTATTATATCTATCTTTTTGTTTTGTTAATAAAAATCACCCTTTTTAAAGTGAGGGTTTGATTCTTGTGTCCTGGAAGGTAACAGGACATGCCTAAGACTGAGAGGTCAGCTATCAGAGACTGCAGTTTGTTTTCTGTTTTTCCCAAGCTCTCTTGAGGTAAAAGAGCGGGGGGGGGGGGGGGGGGGGGGGTACCCCTCTGGAAGAAGTTCAAGTGCTTCTTCCTGGGTTTCAGAAAGAGGGGTTTTACACTTGATGGTGGCAGCTGCCCCCCAAGGCAGGAAATCTGTGACCTTGGGGAGTTTTTGGTAAGCAGAAACTACAGAGGCAAGGTTTTTATAGCCCCTTGCAGGTTCCCCCTTCTTCTGCACTCAGAGTGCCAGAATGGGGAACAATCTTGACAGGTTGTTACTACCAACAGCATCCGGAACACCACCGAGGCTATCCAGGTAGGTGGGACAATGACGTTCTCTCCTGCTGGGTGGAATATGATCCTAGTGTCCTGAACCAGCCTCTGGCTGCTGCTAGTTCAGAGCCGGATGATCTGGCAGTCACTACAGTTCCAGATCTAGACATATGTACCAATGCACCAACACTGAAGAGAAGCGTGCCAGCTGTAAACTGAAAAATGGGCATGCAACCAGTACTGAAAGCATCCCCTCAGAGCTGCTAAAACGGGCTATTGATCCTTCAGCAGAATCACTTCTGGCCATCTTTCGTCTGGTGTGGAGAGGTGGGACCCTGCCAACTGCCTGGAAGGGCGATATTGTGATTTCACTCTATAAAGGCACAGGACTGTACAGCGAATGTAGGAGCTACTGGCTGATCACCCTGCTCTGTGTTCCAGGAAACGTGCTTGCGCATGATTTTTCTAGCACACCTGAAAAATCTATGAGATCTATGAGATCAGAAGAGTTGTCTTGAACAGTTAGGCATTACAAGGAACAAGTAGACATTAGACGCCATTTTGGCTGTTGACTTGTTGTCGGAGATACACCATGACTTCAGAAATCACCTGCACGTGGTGTCTGTTGAGCGTAAGGATGCATTTGACTCAGCAGACTATGTCGCCTTATGGAAGGCTATAAAGGGCGTAGTAGGTGTCTCTACCACTCTGCTGGACTTGATGAGACGAGCTGCCCTTGCTGATCAGGGAACCAGATGTCAGCGCCTTTTAAATCAGTGTCTGGTGCTAGGCAGGGTTGCGTTCTGGCCCCTGCACTCTATTGCCGGGCAATGGACTTCATAAGTCAGCACCGTGTCAGGTCCACAGGCAATGAGACCAGTGATCTCTCGCTCACAGACCCTGACGAGGATGTTCTTTTAGTACAGACCCCTCCCCCCCAAGAGGTCTTGTGAGGCACTCCAGCATACAGAGGAGGAGTCCACTCAGATTGGTCTCCATGTTTCATGGTCAAAGACAAAGCTGCTAAATCTACGACCAGGTCCACGCAAGACTCCAATCTCTTTGAACAATGAAACCATCGAATCATTTTACAATGGATATTGACTCATCATCTTAGCAGGATAACCAGCGTCAGGTTCCATTCGAGCTGTATCCTTCCCATGACTGCTTTGATTAATTCTGTTGTACAGCTGCACAACATGGATACAACATTGATTGAGCAGACTTGGCCAAACCTGGAGGCTTTCCACACAAAAGGTCAACGTCACATACTGAGCATGAAGTGGAACGACTTCATTTGTAAGCAGATGTTTATGATCATTAGGGTCTACAGACTACTGGGGCTATTGTCCACAGGAGGTGCCTTCTGCTTTTCGGACATGTCACATGTTGCAAAGATGCCACAAGATGTTCCAGCAAAAAACATTCCCTGGGTGGCTTGTAACATCTGGGATAAAATTCCATCATCCAAGAGGTGGTGGCAGCCCAGAGGCAGACCCCCTAATACATGAGTTCATCAAGTCTGTTCTGATGTTGGACTCTTAAGCCATCAAGCCTTCGCAGTTGAGCAGGAACACACCAAATGGCAAACAATCACTATGGCCAACTGTCTGACTGAGGGCTGAAGAAGGAGGATAGTTAAGTGCAAAGCAGACTGCAAAGCATTACAAAGGGATCGCACAAAACTGAGTGACTGGGCAACAAAATGGCAGACGAAATTCAGGGTTGATAAATGCAAGGTAATGCACACTTAAAAACATCATCCCATCTATACATACAAAACGTCTAAATTAGCTGTTACCACTCAAAGAGACCATTCTCTCAAAACATCCATTCAGTGTTCAGCAGCGGTCAAAAAAAGCTAACAAAATGTTAGGGACCATTCGACAAAGGGTAGATAAGACAGAAAATATCATAACTCTATTGATATGCCCACACCCTAAATTCTGTGTATAGTTCTGGTAGGCTCATTTCAAACAAGCTATATTAAAATGGAAAAGGTACAGAGAAGGGCAACAAAATGATGAAGGGCACGGAACAGCTTCCGTCTGAGGAGACGTTAAAAAGCCTGGGATTTTCAACTTGGAAAAGAGGCAACCAAGGGGGGAATGACAGACGTCTATAAAATAGTGGAGTTTTTGGAGATAGTGAATAAGCAAGTGTTATTTATCCCTTCATGTACCCCAAGAACCAGGGGCCAATCTACTAAATTGACAGACAGAAGGTTTAAAAGGAAGAAAGAGAAGTACTTTTTCACGCACTGCACAGTCAACCTGGGGAACCTATTGCCAGGTGTTTTTGTGAAGGCCAAAACTGTAACAAGATTCAAAAAAGAAGTAGAGATGTTCACGAAGGTTAGGCCCATGCACAGTTAGTAGCCAAGACAGGGTGCATGCCCACATTCTGGGTGTCCCTCACATGTAATGCCAGAAATTGGTCTAGATCTAGAATTTGGATCACTCCACGATTGCCTTTTCAGTCCCTCAAGTGTCTGGCACTGGTCACTGTCAGAAGCCAAACTACTAGGTTATATGGACCATGGGTCTGACCCATTATGGCCATTCTTGAATGAAGAACAGTATTTTCAGTCATTAACACGTTTTACATTTCACTGCCAAGGAAACCACCATCTGCACATGGAGACACATGGACAGGTCTACATCAGGTGTTAGTGTCAGGGGTGAGAAGCTGAAAGTAGCACCCTCAAGATCCAGATTCAGTGGAGGCTTCTATTTAAATTATCATCATCTCCTCAATCGGACAATGGCTGGCTGGGACATTACCAACCTAACAGTCAATGAAGGTGCCAACGGCTCTCTGTGTGGATTCTTGTGTTAGTTCCCTTTGATCCTTCTCGGTTTCCTTTTAACTATCCAATCTTCAGGTGCTTATAGGCACCAGCTCCGTCTACTTGTTTTTCCCTTTGATATTTTCATTTCCTTGTTTCCCAATCCCTTCTCTTTTTC
The DNA here is from genome assembly GCF_052426305.1 of Pelodiscus sinensis. Lineage (NCBI taxonomy): Eukaryota > Metazoa > Chordata > Testudines > Trionychidae > Pelodiscus > Pelodiscus sinensis. Next base: position 2,466,876 of record NC_143060.1, read on the forward strand.
CTCTCCCCTCCCCCCCTTCCCTATTTATTTTGGGTCTGCACATCCTAAACTCATAACTCCGGTCATCTGAAGAAGTGGGCTGTGCCCACAAAAGCTCATGATACCATGCACATGTTTTGTTAGTCTATAAAGTGCTACCAGACCATTTGTTGTTTTTTAAGTTTATCCTGTACAGACTAACTCGGCTACCCCCTGAAGCATTTGATTATCGTTAGACTTCGGAGTCAACGTCCAGAGAAGATAAGCCTGGAGAAGTGCACGCCTTTCAGAGGCATTCTTACTAAGGACCTGCAGACCCCTAGAAGCACCACTGCACTGTCTCCTTCATCACTTTATAAGCTAGAAACATGTTTTCCTGCGGAAACGGCTGAGGCCACTTGGAATGAGCCAATAACACAGCGTTCCCCGCTAGCACCTGCTCAATCCATCCCCAAGCCAGAGAGCTGACAAGCATCTGAGGCCTAACACAGGAGAAGTTTCATACCCCAAATGTCTTATCACTGTCTTGATGGAGACTGAGTTTCGGGTTTCACTCCCTCTGGACTGACAGGCCTGGCAGTGGTGCAGAAGGGCCATTCTAAGGGGTAGGAACGCCTCCTTTGCTCACCACCTACCCCTTGGGCTGACAACAGCTGCTGAGGAGGGCTGAACAGGCAGACATGGGGTAAGCCTCGGAACTGTGGGTGGGGACGTGAGGGGACAGGCAATTCATCCCGCTGCATGCATGGGAGGTGGGGGGGAGAGCTTGCAAGGGAAGAATACATGTGGCTACGGGCTGGATATTTACCTGAGGATGGATCTGTGGTTTGTCACAAGTGGCCTCAAAATCCAACACTAAAAAGTAGTGATATCTCTGTGGAGGGAAGGATGACATTGCTGCCATGGACGCGCCGAAGCCGTGGGACGCCAGTTTCCTGCGTACGATGGAGCCACACCCCTGGAGAAAACAGCGTGGGCGGTGGGAGCACAGAGCCGGCCTCACCCTCAGCAGTAAGCTTGGAGGAATCTTTGCTGCTCCAGTATGGAAGAGCGCTACCATTGACAATCCAGAAGCATCTGAAACTTGAAAGAGAGAGGCTTGTGTTACTAGCATACACACACACCGCGTGTGCACAGCCGTCTCTGCCACCAAGAGACTTACCTGGGGCCCTTGGTGCAAGGTTCTGGCAAGGCACCCAGGTAATACAGGGACCCACTGCAAATACACTAGACAGCATGGGACTGAGTGACAGCGTCTAGGCCCACCAGCAACCTGGATTGCACCTCTGCGACTAGCTCTGCATTAACAGACAGGGCCACTACGCTCTCTGCTCCAGGGTCTGCACCCTACAGAACATTATACAGCTTGCTCAGGGGTCTGGTGCAAAGCTCACTGAAGTCTGTGGAAAGACCCTTGGCCTCCTGATACATGTCTACCGGCTAGGGATGTAATAGTGTAGTCGATTAACTGATAAGCAAAAGCTTATAGGTTAACGCTATAGACTACATGCATTTCCCCCCTTCCCCTGCCAGTAAATTTTTTAGCAGGCCAGCTCAGTCCTGGCTCATGTCAGGTCTGGAACCTACCCCTGCTGCAGCTCTGCATTTACAGTGTATTAGGAGCCAGGCGGGCAGGCAGCCCGGTTCAGTTCCAGCTTGCGCAGGATCCAGGGGCTGCTACCACCCTGCGCTGCTGTCTTGTATCACAGGCAGCAGTGCAGGGTGGCAGGGGACTCCTCGGGGGTGGGGTTGGAGTGCACTGGCTGCCAGCCCCACCCCTAGAGTCTACAGAATAGTCAATAATTGATAAGAACTCACGAGGTTAATCGACTATTCAATTAACCGATATTTAACATCCCTACTACTGACACGTAATAGGAGTTAGGCACAATGAGACAAGTGCAGATGCCATTAAAATCACCCTTCAAAATCCACTTGGCGCCAACTCCCACCGGAGTCAAGCCAGACCCTTCCACTACCCACAGCGCCCTCAACTCCCATGTCAGCCTCTCGATAACATGCCTCCAGAAGCCATGCCGTCTGGCTGCGCCGGGAAGGGCTCAGGTGCCACACAATCTCTTGCTCACAGATTTGGAGCACAGAGAGGAGGAAGCGGACAGAGGATGTGGGGGCAAGGTGAGGTTTGGAACTGATCTAACATGCTGACATTAAATGGTGAATTTTCCTTTCAACAAAACCCAAACTGGTTAAGGTGGATTGATTCCACCCACTGCCCTGAAATAAAACACTCAGGGGGATTTTTTTCAATACTCTGTTTGAGACCTAAAAATTCTGTGGCAGTTTTACAGATCACTCAGCCGTCACGTGACCCTGCGGCACCTGGAGTGTCTCATACACAGCACCTGCAGGGAGGTACGGAGCCTGTTTCCAAACAGCGCCCAAGCTAGACTGGAGAGAAGACACAGGACAGCTAGGTGCTGGCAGCTGTGAGCGGTACACATCCTCCCTGATGTGCAAGTGAGGATGTCTTGCTTTTGCTTAGTTTCTTAAGAGTGCAGAGGAACCAAGCGCAGATTCCCCTTGGTGCAAGCACAGTGTCTCTGGCACTGGCCCAGAGGGCAGGAAACACCCCTGGGTGGATAGGAAGAGGAGCCAGATTTACACCACAAAACAAAAATTGCCTCAAAGAAACTAAAGGATGACCTGTGGTTATTTACACAAGAGACAGCAATGGCTCCTTTGTATCTGTTAGTCTATCAGGTAAATAATGCACGTGCCAAAACACACACTTAGTGAGGTAATATGCCTTGAAGCACAGCTAAAGCTGTATTTACCAGAGAGACCCAGAACGCCCAGATTAAGAGATAATTGCAGCTGAGCGGGTCAGGTGCATTAGGTAAATACACATTTTGTAACCTTCCCTTCGAAGGATTTTGTGTTGAAGTAATACACATGCACAGTACAGATGGGAATCAGGGACTGTGGTGGTTTCATATGGAGTCACTTCCTGCACGCCGACTTTCACGGTATAGACTGGTTTGCACCTCCTGCCATCAGCATTTGGGGGGCTATATATTTTATTAAAGCAGCACAGCAAGCAGGAGTCGCCTGGAAAACTAAAAACCTCAGCAACAAAAACCGTAATAAACAGCTGCCCTGCAAGCCTAACATTGTATTATCCTAAAGGTGTTGAGCAATACCTATCACTTTTCCATCTAGAACTTTTACGGTCATTAATAAATTCATCACAGCCTAACTGAAATCACTTCCATCTGAGCCCGGATAACAGATATTGATGCTTAAAATCTTCAAAGCTGTCAGCTGTGCACCTGAAGGTCTACCAGGGCAGGCAACACATCTTGGAATAAAGCAGCTAGAAATATCCTGTGGTAAAGATTGGTCTTTAGCAAAGAACACAGAGGGGAACAGATCACAATCTTTGTGCGCTAAGGGCTGTTCGAAAGAGTACAGTGACCAGCTGTACTCCATGTCCACTGCACACAGGACAAGAAGTGATGAGATTCGTCTGCAGCAAGGGAGATTTAGATTAGATCTTAGGAAACACTTTGTAACTCTCAGGGGCGTTAAGCTCTGGAACAGTTTCCTAGGGAGGTTGTGGAATCCCCATCACTGGAGGGTTTTAAGAACAGGTTAGACAAACAGCTATCAGGGATAAGCAAAGTTGACTTGGTCCTGCCTTAGCACAGGGGGCTGGATTAAATGACTTTGAGGGCCCTTCCTGTCCTACATTTCTATGCTTCTGTGATGTAGCCTATTCTGAAAAGGGAAAAATACAGCTGAAGTGAAGAGAGACAGGCACTAGCCTCCTATATCAAATACCTCTAATAACATAATATATATGGCTAGGGGAATACTGAGTAAGACCTGGATTTCACTTAACACATTTTAATGGGTTGATAAAGCCAAGCACTGAGAAGCAGCATGTAAATGGGACATTTTGCTAAGCCCCCAGCAGCCAGCACATGACTAAGGACAATCCAGTAGCAAACGTTTGCTCTCTGCTTTTTTGGCAAGTGAAGTCTTAACTAGAGTATTAGCCAGTCACTCCTCTAGATTGCCAGGTATTTTGGGAAGAGGCTGCAACATGTCTCAGAGCATTTGGGAGCTGGTGAGCAGATGCAATTTAAAGCATTTGCAGCTACTACAGAAGATGCAAGAGGTTACTAATTCTTCTGTATTTATTCCAACACACAGGAATGCAGGTACTGAGTCAGAACACAGCTTTAAAAGGCAAATACAAACCCTATCCTACCCAGACCAACTCACGTGTTGAATGATTCAATTTCCAGCCCTAAATGAAGTGTGATAAATGTATTTTATGCACACAGGGACAGATTATAATCTCAGACAGTGTCAACTGCTACATCTGGCACTCAATCCAACCAGTTTAATACTTCATATTAGCCAGCTACAATCTTTACATATATATATATATATATATATATATATATATATAAACTATAATGGGACTATAAACTGTGGCTGGCCTTTGTGAAGTATTTTTGCAGATTGTACATAGGCACAGCAAAAGGTTACAGCATTTCCATTGGTAACTTCCAATCACAGGGGAAATCTCCACCTGCGGGGACTACGGCTGGAAGATAACATTGCTTTGAGTTTGATGGGCCGTATATTTCTGAATGTCACACACAACTTCACCAGCTGTGACCGGTACCTGCTGCTTACAGAATGCTGGAAGTTAGAATAACTGCTTGTCAGACTGTCTCCAGAACGGTGTGGCGCAATTCCAGGCCAGTCGATTTCTCGCTCGTCAGCGGGCAACGCAAGTGATGGCAGCGTGCCACAGCGAAGCTCCGGGAAGAAAGGAAAACCAAAAGACAGCAAGCACCCGCTGTACAGGCTTAACTGCCAGAGACCCCATGGAGGAAAAAACGGCACTAGCCTCTCTCTCACTTCAGGCATCAGAAGGAATGAATCGGAGGGAACTGCTTATTGGGAACCACAAGTGTCCGCTACAGTAGAGGCTCCCAAATGTTTCCTATTGCATACTCCCAGCCAGACCAGCATACCCAGAGCCGTCTTGTCCATAAGACGGTTCAAGGCAACTGCCCCTGGCCCCAACGCTTTGAGGGGTCCGGAGGATTAGCGGGGGGGAGGGACGGTGCCCTGGTGCCAGCAGCAGGAGCTGGGCTCTCCCGTGCACTTACAAGCGGGAATGGAGTGACCCATCCCCAGCCCACTACCCATGCGGTTGAGAAGAGGGAGCTTAGAGGAAGGTGTGGGATAGGGAAGGAGGGAGAAGAGGTGGGGAATGGGTGGAATGGGAGCGGGGGGGCAGAGGGGGATGAGTTTTGCTGGGCCCTATGCTCCCTAGAGACAAATCTACACATACCCTGTCCAGATCTACCAGCTGCCTGTGTACACCTACCTGTCACATCACAGATAATTTGTGTGTTCTTTATAAAAGAACTGTGAGATATGTATCCTGCCCAACGACAGGTAATGTACAGAGATAGTGGAAGCACGATGTATACAAGCAGGAAAAACCACTAAGCTCTGAACTCCAAATGGACAATTGCGGGGCAGCTTGACCCCGTGCTATACGGTGATTCGAAGTGAGGGCTTGGCACATCAATGCGTCTGCGTGCTCACTGGTACACACCCTGAAGTAAAATATTTTATACAACAAATTCCCACAGCGTTTCAAAGCTGCGTCTTATGCAAATGCAAACCTCTTATGCAAAATTAATAAAATCCATCATGACAATTTGTCCCAGAAACTCCCCCAGAGACACCTGGTGTATCCCAAGAGTCCATGTACCACAGAGGGAACCACCAAACAGTGTCAGTCAGCTACTTTCTCCCCTGGCGGTAGAAGTTTGAGACCTGACCCAGCCTGCCTTGTGGTTTGTAGTAAGGATGTTAAGAGACAGGTAATTGGGTAATCGATACAATAATTTGTATTGACTACGTGATTAGTCGATAAGGGAAGGCGCTACCCCTGCTGCGGCGGCTCCTACTACATTTAAACAGCAGAGCTGCAGCAGGGGTAGTTCCTGGACCCAGTGCGAGCTGTGACTGAGCAAGCATAATTAAAGAAAATCAAAATCATACAAGGGCCAAACCGAGTTAACTGAGACCATCAGTTAACTTCAACAGCCTGCTTTCCACTCAAGGGCGGCACAGTCACTGTTCAAAAGACTCGCAGTCTGTACTGAAAATGTAGCCTCTGTTTGGGGGGGAGGAAGAGATGATCTATGAGGGAGCAAACCCTGGAGTTAAGACAGTAACAGCAGTCCAGATTTAGAGCTCAAGAATGATCACACTTTAGTCGGCATTTAAAGGGAGGCGTTCAGGCCAAACAAGGCCCCACATTTAGATGTTGTACAGATGTAAGACTCACACTTACATATCCATGACTTTAACTATGCTTTAAGATTTTTAAATACCAAGTCTCTTCTTGAAGCATTTACAACTGAAACCTCGCAGCGCTTTGGCGTGGCATGGGAGCCACAAAAATGAAAGAAACAAATATTAGTCTAATAGCTCTGTTTAAACTTATTTTTAAAAAGAGTAAACATGTACTAAAATAGTATTCTAAAAGCTGCAATGATGTCAAGTAGCGTTAGACAAGCAGGTAAACTTGTTTAACCGATGCATCTGATAGTATCCTTTTACAATTAGGATCTTCAGGGAGTAGCCGAGTTAGTGTGTTACAGAAAAAAACAACAACAAATGGCCTGGTAGCACTCAAGTGCTACCAGGCCATTTGTTCTTTTACAGTTAGTTCAACATACTTTCCTAGGCCAGGTCTACATTGCGGGGGGAAGGGTTGGTTTAACATATGCAACTTAGGCTATGTAACGTAGCTGGAGTTGACGTACCTTAAGCCGAGCTTGGCACCATCTCCACAATGGGAGGTTGATGGGAGAAACACTCCCACCGACTTCCCTTACTCCTCCTGACAGCAAGGAGCATCGGTGCCATGGGGCACCTTCAGCAATCAATTTAGTGGGTCTTTATTAGACTTGCTAAATTGAACCCGGAAGATGGATTGCCAGAACGTTGATCCTCCGGTAGGTAAAGGCACAGCACTAGTTTAATTCCACGGGGGTGGGGGAGGGGAGGGGTGTAGCAAACCCACATTCTGGGACACTTTCAACATAACTTCCCCAAAGCACTCCTCTGAAATACCTGTGTACTGTTCCTATGAGTTATTTGTCACCAATATAACTGCGTTAGGGGCGTTAAATTTAAATGAATCGATTAATCGAATAGTCAATGCAATTTGCATCGACTTCAATTAGTCAATATGGGTGCCTCTGCCTTTGAAGCTACACTTCAAAGGTGGAGGCGTTGTGGGGAGCACAGAGCCAGAGGGGGACTCAAGCAGTCCCCCGCTGGCCCCATGCTCTCCATAGCGATTCAAAGTGGCAGCGCCACATGGAGCCCAGGGTCATGGGAGATTCCCCAGCTGGCCCCAGGCTGCACATGGCATTTCAAAGCGGCAGGCCCTGGGCGCCACACGGTGTTTCAAAGCAGCAGCGCCATGTGGAGTCCAGGGTCTGGCCCTAGGCTCCATGCAGAATTGATGCTTTGAAGCATCCCCCGCCCCTGCTTGCTGCCTCTTTCTGATAGAGGCAGCGGGGGGGGGGGGGGAGAGAGGGAGGGGAAGAAGAGTGACTAGTCGATTAGTGTGTCGACTATCTCATAAGCTTTTGCTTATTGGATAGCTTGACTAGTCCTTAACATCCCTAAACTGCATGTTAAATTGTCTTTTTACAGATCCCCGAGACTGGATTGGCTTGATAGTTCAATTTAAAGAAAATAACTTATGGCTAGGTCACTATTGACATATTGGCACTATTGGCATTGGTCACTGTTGGCATTTTGGTGGAAATGAGTGAAGGAGGGATGTGAAGGAGGAGAGGATTGACTAAACACGGGGGGAATTCCTTGAGTAGGGATGCTTTTTCCTATCTAGGCAGCCTGCTCCTCCCCCATTTCTTCAGGGACGTGGCACGCCAAACCACTGCACAGACCATCCGAATTGTTTCCATAGTGATGTCAGACACAATGGTCTGGGAGATCACAGGGACTGATGAAGAGGAGCAAGATTCCAAAGAAGAGTGCTTCCGGTCCATTGATAATCAGCGTGCTGGGAATGACAGGGACCAGCACTTACTTGACATACAGCGACACCTAATCAAGATGCAGAACTCATCAGACCACCTATATCCAGGGCTGTCCCCTAAGTATTTCCCCAAGATACACGATACAACTCTACTCCAACTTATTAGGCTTGCTCTGCAAGGCAGCCAACTTTCGTCAGCTCTTTGATCAGTCTCTTAAAACAGATACTACAGTGTATTTTAAAATTTTCCCCAACGGCAGCAGTGACTACACAAATTAATCTCATGCTGAAATTGAGGGAGGTCTGCACGTGGAAGGACAGCTGGACTGCCCCTTAATGAGAAAGTAGAGAGGGAAGAAAACTGAAGGGCATGAGTAGGCAGACTATAAAACTAGAGTGGAAGAATATATTTGGTACGTGGTACAGCACCTTTTGTCAGATGACCTCAGAGTGTTCTGTAGAAAGAGCCAAGTTATATTTTTAATTGTGATCCTTGAGCTTGGCTTATCATTTAAAGGCACATGCTACACTCAGTCCACAGCTGAGCTCCCACGAACAGCAATGGAGTTAGTCAGTAGAGCTGCTGCACACAGTTTAATTTAGTACAAAGTAAAAATACCAAGCACTTTTAGAATGATGGGCTTGTCTACACTGGCAAGTTACTGCACAGTCACTTTCTCGCTCAGAGTTGTGAAAAAAAACCATCCCCTATCACAGCAAGTTACAGGGCTCTAAAGCAGCTGTGCAAACAGGTTCCCAGGGCTGTTAGCTGCTCCCCTCATCGAGGTGGTTAACCTAGAGTGCTGGAAGAGCTCTCTCCCAGGGCTAGCAGATGACCCTGCTGAGGTGGAAGTATAGCCAAACCCTGTGCCTTTTTACCCTTCGGTTATATGGTACCTGGGAGGTGTGATTACGCGATTTGCAAAACCAACTGCTGTGGCGCCAATCGGGTACACAGTTGTGTACTACGTTATTTGAAACTCTGGCTCTTTGTCACAATCAGGCTCAAGAGTCACCGCTCTGAGCTGAACGGAATATTTCACATCTCAACTGTTACAGCTGACAACAGTTTGGGGTTGACACTTCTGCATCATTTTCTATTTAGTTCACATTTGGGAGGTTCTTTTTACAATCATATAGTCTAGACATTTTTAAAGAAGGTTTGTCCTTTGCAGGTCATGAGGGCTGAAAGATACTTCAAGGCAGGTAAAACCAGATGTTGCGAAGCCACACCAATTCACAATAATCCTGGAAAACAGGCACAGGGCAGACGTACTGCACAGAAAGTTCCCACTGGCAATGAAATCAAGCCACCTCTAAGGTGAAAAGAGAGACAGCAAGGGTGATAGTGAATAGGAGCCAGTGCTGGGGGAGCTGGCTTAAAAGCTGGTTCTCTCCAGCACCATGTAACGGGGGACCAGGCACGAGCCAGGAATCAGCAGATTCCCAGCTTGCGCCTGGTCCCCCTGCTATGCCTCTACTTTTTAAACGGCAGAGAACATAACGTAAGAACAGCCATAGAAGGTCAGACCAAAAGCCCATCTAGCCCAGTATACTGTCTGCCGACAGTAGCCAATGCCAGCTACCCCAGTGGGAGGGAACACAACAGGTAATCCTCACATGATCCCTCCCCTGTCACCCACCTTCAGACAAACAGAAGCTAGGGACACCATTCCTCCCCATCCCAACCTCCATGAGTTTATCTAGCTCTTTTCTGAAACCTGTTAAAGTCTTAGTCTTCACAACAGAGCCACAGTGGGATAAGCTCCTGGGTTGGGAGCTAACCCTGCTGTAGCTCTGCAGTTTCCCCCCTTATCGACTAATTGAGCAGTCAATGGAAAATCCATCCACTACTCGATTAGCTGATTACCCACAATTTAACATCCCTAACCCACAGCACGATGATGGGGAAATGGTTCAGAACCAATAGAACACCCCTCTTTTTGAGCTTCTCTAGGACTTACAGCAACTCCGTGTCCTTCTCACCCAAGAGCAGGATTGAAGATGTGTCTCCAATGGCCTCTTATGAATACAGTTTATGGTGTCCAGTCCCATTCAGATTTAGTTCATGGATCCCCATCCCCATATGCTGTACAAGGCCAGTGCAGTTCATGGAAAGGTTATCAGTAGACCAAGATAGGGAAAGTGTGAGTGCGAGAACTTTATATGCCAAATGTCTTTCAGAACTTTATTTCCTAGATTAAATAAAGGAAAAATTCAATACCTATTAAAATTAACACAGCCAAAACAAGATAGGTAACGTAGCAGCTATAGCAATCCTTCAAAAAGCATCAAATCCCAGCTGAATAGCTTTCAATCAAAACTATGAAAGTAAAGGTCATATCAATCTGTGTACACTTATTCAGGGACTTCTTTGTTTAGTGCCCAAATTAATTAGCATTTCCTTTTCAAAGCAGTAGGTTTTAGTCTTCTGGATATTGCTGAGACTCAAGTCCGGCTACGTGCACTTAAGAAGCTTTTGATGAATGTGCGCACACATGCTATTGTACTCAAAGCAACCTACGTTTCAGAGAAGCAACTGCCGTGAAAGGGTCTCTCTTGAGAACACCACGAGTATTTCATCGACAGTCTAAATTAACAGCCTGCAAAATTCAGTTACAAAAAGCCCGACCCAAACTCAACACCTCTGAAGTCACTTCACCACCTGTCTCCACCCTGCAGAGCCACTGCCTTTGGGTGTCTAACACATAATTTAAGAAACCATTCTTGGTGTGAAATCTTCTATGCCCGGTTTACAGTGAAAGTGCTATGAAACCTCACAGTATTGAGTTACCATTCAAAATAGCTGTTTACAATGTCTGACGGGACCAATTCCTTTTGGAAATACCATAGCCCAAAGCATTTGATTAAAGCCTTCTTTTCTCTTCTGAGCTGAAATATGGTGCAAGCTAACCAATCAGAGCAGCCTTTAGCACCATGGCCTTAAGAATACTGGAGATCTGACTAAACTAAAGCCAGTGATCCACCACCCTATTTCTAAAACCAGAAGTCCAAGGGGGAGAACCATGTCTGCATCAGATTTTATTTCATAAGAACAAATCACTTCCAGGCAAAGCTACCAGGTACAGGGCTTGCAACAGACAGAGTAGGAGAAAAACTTAAAAAACAGTATGGTAGCACTTTAAAGACTAACAAAACATGTAGATGGTATCATAGCTTCAGAGGGGTAGCTA